>NC_054382.1:129796692-130141067 GCF_017654675.1 Xenopus laevis | reverse complement strand
CTGAAGGTTATTGATAAAGCTCATGCAGCCGTATACAATGTTAATATCTAAATCTTCACTGCATAGGTAGCAATATGTACTAAGCACAATTCAGCAGGAACAGCCCCTAAGTTTGCTCATAGTCTGTACAGAGAGATCCCATAAAACTATGGCAGCATAGGTATTCCCTGTACTAAGCACAATTCAGCAGGAACAGTCCCTAAGTTTGCTCATAGTCTGTACAGAGAGATCCCATAAAACTATGGCAGCATAGGTATTCCCTGTACTAAGCACAATTCAGCAGGAACAGTCCCCTAAGTTTGCTCATAGTCTGTACAGAGAGATCCCATAAAACTATGGCAGCATAGGTATTCCCTGTACTAAGCACAATTCAGCAGGAACAGCCCCTAAGTTTGCTCATAGTCTGTACAGAGAGATCCCATAAAACTATGGCAGCATAGATATTCCCTGTACTAAGCACAATTCAGCAGGAACAGTCCCTAAATTTGCTCATAATCTGTGCAAAGAAATCCCATAAAACTATGGCAGCATAGGTATTCCCTGTACTAAGCACAATTCAGCAGGAACAGCCCCTAAGTTTGCTCATAGTCTGTACAGAGAGATCCCATAAAACTATGGCAGTATAGGTATTCCCCTGTACTAAGCACAATTCAGCAAGATAACTGGTGGGTACCATAAGAAATTGCTTTGACGTTTTCTTTTCTTACATTTTTATTAGTAGCCGTAATTATCTTTTCACAATCATTGCAAAATGAGTTGGCCAGTTATACAAGGTGTGGTTAATCTGTGGATGTAGAAGAGAGAGGATTAGGGAATGTGTTGGCTTTGGGGTGGATTGTGGGTTCAGTGTAACTGACAATATAGAAATGTTGATGGATATATTTATTAATGAACATCATGTAGAATGTTGCTCTGTATCTTTGTGCTGGAGGAACATTCTTCTCTGTTTCGGGCCGATTATCACCTTTTTACCTTTAGTTCTGGATCAGCGTCAGGGAACAATGAGACGTGTGTTATTTGCCATGTTGTGATTGTTGGTAATTGTATCCAGGGAACTTGTGAAAGACTCTGCGGCAGTTGAATGAACCTCTGGCCCGTGTGATTGTGTCATGATTGCCGGGGCCCGTATTACACAGACGGGAGTGATACAAGGTTGTGATATTTTCATTTCTTCCCACCGCAGCCTTTATGGATTATTTTCTCTCTTACACTTAATCACCTCGTTCATAGACTTGTACCTGCACTGCGCTGACCTTATTCCCTACTGCTGGGATATTGTGTATTGTGTGTATATTGTGTGTATATTGTGTGTCGCTGGCCTGAACCACCATTGTTCCATTGGCCCATTTTTATAATGTTATTATTATTAAATCACAAAAGGAAAGGAAAAAGAAACCCCACCAATAGTTATGATTCTAAAGTTGACAGGAAAATTCTAATAGGTGATGCACCCTACTTATTTAATAACAATAATTCGTTAGAAAATGTACTAAAAAAAGGATTTAAAGTGCTAGTGCCGTTATAATAACATTAACTTTTCTTAAATACTTTGAAATTAAAAAATTGAAAAACCGAATTAATTCAATTCATCTGTGAGTTAATATTACTCCTTAAATTCATCCATAGATAGACAAGAAATTCATTATTTAAATAAAGTGCGGTGCAATAATTTAAAGTATTAAACCTGAAAAATTGATTGGTTAATTAAAAAATAGTTAAAAATGACCAAACAAGGTAGTGGGTTAAAAAATGTAGTCACAATCCATAAAATTAGATAATAGAAATTGGAAAAAATAGATGGTGGAGTTGTCCCATAATCTAGCTACCTGATTTTTTTCTAGAGCCTGGGACACCACAAAGATAAGGCAGGACAGGGTAACCAGGGCTGTGGCCTTGGCATTTAACTTGTTTTAAAGAGCCTAAGTAACCCTAAAAAGCCACAAATCGTCGGCCCCTTAGAATGGAAAGAAGATTATAAGAGGTTGTGTAGAGTAGTAAATTCTTGCCCCCACTTTTGTTAAAAAAAAAGTATTAAATGTAGACCGAATTTACAAAAAAGTCACGTCATACTTATGTTTGATATTATACAGTTTTATCTCCATCCTTTCTACATCTTTTTATCTGCTTGAGACACATCAAAAGCGTCTTCGTAATAAATCGCTTTCTGCAGGTACATCTTGGGGTCGCCCTGGTGCCATTTCATTTTGTTAAGGGGCCGGAAAGTTTTATGTTCCTTTTTTGTTGTTGTTGTAATTGTCTAATAGAAAAATAGAAATGTTAAATGACTTTTCTGTTGTTTTGTATTTCCTCGACTGTTGGCTGGTTCAGCCTTGTGTGTAGGGGCCCAAAGGCGCAGTTGGAAGTGCGGACCAAGGAGGAAGCAAATAGTTCAATAAAGTTTGCGGTATCCTAAGGGTTAAGAGAAAGGGTAGTCAAAGGCCATACAAAAAGGGTCAATCCAGGCAGCAAGGTTCAATCTCCAAAAACAGGCCAAAGTCAAAACAGGAATCCAACAAGAATTATATTAAGTCACACCAGGAACTTGATAAGAAGAACTTATGTTTGGGCAATGTTAACAATGTCCAGGCTCCTTAAATAAGCCTCTTTTAACGCCAATATGGGCGTGATGATGTCATGCCGCTGGCGTCTATTCCGACACTGGCGTCTATTCTGGCGACTTGACACCGGCGTCACAGTTCTGCGCACGTCTGACACTGTCAGAATGTGCCACATGAGGAGACCAGGCGCCGCCATCTTAGGGAGCGGAACGGAAGAAACGGCAAGTCTCCCTCACATTGTGTTATCTGCCGTTGTTCACCATTATGCCACATCCTACCTTAAAGGGGAACTATCGCGAAAATTAATATTTTCTGTGTCATCTGACACCCAACTGCTGCATGAAGACAGAATGAAGAGAAACAGATGCTGAGAGAGGAATAGTGAAGATAAACTTGATTATTTCAGAAACAGTACAGAATATTTAATTGATTGTATTTAGAAAGTTTCTTATTTCAGTATGATGAAGTTTATATTAAATTTTCGCGATAGTTCCCCTATAAAACCACGTATTGCCCTTCTTTATATCTTTTCTCTACATTCAGAGTCAGGGCCAGAATTAGAGGTAGGCAGAAGAGGCAGCTTCCTAGGGCGCAATAATAGGGGGTGCTGGGAAGCTACTTCTAAAATTGTTTTCTGGCTTCCCCTAGTCCGCACTTCTCAGTCTTACTCCCCTTCCCTCCTGACACTCTCCCCTCCGTCGATGTCCCCTCCGCCCCTCTGTCACTCTCCCCTCCGTTCCACCCCTCCCCTCCGTCTCTCACAAATTCTCCTTTCATCTACTTGTGTCCTCAGGCTTCTCAGTGGTTTGTTTATGATAGTAGTGTTAAACTAGGGTCGGACTGGGTCGGCTAGGTGCTGGGAAAAGACCCAGTGGTCCCCACCGGCCCAGACCCAATCCCCATGGCCAATTGATCAATTACCTGACTTCCCTGCCAGACACCCAAAGAATTTAGTAGGTGCGCACTGACGGGGGGTAGAGGGGGGTTGCGGCAGATGGGGTGATACACCAGCTGCTTTGTCCTTAACCCCCCAGTCCGACACTGTATTAAACCCAACCATCTTTTTGCTGATCGTTCTTTTCAGTTGTCTTTTGTCCACTGGACTGGGCCTCCACATAATGGGCCAGATACAATTCAACCACAAAGTTTTAATTTCCCCTTTAATGGAGATCATAAGATAAGATTTTTTTCTTATTACGGAGTCTGACTTGGTATGCTTCTGATTTAAAGGGGTTCACTTTTCAGTTCACTTTTAGTAGGTTCTAGAATGGCCAATTCTAAGCAACCTTTCCATTAGTCTTCATTATTTATTTATTTTGTATAGTTATTTAAATTATTTGCCTCCTTCTTCTGATTCTCTTCTGCTTTCAGCTGACCCCCTCTAGAAAAACAAATGCTCTGTAAGGCAACAAATATATTGTTAGTGCTGCTTTTTATTACTAATCTTTCTATTCAGGCCTCTCCTATTCATATCCCAGTTGTTATTGGGGGGTTTAGTTCTCCTTTAATGTAACCCAAGCCACAGAGCACAGGTCCTTGGATACAAGCACTATGTGAGTCCGTCTCCTGCCTGGCATCTGAAATTGATGGCTGGTCTCCCTGTCCAGTGGCAGAGAGTGTGGCTCAGAGCATTGAATAAGGGCTAACGACTCCTTGGGTTGTGGCTTGGAGAAGTCAAGAGCTTCTTTAGTCCAATATTTATATCCAGTGGATTCCCAACAAGTATTTGGAATAAATTGCCATGTTCAGGGTTGAATGTTTTTCTCCTGCTCGATTGCCCCCATCGAAACAGTAGCATATTATTAGCGCTAGTAGCTCAGCAGTCGTATCATGTTAATTACACCATAAATGACATGTGCAGCCCATTTACTGTATTGTTTTGACAGTCTTTGTTGGGAGAAGGAAGGTGCCGAATACACTGATAATGTTTTACTGGGGTTATTTTTCCCTTATTGCAGAGCTTCCTTCGGATATCCAAGGTTCTGGGCTGCAAATTCCAAATAAAAGGGCTGATAGGAAAGCGGCAGTTAAATGTCCATTATGTGACTCGTATTTCATGAAAAATATATGTATTTCTTATGTTCCGGGCGTGGGCATAGATGCAGGTCGGCAGTTTTGCAGGTCACGGGTCAGGCCGCGGGTCTCCTTTTTTCTGATCACGTCTACTACCGATGATGTCACTTCCGGTTTACAATGACAGCACTTCCTGATTCTTGATGGTCAGAGGGTCCGGGTTGTGGATAAGGTACTTGCGGGTCGGGTCCAAGCATGTAAGAATGCGAGTTGCGGGTCCGGATTGCAGGTTGCAGGTACGGGTTGGGTATGGGTTTCAAAAAATGGATCCGCGCAGGACTCTACTTGGGACAATTTGTCACCCTCACTGCCAAAGCAGTGCAGGTGGAGAAGGAGAGCATTGGTAAGAGATTAAAAAGGGGAGAAACCACAACTCTTGCACTTCACCCCTTATCACTCTCCTCAGCTGCCTCTGTCCATCCCCATCTCACCCTAATCCTCATCTCCCCATTTGCATGTTTGCCCCTTCTCTCTCCTTTCCTACCTCTCTCCATCCTAATCTCTTACTGCCATCATACTTCTTTCTCCTTCTGTCTAAGTCCAGTTTCCTCTCATGTCCTGCCTTCTCCTCCCTTGCTCTTCTCTCACATCTCACTCTCCTGCCTCATCCAAATTCCCCTAGCAACCATGCATTGATTTGAATAAGAGACTGGAATATGAATAGGAGAGGCCTGAATAGAAAGATGAGTAATAAAAAGTAGCGATAACAATACATTTGTAGCCTTACAGAGCATTTGTTTTTTAGATGGGGTCAGTGACCCCTATTTGAAAGCTGGAAAGAGTCAGAAGAAGAAGACAAACTATGAATAAAGAAATAATGAAGACCAATTGAAAAGTTGCTAAGAACTGACAAATCTATAATACACTAAGGGGCATATTTATCAAGGGATAGAATTGAAAATTCAAAGTAAAAAAATTTGAATTTGAAGCTATTTTTGTGTACTTCGACTAGGGAATAGTCCAAAATCTATTTGAATTTGAAAATTTTTTCGAGAATTCGAATATCAAAATTTATAATGTATTGTCTCTTTAAACTTTAAACTTCGACTTTAAACTTCGACTTCAACCATTCGCCATCTAAAACCTGCGGAATTGCTGTTTTAGCCTATGCAGTACCTCCTAGGACACATCTTGAGTCAATTGATGGACTTTGAAAAAGTTTTTTTGTGAAAATATTTTGAATCAAATTCGATCAAATACAGCCTATTCACCCATAGAAAAAAACGCAGATTTTTTTTTAACAAGTTTCGGTTGGTCTTTTTTTATTCGAATTTCGAAGTTATGGGAGTTCAAAAAACTCCCATTACTTTCAAAATTCGACCCTTAATAAATCTGCCCCTAAAAGTTAAATTAAAGGGGAACCTCCCCTTTAATGAAATCTTTGGCTGATTGTTTTGATTTTCATTCCAATTTAATTGGCTGTGAGTGTTGTTTTGGTTTCACGCCCCACAACGAGCAGAAAAGAGAAATCGTTTGCTTCAGTCCTGTCTGCTGTGCTTTTCATACGCGCTCTCTATCTCTCTCTCATTTTAGCACCCACAGTAAATCTGCTTGTTAGTCAGTGTTTTGGAACAGCCGAGTGTTACCCTCCCATTTATAGGAATCACTTTTTTTTTTAAGAATTTCCAATTGCACTGGCCACTTAAGTTTCCTTTGATGTGTCAGCGAGTGGCCCAATTTGCTGTGTTGCCATGGAAACCTGCAAGTTCTGAAACAAGTTCTTAAATCTCTTCCCAGCCGTGGAAGTGGAGCACCTTTGACATGTGTGAGGCAGAAAACATCACAAACGAGGGATTAATTAGACAATGGGCTTCAGACGAGGCAGCGGTACTTAGTACTTCCGTATAATTGCTCCGAGCAACCTGTGCCCTGCTGTATACGCTCTTCCTTTATATATTAAAATCTCCATCCCAGTAAATATACCAAAAGGATTGCACTCTCTCAGTAACAGAGTACATACTCCATGTAAGTACAGGAATGGGACCTGTTATCCAGAATGCTTGGGACCTGGGGTTTCCCAGATAATGGATATGTAATTTGGATCTTTATTCCTTAATAGGATACTGTCATGGGAAAACTCGATTTTTTTTCAAAATGCAACAGTTAATAGTGCTGCTCCAGCAGACTTCTGCCCTGAAATCCATTTTTCAAAAGAGCAAACAGATTTTTTAATATTTTATTTTGAAATCTGACATGGGGCTAGACATATTGTCAGTTTTCCAGGTGCCCCCAGTGATGTGACTTGTGCTCTGATAAACTCCAGTCACTTTTTACTTCAGTCACTCCTTACTGCTTACCCTCTCCCTTTCCCCCAGCAGCCTAACAACAGAACAATGGGAAGGTAACCAGATAGCAGCTCCCTAACACAAGATAACAGCTGCCTGGTAGATATAAGAACAACACTCAATAGTAAAACCCATGTCCCACTGAGACACATTCAGTTACATTGAGTAGGAGAAACAACAGCCTGCCAGAAAGCAGTTCCATCCTAAAGTGCTGGCTCTTTCTGAAATCACATGACCAGGCAAAATGACCTGAGATGCACCTACACACCAATATTACAACTAAATACACTTTTTATATTGTGAGTGAATTATTTGCAGTGTAAAAAGTGTCATTTAGAAATTAAAACTACATCATAAAAATCATGACAGAAGGGAACCTGTCACCCCCAAAGTCAAGAAAATTGAACTTTAACTACACTGTATAAATTATTTGAATCGTGTTTCCATCAGTCTGGGAATTCATAATTATAACAAGCAGGCAGGAGCCATTATGTGGACACTGTTATTAAGACAAGTCTTGTATCATCTCAGAATCTTGTTTGTGCACCAGAATGTGGGACCTGATGTCCATCCCCATGTCCTGGCTACACAATTAAATGGTGAAGAGAACTGGGGGAATGTGGGGAGAGCAGTGACATGTAGGAAGTGCTGAATGGAAAGTGAAAGTAATTGCCTAAGGCATAGAGGAGGGGCAGACAATGTTTGATTGACAGCTGATATTTTTAAATGAGCTTACAACAGCTATGAATGCTTTTATAAAAAAGAATTTGGATTTCATGTTTAATATGAAAAGGACTTTTATTTTACAGCTTTTTATGTCTTTTTTTTATGTGAGTGACAGGTTCCCTTTAACAGTACATGTATCCCTTAGTATCTTGGAATTAAAGAAAAATAAATAATGAATGTACATTACAAAAGTGCTTAGAATAGCCCCCTCATTAATTTTACATTCACTTATTTTAAAGGTTTACTTATCCTTTAATCGTTTTTAAATTTTTTGCCTTCATCTTTTACATATTACCATTTTCCAACCCCTATTGTTATGTGATCTTATAATTGGGTTACTTTTTAATCCTTATCTTTCTAGTCAGTCCCTTTCCTCTTCACCCTCCAGTCTCTCATTCAAACCACTGTCTGGTTGCTAAGGTACACAAGACCATGGCAACCAGACAGCTGCTGAAATTGCAAAACTGGAGAGGCGCTGAACAAAAAAGTGATTGAAAAACCATAAAAAATGAAGACCAGTTTCAGAATATCAATGTATATGTGATGATTAAAGTTAATTTTAAGGTTATTTGGGAACAAGAGCATTGATATAAAGAAGGGGGAATCAAAGGGCACAGTGTGTGTGTGAGTTAAAGTGAAGAAGGGTGGATGTCTTAATGCAGGAAAAAGTAACCCATTGGGTTAAAGGAAATTTAAACTAAATACCTTTCATTTTATGTTTTGCTTATGTAATGTTTTTTACATTAACTCCCATCTCTCTTTATTATTTTTCATGTTTCTTTATCTTTCATCTCTTCGTTACCTTTACCCACTCTTTTGGCCATTTTCTTGCATTTTGTAACAGGAATTTCTTAATTTTTTCTATCCTCCTTTCCTTAACCCTCCCCTTTCCTGTACTTTCGTTTTTTACTTGTTTCTGTTCTGTTACATTTCATGCCATGTTTGTCCACTTATGGTTTCCCCTTTTTATTGAAGGGCACTAGTTTGTTAAATATAGTCTCCCCAACCAAAGGCGCCCCTGGGGATAAATCTAAGAGACATGAGTAAGTTGATTTCTTATATCACTCCAACTTGCAGTACAGTAGTAAAGAGTGATTGAAGTTTATCAGAGCAAAGCCACGTGACTGAGGGCACCTGGAAAACTGACCATATGTCTAGCCCCATAGAATTAATAAAATACAGTGGTTCGAGCCCACCATACCCCCCATTAACCTATATGTACTTCTAAATGTGGTCTGAACAGTCACTGAGCTTGGCTAATCCAGGACACCATGAATGATATTGATCTTACGGTTCTCTGTCTGGAAGTCCCAGCACAGTCCAAGCAGATCCGATAAACCATTGTAGACACAAAATCCAGATGATTTTTTTCCATGAGTTGTAAAACTAGACAAAAAAACTTCTCTTAAACACTGATGGTTTGTGATTAAAAACTTAATATGGTTGTTTTGATGATCTGATCAGAAAATGACTAGGAACCAAGACAGTCTTCCCTTTATTTTGTCCTGAACATGGAGTAAGTGACATACAAATGATATAGTTTTGGGTACATGTCAGGTAGAGAGAAGAGTTTTACTCCCCCTTGCCAAGAAAGCACATTGTTCAGCAGATTCTGATGTCTATAATTAATTATGATGAACTAGTTCATGTTCTGCTCCTATAATTCTGTCTGCTGATTCGTTCATCCATGTAAATATTTGGCCCACCACTGTGACAACTTATTAGATCTAGTCTACTGCATCTCCACCCGCCTCTACTTATCATGCAAGACCCTCTATCATTGTTTATTTACCCAAAATTATTTTTTATATCTAATAAAAAAGTGTTTTTCATGTTTTTGTACTTGAGCGCTTAAGGCTTGGGTAATATTTAGTCCTTTTACCATCTCACAAGAGCCTGAAGGTCTTTTAAGTTGAGGTTTAGGGGTCCCTGACCAAATGTTGGACCTCAGAGTGAGGCTTGAAAGCCAACGTGTCTGAAACCACTAACATTCAGCGGTTGCAGAATCTTAAGTCCACTACTCCATGGATGGCCACTCAGTCCTCCTCCTATCCAAACATACCTACTTACCATACCACCACCCACACTACAACACCATGTCAAGCTCCCTCATTTGGCACATATGTCTGCCTTTTTATTGCTTCCAATCTGCATTCTTTGTAGTGGTTCCGACCTCTTAAATCATAAACCTGTTGCACAAACACCTCCATCACTACATCCAACATTTCCTCGCCCTTTGCTCAAATGCCTTCCTCCTATCCCTATTTCCAGCTGCTAACATCATTAACACTGGCCACCTCTACCCGTTGCACACACCATGCCCCACTCCATTCTTTGGCTCTTACCATTTTTTCTGCCACCCACCATGCATTCTGCTTATTGTTGCACTTTATAGATTTGGTTCTCTCTAGTTACACATTAAAGGGCATGTACATGCAAAAAAATAAAAAATCCCATTTTTACATTCTTTAATGAAAAAGAAACCTATCTCCAATATAGTTTAATTAAAAAATGTGTACCGTTTTTATAAGAAACCTGACTGTATGCAGTGAAATTCTCCCTTCATTTACTGCTGTGAATAGGAATTGTCAGACGGTCCCTAACTGCTCTGCAGGGAAACAATCATACTTATGAACAGCAGGGGGAGCCCCCACCTTACTTCCCAGCCATGCAGAACTCAAGCAGCTTTGTTTGTTTCCCTGTAGAGCAGTCGGTGACTGTGTAGAGATTTGTTTTGGATTTTATTTTTGCCTTTACAGGGACAAAGATCACGGAGCCAGATTTAAACAGATAAACTGGGATTCTATTTGGAGGATTATTTTGCTGCAGCCACTGGTTCTGCAGAGTTGGAGAAAGTTTGTATTAAACAATACAAAAAACTATAAAATCCACATTAGATTACATGACAACACAGGACCCAGTGCAGTCTGTATATTCTCATTATTATCATTCAGTTACTGGAATCTTTCTAGAATTCCTTCAGCAAAATCTGAACTAAGCGAAAAGTTCAGTTGAATGCCAATACCAATGCATTGTAAAATTGCTGCCGCCACTTTCTTAAAACGACGCCACGAAGAGCTGACTGTGCACATCTCCATGAATCCTATATATTTATAATTTAGTGCTGACCTGCCATAATATGTTCTTGTACTCTTAGAAAGGATTGTGTTAGCCTTTTAGCGGGAGCTCTGTAAAAGTATCCTAGTTTGCTGAACTTTTGTAGTTTTCAATCCCTCCAACTTTCCTCAGAACCAAAGAAATATGAACATTTCCTATAAATGGACAGTATACCTTTAACATAATTGCAATGAATAAGGCTTCTCATAAGCATATGTTTTGCCTATTGTGTTTAATTTTTTGTTATTTCTTGAGCTATCTCGAGGTATATAATTACATTGTGTCTGGGGCCTATCGGCTCCAAACAGAGAAGGCTGGATCAAGGAGGAAGCTTTAGGGCAAAGTCCAAGTAACCAATAGGGATTAGGAGTAGTCATAGTCAGAATCCAGGCAGTAGTTCAATAGGCAGGCAGAATAGGAGAAAAATTAAGGTTCAAGCAAGGTCAAAGTCCAGGAATCAAGTTTAGGAAGAATTTAGGAACACCCAGGAATGCAGAAAACAAATCCTATAATTGGCCATTGAACAGGCGTCCTTTTATTTCAAATTTGGCACCAAACCGCCACGTCATTACGCCGCGCTGCAACCATGGCCGCCACCATCTTGGATTTGCAGCAGAACGCTTCTGACATATTGCAAGCACACAGATAATCCCCAATTCATCATGGATTCTATCAAAACGGTCACAACAAAGGGTGAATGGAGGTTTATAAAGGGGTCCAGTTATCTAGCTCACAAGAGCTAAACATGGAGTAGTATTAATTTATCCTGTTTAGTTGAAGAATAACGAAATGTACTTTCCATCTACTTCCATCTACTTTTGTGAGTTTTATACTTGACTTGGATTATTAGTTTGGAATATGAGTGTTCTTGTCTAGATTAGTGATGGGCGAATCTGTCCTGTTTCGCTGAAAAATTCGCAAATGCATTGAAGTCAATGGGCATCAAAATTATTTAGACACAATTTTTAGCCACAATTTTTACACAAGTGCCAGTTTTTATATGGGCCGACTATTTTGATCAAATGCATTGAAGTCAATGGGCATCCGAATATTTTTTATGCGCACACCAATTTTTTTTTTCAACAATTTTTTTAGTCTCTGAGAATTTTCCTCCTGCGAATTTTTGCCGCAGTTTCGCGAAAACATTTGTGGGCGGCAAAACACGAAAATTAGCCGAGAATCCATGCCTGCCAAATAAATTTGCCTTTCACTAGTCTAGATAATTAATCTAGACTAGATGATGAGCGTTGGCCAGCATAATAACACATGTAGGAACCTGCACACCCACCTTACAGGCATTTCTTGTCCCATTTTTAATGGCATATCAGGCAACCTGTTGTTCCATAGGCTATTGCTGCTTCTAATCACCATTCCTTGGATATTCCATGAAGGAAGGATTCTCAACACTAAGGCATTTGTGTAGAGCAGGCTCTGGGAAAGCCAATGTGAACTTCATCCTCACTGCCTTATTTTAATTGATTAAGATCTGCCGTCACGGGAAGATCAATTATACATCACTACCTTTATTCATAACACCATTACCAAGGGGTCAGTTTCAGAGTTGACGTTCTTCACGTTCTTCTTGACAATTCAAGATACAAATTACCCATATTAGCATGTGGTAACGGATGATGGGGCTAGTGGTGGATATCTGAGGGCATCGGCATGCGAGAGGCACATCATTGCTATTTGTCATATTCTACTGCCAAGAATAAACTCAATTAATGGCCCACACCATGACAATATTATATAGTGGCCCACACCATAACATTCCTATACAACAGGTCCTAATCTGTAGCTACACTTTTTTTTTTAATGAGGTCCATTAGTTAAAGATTGAAAGAGATATAAAGGAAAATAAGCAAGCCAAGAGTCAGTGTAAACCTTCTGTCAACGTTAAATCACATTTGAGTAGATGATTAGGGCTGCAGCGCCTCTAGTGATCAGTCATTAGATTAGATATATATTTTATATTCTGTACAGGTGTGTTATAAAAGGGGGAAAAAGTGTGCAGGTTCTTTACCCAACCCAACTGCTGATGAGCCTTGACCTATTACCCAAAAATGTCCACCAAAGGATAATGCAGTTAGTTATTATTCATGTGTTTGCATCCCAGAGAAGCTTATTCTGACCGTATTACTAATGATGTGGTTGGTCAGTTTGTTTGCTTTGAACTCAATTTTCCATGTGTTTGCCCCCACCAAAGCTCTTCCAAAATGAAGACTTGGAAAGTGGAAATTCCTTTCCTCAAGTTTAAAAGGTGGTCTCTTCTTATTTGAGTGAAAAACACCCTTTGCTCTCTGCCTATAATGTTCACTATTGTACTAAACTAATCATGTCCTCTTTGGAAAGAACCTTTTCTCCATAGAAAAGAAGCCCAACCTTAGCTTAAATTCCTTCTACCAGTTAAGCTGCATGTCTGGCTGTCCAATCCGTTACCGTATATACTCGAGTATAAGCCGTCCCGAGTATAAGCCAAAGTACCTAATTTTACCTCCAAAAACTGGGAAAGCTTATTGACTCGAGTATAAGCCTAGGGTGAGAAATGCAGCAGCTTCTAGTAAGTTTCAATCAAAAAATTGAGGGTTTCTGCTCCCATTGGAGGTGCCGGCGTCTTGTTTTTGGATGCCGGCAAATATTCTTGGAGACTATTCTTGGACGCCGGCGACTATTCTTGGACGCCGGCGACTATTCTTGGACGCCGGCGACTATTCTTGGACGCCGGCGACTTTTCTTAGGCGCCGGCGACTTTTCTTAGGCGCCGGCGACTATTCTTAGGCGCCGGCGACCGTTTTTGCGCTTGACCCGAGTATAAGCCGAGGTAGAGTTTTTCAGCATATTTTGGGGGCTGAAAAACTCGGCTTATACTCGCGTATATACGGTACTTTTCTAACAAATAGATCTAGAGGCATGTGCTGACCCTGCTTGAACTTTGAATGCTGTTTTAATAGTTGAGTTTGAAAGCCACTCAAGCAATGCTGATAAAGAAAACCTTGCCCGTGCCTTTCATTGTTAGGAAATTGCAGCATAGCTCGGCTCTCTTGAGCTGCTCAGTGCAAATCATGTAGATTGCAAAGACTTTAATTGAGCTCCAAGGAACGTCTGCCATGACATCACTCTCGTGTCATCTTTACTGGAAGCAGCCATCGCTGACTCATTGATTGTTACCAGAGCCGATCTTGTTGGATGTGATTACCCAATGGAACAAATTAGGAAAAGGCTCCCAACAGAATGAATATATTTGTCATTTTGTTTTGACTGAATGCAGGGTCGACCAGCATAAAATTGGCCCCAAAGTGGAACTGCTAATTGAATGTGTGTGTAATGCCGGTTAGTGATGTTCTGATGTTTAGTTTGGTTTTATGCCAAACCACTTAATTTGACTAAATGGGTTCCTGTTTAAGCAGAATAGCAGTATGGCGGCAGATGGGGTTTGCCTTTTTAATAACCTCCTTTATGTGCGTTACCTTCGAACGAAATGAGTTGCAAGGAAATTAATTTCCTCTGGACTTGATTTCAATTAAACAGGCACAGTTATATTTCAGGCCTCCGGCCATTTGTTTGCTCCTTAATTAAAGCCCTCCTTACAAAGGTTGGATCTGTAATTAATGGGCTGTATTGTTTCAGCCATTTCAATTCAAAACCAATATCCAAAGTGATTTGGGAAAATGCGCTCTTGTTATCGACGTCACAATGTGATGACCATCACATTTAGGAAACACAGTTTTGCTTAATTAGAAAGAATTTTTGTTGTCTGTAGCGCCGCACATTGAGCATTGAGCATGAGCGCATTATGTTGCTGAAAAATAACATTGTTGTAAGATGATCTAGAGACAGGCCATAGAGGATAGAGGACCAGGAAATTCAGCTCCATTGTGACGTCACTTTGAATTTAAAATATGTACATTGAAGCTGGTTAGATTATTACTTGTGTACGTTCTAAATTGCTCTCTTCTTTATTTCCTTTTCCACTATGTCCATAAAGGTTATGCACTTTGGCAAAAATAATATAAATGCAAGTTATACACTAAATGGCAGTGTGTTGGGAGTTTCCTTAAATGAGAAGGATCTTGGGGTTTTTGTAGATAACAAGTTGTCTAATTCTGGGCAGTGTCATTCTGTGGCTACTAAAGCAAATAAAGTTCTGTCTTGCATAAAAAAGGGCATTAACTCAAGGGATGAAAACATAATTAAGTTCACTATATAAAATATGGCATTTTTAACCATATACATTTTTATGATTTAGTTCTCCTTTAAGGTGGCCTTTAGTGATGGGCGAATTTATTCGGTAGGCACGAATTTGTTGTGAATTTCCGTGTTTTGCTGACGGCGAATACATTTGTGAATTTGGAGAAAACATTTGCCGGCGTCAACTTTTGTGAAGTTTTTTTTTTTTTGGCGTTTCAAAAATTTTTCACCCGTTTCACGAATTTCGCTGGGAAATTCGCAAAATTCAAGGCAAATCTAAATGGGACAAATTTGCCCATCACTGGTGGCCATACACGGCAGAGTTAAGCCGATTCAGGTCCTTTAGACTGATTCGGGAGCTGATCTGCCAGTGCATGGGACAGGCCTCCCAAACCATATCTGGCCAAAAATCGTCCAGATGAAGGATCTCATTGGCTAGTTGATGCAGTTCTTGTCCCATCGGCGCTCTTTCTCATTGTTGCCCTAGGGCCAATTGATTGGATTAGCCCAATGTTGCTCTGCCTTTGGTGGGCATATTGTGAGAAAGATCAGCTCGGCAAACGAGCAGATCTTGTAGTGTATGGCCCCCTTTAGGTGAAATATAAAGAGATTTGTATTCACTCAGTTAGATATTTGTCTATGGCGACTGTCCAATATTTTCTCCATGTATCAGTGGTCGCCCTTCTCTCAACAATTAAATCCCAAGGCTAATTGAGCTGCCCCATTACTGGGACACTGGGCAAACTGTACCCAAAGGGAATTAAGGAAGAGTAAAAGGCATTGAGAGCTTTGGAAAAATTCCAACATCACATTCTGAAATCCCTATAAAATCAATTACCCATCAAGGTGCAAACATATAGTAGTTCATTAAGCTGAACCACCAGATGGAGACATTAATGTACCTGGCAGGGGGCCCAGGCTCATGGTTGGAATAGACTGGAATAAAGAGCATCTGGGCCACCATTGCAGGGAATATTGATTCTTCTTCTGTATTTACACCAGCAACTGTTACAGTTGGCTTGCTCTTGTCTTATGAAATTGGAAAGTAATATTCCTCTCCTTTATGGACAATCAAAGTAAAGGGAATATTTTATTTGCTGACTGTGTTTAAATGATAAGTAAATCTTTAAAATCAGTGACTGTAAAATGGATGAGGGGGGCTATTCTAAGTGTGAAAATTTCCGCACCTCCCTCGCCTTTCCTACGATAATTCCTGCTAGATGGTGCAAAACTCTCTAGACGGTCGGCGCACGTCAATCAAGGTAATTACAGTAGAATGGAAGAGAGCAGCACAACACCATTTGGTTGCACGTGGGGAGCTTCCCCATTTATTCTTCACCACAAAATAATCAACGTTTCGGGGGGTTTTTCACCCACCCTTCATCAGGATAAACACACAGTGCAAACCATCACATTTTAAAGCCCATTAGGCCAGGCCCGGACTGGCAATCTGTGGGTTCTGGCAAATGCCAGAGGGGCTGCTATAAGGTGCCATAGAAATCAGTATTTAGTGGGCTGGTGGGGGCTGTTTGGGCCTCTATGTGGGCTGATTGGGCCTCTGTGTACCTGAAATAACAGGACAGGACCTATTTTAATTCTCAGTCCGGACCTGCATTAGGCCACACCCACCAACCACATGATCCCGAGTTCCTGTATGGATCCAAATCGAGGCTTGGTACTCAGTCATGTCCAACCCTAGTCCGATTTTGGAGTGTCCAAAAGAAACCAATGGATAGAAATAACACACTACGGAGGGATAGTTTCCATCCAATTGGCACAGTGAAGCGGCTCCCCAAAAGCCAGTTTATGAGAGCAAGACGCATAACATCGTCTGATGACCTTTATAGAAACCAGGCAAAAGAATTGGTAGCAAAGTTTACGCAAAGGGGATATGGCAAGGCTGAACTAGAAGGTTACACACAGGAAGTAGCGACCCTCAAAAGGGATGATTTACTTGAAAAGAAAAAAGACAAACAGAGAAACCTAGGGATTCCTTGTGTTACAACTTATGGTCCCCATAGTTCCCTGGTTAAAAACGTGATAAAAAAACATTGGCCCATTTTACAGAATGACAAAACATTTGGGAAACTTTTCACTGAGGCCCCACTATTTTCTTACAAAAAAGGCAAAAGTATTGGTGATCATCTCACCAAGACGGATGTCAGGAACCCTCCAATTACAAAAAAACAAACTAAAAGGGTAGGCACATTTCCATGTATGAATTGTAGCCATTGCAATGGGATTATAAAGGGGGAAGTCTGCACCCATCCAAACAAAGGGTATCCCATTAAATTTAAGGTGGCCATACACGGGCCGATAAAAGCTGCCGACAGACCTAGTCGGCCAGATCTCGATCGGATGGGATTAAAAATCCCGTCGGATCGCGGCCGCATCTGTTCGTTGATGCGGTCCCGCGATCCAACCGCCCGTTTGGCGAACGCTAGGATCCGATCGTTGGGCCCTAGGGCCCACGATCGGATCAGCCCGATATTGCCCACCTCAAGGTGGGCATATCGGAGGGAGATCCGCTCGTTTGGCGACATCGCCAAACGAGCGGATCTATCCGTGTATGGCCACCTTTAGAGGCTTCGCAACTTGTAATACAGAAGGAGTGATTTACCTGTTAAAATGCCCCTGTGGCTTAGGCTACGTAGGACAAACAAAAAGGGCATTTAGGTTAAGACTCAATGAGCATAAAAGTGTCATAAGAAACTATAAGCCGGAAGAGAAAACCGAGGATGATAAGATAAAAGATAAGGTGAAAAAAGAGACCATACTTGCGAAACATTTTTTTGATAAAAGACACACAGTCTCACAAATAAGATGGCAAATTTTGGAAGAGGTGTTGGTGTCTCCAAATAATGATAATAATAAAAAGTTGGCTTTACTGAAAAGGGAGGCTTCTGGATTTGGAAACTTGAAACATTACATCCTAAAGGTCTTAATGAACATTTCAGTCTAAATTGTTTCTTATAATTTGTATTCTTTTAAAAAGATTGTAACACTGTTTTACTTTTCACAGATAAACCGGCCAGAGGGTGAAGAGAAATGATAGAGCTAATGATAAAAAACCCCGCTGGCTGTGAGTAATTATACCATAAGACGCTATATTATTTTATATACCACTGTAGTTTTGTTCTATATGTTCCTGCACTGTGATATTTGGTTTATCTGACGCTTGAAACGGACATCTTTGATTTGATTTATTAAGAAGAAAATCTTTGCTTTTTTGGTGACACTCCAAAATGGACAATCGGACTAGGGTTGGACATCACTGAGTACCAAGCCTCGATTTGGATCCATACAGGAACTGTATGTATTGTGATCATGTGGTTGGTGGGTGTGGCCTAATGGGCTTTAAAATGTGGTGGTTTGCACTGTGTGTTTATCCTGATGAAGGGTGGGTGAAAAACCCCCCGAAACGTTGATTTTTTCGTGGTGAAGAATAAATGGGGAAGCTCTTCCATTCTACTGTAATTACCTTGATTGACGGGGGCTATTCTAAGCACTTTTGCAATGTACATTCATTATTTATTTTTCTTTAATTCCAAGATATTAAGGGATACATGTACTGTTAATATGAATGAATTTTGTTACAACAGCGCCACCTGCTGGTCAGTTTCCCACCAGTCTGACCACCAAGTAGTCAAGGAAGTTGTCAGGAGAAAGAAAGAGGCTGCTCTGATGTTCTTCTGCTTAGGAAAAAAATAGAAACCTTTCTCACATCTTTCCTAAGCAGAAGAACATCAGCCTCTTTCTTTCTCCTGACAACTTCCTTGACTACTTGCTGGTCATTATAGTAAAAGGGTAAAAGAGGGGGAGGGGAAAAAAAGGGAAAATGTCCAGTATTGTAAACTTGTGAATAGTAAGGTGCACTTACCAATATTTCTTGTATATCACACGGAGCACCACATAGAGTCAAAAATAAAAAATCCAAGACTTTATTTATCCATTAAAATCGGTACAAAAAAATCGCCTGTAATGCAAAGAACCATCATTAAATCATTACCCCTTTAACTACTATAACATCATTATGGCTGAGTAAAAAAGCACCTTACTAGTGCATATCAAGAAAGCATATACAGTGTATCAATGGATAAACACTTCAAAAAATACATATAGGGGCATATTTATCAAGGGTCGAATTTTGATTTGAAAAAACGTCAAAATTCAATTACAAAAAGGCCAACCAAAATGAAGTCGAAGTTTTTTTGGGTGGAGTAGGTCCGTTTTCGATCTAATATCGTTCAAATCGAAGGAATATCGCATTCGATCAAATTTGTTTCGAAAGTTTTTCCCCCAAAAAAACTTTGATTTTTCAGAGTCCACCAATTGACTACAAATAGGTTCTAGGAGGTCCTCCACAGGCTAAAACAGCAATTCGGCAGGTTTTAGATGGCGAATGGGCGAAGTCAAATTTTCAAAGAGACAGGACATGATACATTTCGATATTCAACATTTTCGATTTTTTTGCTAATTTTAATCGAATTTGGACAATTCTCTAGGTGAAGTACACAAAAATAGCTCGAAATTTGAATTTTTTCAATTCGAAAATTCACCTTGACTGTCGATAAATCTGCCCCATAATGTCACAATGTTATAGTAATTCAAATCCAAGGTAACCAGCATTGCCATGTATTCATTGATTACATCTCAAAAAATACATATAGTATCGTAATGTTGCAATACTAAACCCTCTGATCGGGGTTTATCTATAATCTGAAAACGAAGCTTGTTCAAATCACAATGTTCCGTTTGTATATGATTGGCTATCGCTGATTTCATGTCCCCTCTTTCTGCGGCTAAAAGGTGTTCCAAAATCCTCACCCCTATTGGGAGCATGGTCTGCCCCACATATTGGGCTCCACAATGACAAGTTGCTAAGTATATTACCCCCTTAGACAGATTTTGGATTTTTTTTATATTTTTACCAAGTCCCAGACCTTCATTTTAGGGAGGTAATATCATCCATTATCAATTCAATTGTAGGCTGGCACAAAACCGGACTTCACTCCAAAGTATGATGCAAATAAAAAGTGCCCACAAGGCACGAAACGTATAAGGCCACCCTCTGAGATGATCCTTTTTTTGTAATAAATTACTTTTTATTTGCATCATACTTCAGATACCCGTAAGTGACCAGTCCTGCCTCCTAAATTATACAAGAACAATGAAGAGATAACAAGTAAATAAATCAGTGTTTTTCTAACTGATCCGTTTTGTTTGGGGTAGGGATGCATTGAATCCAGGATTTGGTTCGGGATTCGGCCAGGATTCGGCTTTTTTCAGGAGGATTTGGCCGAACCCTTCTGCCTGGCCGAATTGAAACGGAATCTGAATTTCCAAATTAGGGGCGGGGAGGGAAATTGCATGACTTTTTGTCACAAATCAAGAAAGTAAAAACGATTTTTTTCCTCTTCCCATCCCTAATTTGCATATGCAAATTAGGATTCAATTCAGATTCGGTGCATCCTTAGTTTGGGGGGTCTATTTATTGTTTGAGTGTGCAGGCAGCACATCAGAGCTTCCTATAAAACTGGAACCACAAATTGATCAATCAAAGTGTTTTTTTTGCCCCTGTAATCAATACGGCCTCCCTCATATGCCAACGTACCTGTTCAATAATGAATGCCATCTGCCAATTTATTATACGAAGCAACAAATTCGTTGCACTTTCCTGTATTACAAGTCAAAGAAAGAGAGACCGAGCCCAATTTCTAAATGTTATTTGTTTTCCCCTTAGCGAACCGCTGTCAAAAAACAGTTGTTGTGCATGTTGGCGGAGCTGCAGATGGCACGGCAGATGGCGACTATGGAGAACAGTAGAATGCCGATGAGGGGGGGAGGCAGTGGTTATAAACGCACTCATAACACAGTCCTAGCAACAAAAAAAAGTTTTCTTTTTAATTTCATATCCATTAATTATGAATTTGCTAATGAACTTATAAAAGAAGCAGTCATATCCCTTCCCTTAGAAATAATCATGGCTCAACAAAATCCCCCGAGGGCAAATAAACGTGGCTTTTGCTCACGTCGACGGCTGCTGAATATTTTTTATTTTTCTGGTTAGGTGAAAAACTTGACCCCACGGCTGTAAACATCCTCCAATTCATCGAGCTGGATGCGGAAACCCACGACGCAGCTGCTGTCGCCTCCGTAGTTGCCATGGCACCCGGAATGGTTGAACAGGTGAGACCATTACATTTCCAGCTCTTGGGAACACTGTGCGTTATTGCCTAATAAAGGTTCTCTGACGTGTGTGTGTGTGTGTGTGTGTGTGTGTGTGTGCTCCAGGGTTATTTTTAATTCAGTTGAGAAATCAGAATTGGAAAAGACTTTTATTTACCTCTGCAAGTTTAACTCTACTTTCCCAACACCTTCACTTTGTGTCACATCCAACAATGTTTCATGGACTTCTTTCATAGCGAACTTTCTAAATTCTACCCAATTAATGTTTTTTCTCATTTACAAATAACATTTACAAATAACATTTACAAATACGTTTTATTTCTTCTTTGGGCTGTCAACCACATTTTTATTTCTACAGTCAAACTTAAATTCTGACTATTTGCTAATACGGAAACATGGTGAACACTCATCCATAACAAGAAAGGGAACGTTTGTGCTCACTGCTAATTTTTAAACCATTAAGTGGAGGTGCAATGAGGCTGTGACCACAAAATACATATAGACAAACACAAGAGGTCCTCTCAACCCATTACCGATATATTAAATACATGTCCTTTATTGGTAATGGGTTGAGTGGAGAGGACCTCTTGTGTTTGTCTGCAAAATCCATCCACCGTCTTTTAGAAGGTTTCCCAGAAGAGCGTTTTTGGGCCAAATTACGCTTGCACTTTAGGTAAGTCCCTATGTACTTGTTTGCCCCTGTGCCAATCCTGTGAGATGGGGAAGTGATGTAACTGGTCAGCTGACCTATTTCTAAAATGATTGGGTAGTGCTGGGTTCAAGTGGGTCATGGATTATGATAGCTCCCTCGTTGCAACAGTCGGCTGCCTAGGAAGGTACAGAAGCTCCGGACTTAGTCTCTGCATAAAAGTAGAAGTTAAAGTTTGTAGTAGTATCAATGAGACACCCAACTTCATATTGATACCCTTGGTTTTGGAATGAGATGTTGGGCAGGCAGGTTTTGACATACTTCTGGCTGTAAACAGCATAGTTTAACCAAAACCAGACTGTTGTTTGGACAACTACTTATTAAAGTCCAATTATTTTATAGTCAGACTTTTAAGAGGGGAAAACACAATTCTTTCGTAGAAAAAAATCTCAAATTTTTCGTGATGTACTGTATTAAACCCCAACGGTGTTAAAACGTAGAATAAAAAGCTACTCCAACTCAGACCTACCGAGTTCATGTAGAAGTCAATGGCAAATTTTGTTGGTTTTAAGGTGATAATCTGAATAAGTTGCAGTTTTTTGCAACAAATCCAAACAATTTGTACGATTCTGATTTTTTCACAACTGTATCGAATCTTTTCCCGCACACAAATTTTTCGAGAAAATGTATTGAAAAATAAGAGGAAAAGTCAGTGCGTATTTGGCCGGAGTGGTTTTCAAAAAATAGTGAGAATATTTTGGATTTTGATAAATAACCCCCTAAAAGTATGGAAATTACAAAAAGATCTCTTATCCTGAAAATAACAAGTCCCGAGCATTTTGGATAACTAGTCCAACCAGTTATGGAAATGGGGTTAGTATGGATATCCCCTTACAGAATATGTTAAAGATCTTATGCAAATCATCTACAACTGATTACCATTAAAGATAATTCTCATTCCATTTAGCACTTTAGGTCTGTCCCTATGTACTTGTTTACCCCTATGCCAATCCTGTGAGATGGGGTAATGATGTAACTGGTCAGCTGACCCAAAGATTTCTAAAATGATTTCGTAGTGCCTCGTGCAAGTGGGTCATGGATTACGATAGCTCCCTCGTTTCAACAGCAGCTACCTAGGAAGGTACAGAAGAGCCAGAGGTAGTCTCTAGAAGGTAAAGATTGTTATAGTATCAGTGAGATGCCCAACTTCAAATGAATACCGTTCGTTTTGGAATGAGATGTTGGACAGGCAGGTTTTGATATATTTTTGGCCATATACATCATAGTTTAACCAAAACCAGAATGTAGTTTGGGCAACCCAACTAAATGTCTGGGATGGATTTTAATGCCCACTATGAGTCAAGCTGGATCCTTCAGCTCAGTGTGTTGCTAACTCTTAATGCTGGCTGTTATTTCTAGAACTAGAAAGTAAAATTCCCCCTAATGATTGGTCATTCTTGGAGATATAGTTCCTGACACACGATTTCCCTGATCATCAGAACACTGGTCACCACTCTTGATGGCTTCCTGAAGAAACATTATTTAGAAGCAAGTGATGGAATGGAATGAAAATAGCATCATTTTAGGATATTCTTTGGCAAAAAGCTTGGATAACTCTAGAATCAAAGCTAAACACAGAGCCTAGCAGGATGGAAAGAACTACTTTCAGTCTTCAGATTCCTGCCTGGAGATCACGGATATTTTTATGGATTCTCTGCTTTTTCTATTATAGTTTAATGGTATTTTATTAATCAAGCCCAGGAGAAAAGATCACATTATATAGTATTTATTGGCTTAAAACTTAGCAAATGTCTATGAAATTGGTCATTCCATTTGTTTTACAAACTGTTATAGTTACAGCAGTGCATGGCTGAGGGCATTAATTCAGAGCACTCGTTCCAGCACAAGCAGATCTGTAGCTTCAGTAGTTGAAAGAAATACGAGTGTTTGATTTTGCCGAGTGATGTTTCAATAAAATGTCAAACTTGTCTCCTCCTCACCCCCCCTGAGTATGATCTCGAACGGTGGCTTTCTCTTTCTTCTCTTTTAAACATATTCCTTGTATTAAGTTGAATGGAGATGCCAAACAGGCTAATGGAAACTGACTGGGGCTTTTCCCCTTTGTATTTCCCAGCAGAGGAGACTGTGCCGGAGGCTTATATTTAAGAATGTAAATTTTTCTGAAGCATCGTCGTGTAAACGGCGACAAGAAGAGCAAAAAAAAATAAAGATAAGGTCTCAGAGCTGACATTTGGAACGTCATTCTCCTAGAAAGTTTTGTTAATCATTAATATTTTCATGAAGGGACAGAACCACAAAAACTGAAGGATCTTTTTTAAATGATAAAAAAAGGAAATAACATAATTTGGAAATTACTGTAAAGAGAACGCATGCTCCAAGAGGGTCAGTCTGTTTTGGGGATCGTTGATCTGTGCCAAAAACCAGTTGGGCATTTGGTTTCCTGATAACATCTATCTGGTGTCGGTCAGTCCTGGCCTGAAGAAAATCTGCTTGTTTTCTGCTCTTTAGACGGGGCATTTCTGCTACACACACGCCCAAGCAGGTCCTGTCGGACCATAATTTGGTTACAGGGGCCCTCTAGCATTTTGTCAAAATCTACAAATTGCTAGTCAAGGCCTGATTTTGAGACAAAGTTGTGGCACTTCTGTTGAATGCATTGAGCCAGAGGCTTCTGTTGCCGACCTGATCTCATATTAAGGCTGTTTTTTACAGTATGGTGGTCTGGGATTGCTACCAGTCAATAAGTGATAGAGGATGACAGCGGCGTTCCAAGTTGGCACCAGGCTCCACTGCGAAGAAACTTCAGAGGGGCCCAGCACATGCACCAACTTACCTGACTCCATGGTACGCTGAGGTGAGCTTGCTGGTGCGGGCCAACATCTACTTGCTGCAGGGGCCCATAAGTTTCCAGGCAAGAGAGCTGCTATAGAGGAATCAGACCCTTTTCCCTGGCACCCCCACAACTCTATAGTTACGCCACTGGCGGATGAGTAACTGCACAATCATACTAAACATATAGAGGGCAAGATGTATGGGTTGTATTGCTACAACACGTCCTCCCGAGCTTTCAGGACATATGAGCTATTATTTAATGCTCTGTTGTTACGTACGGACTCCCAAACCCAGAATAACCCTAAGGTCCCAGTCACGACTCATGCATTCACCTATAACAACCGAATTTTGTTTCGGGAGGAGCCCTCCACTACTCAGATGCCGCCAGGTCTTTAATGTGAGAGGACCAGGGAGAGAGTCCTGGACAGACAAGGGAACCATATGTTTGCAACAGGAACGGAAAACAAGGAGCATTGTCAAGGACACAAGCCGGGTTAATACACCAACATCACACTACCAAAGCAGGAACCGAGAGAGCCAGTACACGGGCAAAGGACAGGCAGCAAACTAGACAAGGTCAGGGACAGGCAGGTCAAGAACAGATCAGAAACACTAGAAATTGCACCCATGAACTATTGAAAATAGACCTACGTTGGGCAATGAGTTACTAACCATGGGCCCTTTAAAAATTTGAATTTTGCGCCAATGCGCAATTATGTCAGATGCAGCACCTCATCGACCTGGAAGAGCCGTATACAGAGAAGAAAGAAGTGGAGGGCATTCCTGTCGCACCACCACTAGACCACCAATTGATGAGGGGGCTATTCTAAGAGTTTTTGCAATGTACATTCATTATTATTTTTTCCAAGATTAATTCCAAGATATTAAGGGATACATGTGCTGTTAATGTGAATGAATTTTGTTACAAAATCGCCGCCTGCTGGTCAGTTTCCCACCAGTCTGACCAGCAAGTAGTCAAGGAAGTTGTCAGGAGAGAGAAAGAGGCTGATGTTCTTCTGCATAGGAAAAAAATTAGAAACCTTTCTCACATCTTTCCTAAGCAGAAGAACATCAGCCTCTTTCTTTCTCCTGACAACTTCCTTGACTACTTGCTGGTCAGACTGGTGGGAAACTGACCAGCAGGTGGCGCTGTTGTAACACAATTCATTCATATTAACAGTACATGTATCCCTTAATATCTTGGAATTAAAGAAAAAAGTAAATAATGAATGTACATTGCAATAGTTCTTAGAATAGCACCCTCCTCAATTCTACATTCTCTTATTTTAAAGTTTGACCTCCTTTAAAGGAGAACTAAACCCGCCATATAATAAAACCCCCTACCCTACATAGTCCCCCCTCCCTGCTCCCACCCACACAGGTGATAACTCCACTAATTGCCCAATACCCTGTAATTACCCCTCGTTGCAGAGTAAGGGCAGCGGAGCTCACAGGTGCCATCTTCTTCTCTTCGGTAATCTTCGGAAAGTAAGCGCCATATTGACGCATGCGCAGTTGGAGCAATCTTCCGGTTCCGGACAACTGTGCATATGCCAAAATCTACGGAAATAGCCGAAGGGAAGAAGACCCGAAGATTACTGAAGAGAAGAAGATGGCACCCGTGAGCTCCGCTGCACTTACTCTGCAAAGAGGGGTAATTATAGGATTAGGGCAATTACTGGAGTTATCACCTGTGCGGGCGGGAGCAGAGAGGGAGAATTTGTAGGGTAGGTGGTAGCAGGTTTTATTATATGGGGGGTAGAATCCTCCTTTAATGTGAAAGATAATACCTTGTATCCTGGTGTAGGCGGAACCGATAACTCCAGTTATATTTAGGTGATCATTAACATCAAACCATTTCTTATTCTATTAAGCCTTATTCTTCTTATGCTTATAATCGCTGATGCTGTTAGTTCCGCATAATAACTAACCTGACGTGCCTTACCTACTAGGGAGCAGCAGCCGAGTATATTGATGGCAGATTATATTTGAACTCCCTTCGCTGCTTCTACATCCACCCGAGCGCTGAATTGAATCCCGTCCTATGGAAGACATAGTTAAATGCTGAAGTCTCATAGATCACTGTCGTATATTCCTACAGCAATTTGAGGCATGACTGCCTTTCATTTCATCTCCCTTCTCCGCAATTCTTACTGACTGTTCAAGCAAATTGCCAAGCGTCGTAGTGCCGTACGTTTCTGTGGCTGAATAAAATATAATTAGTGTGAACTTGGGGGAAGAAAAATAGATTTCCTTGGGCATGGAGTCAAGGGAGGGGGCTTACTAGAGCGTTGTGGTTTGAAGACCATTAAAGAATGGCTGCATCTTGCATTTGTATTTCCATAGAAACCATCTTTGTTCACAAAGACTATTCCTGCCCTCCAGGTCTGTAAAGACAGGTTAAATAATCAGACTTCATCAACAAGAAAAGGCTCAATTCACCTTTTATTAATTTTACATATACACATGCAGGTCTTGCTTAGCTCAACCCTACTGAGGACAAAATGAAGAAGTCACTAATGTTGATGGAGAAGAATGGCCTTAAGTACAAGCTGATACATTAGATAGGTATAAGAAGGGGTTGGGTGGTGTTTAGCAAGTGAGGGAATACAGGGATATGGGAGATAGCTCATAGTACATGTTGATCCATGGACTGGTCCCATTGCATCTTGGAGTCAGGAAGACATGGGGTTCAAATAGTTTTGTGCCATCCTCTGGGTCAACTAGCAGTTAGGCAGGTTATATATATATAGACTTAAAAGGGTGAACGTGATGGATGTGTGTCTTTTTTCAACCTAACTATGTTACGTGGTTCTATTATTTCAAGTAAATTCCATACACGGCAGATTTCAGCTGCCGATTCTGGTTTCTTTTGACCAGTTCAGCAGCTTATCTGCATGGTGCCTTCAGACCAGCCTTCCTGACTGATATCTGGACAAAAATTTTCCAGATATTTATCGGCAGGTTTGATTTTCCTCGTAATCAAGATAGTTGATGTGATCCTTGTCCCATCATTTGTAATCTGATTGTTTGGCCCTAAGGCCGAATGATTGGATTAACCCAATATTGCCCTGACTTTGGTGGGGATATTGGGAGAAAGATTCACTTGTCTGGCGACCTCCCCAAATGAGCAGATCTTATAGCGTATGTCCACCTTTAGGTATGAACATTTGAAGACAATGGTTGAGATTTCACATCCTTGAGTAGTTCTACTATTATTCTTTAGGTTGGCGTGTGATATGTAGACTGATAGATCATAACAGCAGAAGAGATTTCAGTGCAAAAGAATAAGAGTGTCTATGAAGATGTAACAGCTGATGCTGAAACCTTTTATCCAGAAAGCTCCGAATTACAGGATGGCCATCTCCCATAGACTCCATTTTAGTCAAATAATAAACATTTTTGAAAAATAATTTCCTTTTTCACTAATAATAAAACAAAGCCTTGTACTTAATCCTAATGAATATTTTAATAATCTTTAGAGGCAAAACAATCCTATTGCATTTAAATCATGTTGAAATGTTATTTTAGTAGGCGTATGGTATGGAGAACCAGATTACGGAAAGACCCCTTATCTCTTGCACAACCCGGCTAGGCATTCAGAGACTGGAACAGTTGGCTGTTTCTAGCCAGGCTTTGGAGGAAAATTTTATTAGAGAATTATACAAAGATTCTTCTACTCCTATTGCTAGAGGTCAATAATGCAATGGAAAATTCTCATTCTTGATATTATGGAGGTTATTTATTAAAGTCCGTATAGTAAAAACTCAAAACATTTAAGTTTTTTTTAATATAAAAGCCTTATTTTTAGTGGTGAAAAAACCCTCAAATTTTTTGGGATTTATTAAAGCCCGATGCTGCAACAAGTTTGAATCCATAAATCTGGCATCTCAGACCTGCTGAGATTGTATATAAATCAATGGGAGAGGTCCCTATTCTGTTTTGAAATTTCTGTGGTCTGCGCTGGAATTAGCCCGAAAATCTGACTATTTCAGACATTTCAGACAAAAATCTCAGGCTTTTCAGGAAAGTCTGAAAAAAATTGAGCGATTCGGGAAAAAACTCAGGATTTTTGCTCGATTTGATCGAGTTTGTTCTGATTTGATTAAATTGAGCTTTTTTATTTTATAATAAATAAGGTCACATCATGGATTCTAGTTTGGTTGGACTTTTTTATTTTAAAAATCCGAAAAATTCAGATCTTGATAAATAACCTCCTATATATCTGCTGTGAGTACAGACATAAGACTCTCCTTCTAAGCATGTTCTGTGAATCAGAAAAGAAGATGGGGAGCTACTGGGGCACCTTCATAATACAGAATAATCCCAAAACATATGATGCAGCATGTTTTAGCAAGTTCTTTGTTGAGCTTTATTTCTAAACCTTTGAAACAAATTAATGTAAAATTGCTCTTCTAAGCTTTTTTGCCATTAACGATATACATTTTTTCTAGTTTTTCAAGATATTATCAGTTTTTACACTGCTTTTCTAATAAATGTAAACACTTGCGGAGGCCAAACATTTGAAGTTCATCGCTGTTGTGATGCCGTATTACATGTTGAGTTGATGTAAATGAAGTGTAAGTCAATAAAAGGCACAGTGGGATTGTGAAACAATAACAATGCAATGTCAGACTTCAAAGTCATTACTGTGTATAACAACTTCATAAAGTGCCAACACACGATGCCGTAACATGATCGTAAATCCATCATGGACGTGTGAGGACCTAATGGGATTGTGAATCTGTAATAAACTGCGAAGTCTCAAATGAGCAGAGCAGCGATATTATGAATATGAAATCAAAACAGGATTGTGACATGATAGTGGATTAGGAAGTCATAATATGTTGTGATTGCATCATTGGGTTTCTTAATGGGATTGTGACATCATAAGCTGTCAGGTTTCGGAAACAATTTGGAGGATAAGAAAAATGTTCACCTAAACTCATCACCTTAAAGGTTCTCAGTCAGACTTGACTTGTAAAATCTATTAAATGAAATCCCCATCCAGTCTTCACATTTCTGGGGGTGTTCAGCTATGGTGTTTCATTAAATTGCCAGTCGGGGTAAATGCCAGTTTTATTGCAGTTCAAAAGAGGCAGTGGACTTCTAGTAAATCTGCTTCCAATTTCCTTTTATTTTCCAGTAAACCAGGCATTGGAATTTCAGAACTACACAAACTCGTCTGGATGTTATGTTGCAAACAGTTGCGGGTTTACCATAGTCTTTTTCTGAATAAAATACACCATTCTCTTTTACCGAATTGCTGCTTTAAAGGACAAGGAAAGTGTAAAATAGAATAAGGCTAGAAATGCTGTATTTTGTATACTAAATGAACTTACTGCCCCACAAGCCTAATCAAACAAATAATTTATGCTTTCAACGTTGGCCACAGGGGGTCTCCATCTTGTAACTTTCTTATACATCTTTGCAAGACTAAGACTGTGCACATGCTCAGTGTGGTCTGGGCTGCTTAGGGATCATCATAAACAAAGCTGCTTGAGTTCTGCATGGCTGGGAAGTAAGGCAGGGGCTCCCCCTGCTGTACATAAGTATGATTGTTTCCCTGCTCAGCAGTTAGGGACCGTCTGACAATTCCTATCCACAGCAGTAAATGAAGGGAGAATTTCACTACATACAGTCAGGTTTCTTATAAAAACGGTACACATTTTTTAATTAAAGTATATTGGAGATAGGTTTCTTTTTCATTAAAGAAAGTGAAAATGGGACTTTAATTTTTTGTCTTTCCTTGTCCTTTAATTTGAATTTTTCAAAATATGTAGAGTTATAAGGGCTGTGTACACTGAGACTGGAAAAGCCAGTACAGCTGTTGGCATTTATTATTTTTTACCCGTGGACAAGGGGAAAGGCCGTTGGGGAGCTCTCTGTCCAGGAAATAGGAAGTGGGACATGAGCTGGAACAGTTTTGAGAGAGCAGAAATAAACTACCTAAAAATTGTGATTGAAATTGAAAGACCTTTCTAGTCGAAGTTGCACTGAGCCTTGGAAAGAGAACGTTTCCTAGATTTTTAGACAGCCACTAGATCAGTCAAATGAAAATGAATACAATTGAAATAAATGTGAATAAAAGTATTAGTAAACCTTTAAAATAAGTGAATGTAAGTACTGGGATAACCTCGTCCATTAATACCTGTACCGTTGAGCCGTCAAGCTGCTTCCAACTGATTTATTTTCCATAGTTTCCATATAATCAACTCATTTCACAAAGTAATTAAGCAAGAAAGTTGTTTTTTTTTTATGTTTTTGAGACTGTTTGGAAAAGTTGAAGCAAAGTTGTTGATTTTAGGCACATTGTAATTAAAGTTCTTCCTTTAGGTGGAACATTGATCTTCCCATTTGGTGTGCTGTGAGACAAGCCAGATAAATAGATCTCATTATCCTCATTCTCATTCTGAAGATGAATGGCACCGGCTTGAATATTATTAACTTATTTCATTATCTTGATTTCTTGCTGGATCTTGATCTCTTTTCCCTAGCAGGCTCAAAATGAAGGTATCATTTCAACATTTCTGTGCCAAAGAAGTCCCTAACTTCATCCTGTTTGGGGGATATTTAAACACTTGATCTACAGATACTAGGTGCCACTACAAGGTTACAAGGTACAGTGAATATGTGCATAGGGTTTACCTATGGTTAGGATAACATGGAATCCTCCATACTCTTGACTACAGCTGTAAGGTGGGTCGTCTGCATGAGCCCCTGTAACTTCTCAAATCTCAAAGGAGCTCCTCAGTTAATTCTCGATTTAGTAGTCATTTACACTCTACCAAATGCCACATCTGTCCTTGATTTTTCTATGTTAAACCAGGAAGAGCTTCAACAAGGTCAAGGATAATGTTCTACAGGGCTAAAACACTTTCCCAATTCCTGGGACTAAATATTTTTTAAACATTGGTAAAATAGGTAGATTAGTGTTTTTTAGACATTTTGGATTAAGACCTTTTAGATCCAGAATTCGGTTAGGGCCATACCTAACCATAATGCTATCCTGCTATTTTCACAAGAAAATTTCTGACAACAAAAAAGTGTTCTCCACTTATACCTCTTTAAGCCTTAAAGTTGAGCTTCTAAGAATACCTAGCTATATTAGGTCAACCATGAAGGATTTTTAGGGCCAGGATAAGATCTTTTCTGCTGCTTGGTGTCAATATGTCCTCTGCATGTGATTCTTTAGGCACAAGTCTTCTTTCTAAACCTAAAATTATTTTATCTTGTAATCCATGATGGGGTTGACAGTCAAGTCAAAAGGATGTGATTCAAGTTAAAAAAAAAGTTAAAACTTAGTAAAGTTGAGAACAACTAGAGACCAAGGTCAACAGTCAACCATCACGTATGTACCTGAGGAAGCCACAGTAGTGGTGAAACATGTAGGGTGGCTTAGGCGGACTGAGTATGTGCGGTGGCTAGCCCCACCTGTTCCAACATAGACAAGCAGGAACATTTGATTGGGAAGTTAATGTGGGTGGATTTGAATGGCAAGTTTCTAAGTCTGTGTTATCCAAAATAATGATGTGCTACAGTACAACCAAAGCTAGAACATCAATGTATAGTTTGATCTGAGAATCTGGTGCAGGCTTCTCAAATCTAGGGGGAATAGATTTTACCCACCCAAATCCCCATTCTCCCACTGTTCGTAATGTCTTGACCAACATCAATTTCTTCATCTTTTTTTGTACTGCTGTATGGAAGATCTTGGAAGATCTATGAATACAAAATTAAAAATTGACAGATTCTGCAGCATCTGATCCATTTATGCATTCCAGAAGACCTCATGCAAGCTTCTATAGTGCTGACTGTGTTATTAAATTACACTGAGTATTATTGGATGTCATGTTAATCATCAATGGCTCTATAGTATTATGCATTACCATGGCTGTAAATGGGCATTAAATATTGATAATGGTTGCCATACTTAGTGATTTAAAGGAAGATCATAAATTAGAATGTGTTGAGAAGCTATTAATCTGCTGAAGAAACTTTCAGCTGTCACACTTTCTGCCAAGGCAACTTACAGAAAATGCCATCATTTACCAAGAAAAGGAAAATGAATTTGTTAAACTGCTTCTTGATTCTATGATTGGATGGACCATGAATGAAGAAAGATGCCCATAAAACAGCAAACTTTACCAGCCAATAAAATGAGAGCACTTTTTAATTGGAAATCTCGCTTCCAATGTTTTTCTTTGTCAATATAAAAACAGATACAACTAACTGGCTGTCAGATAAAGGCAGGGTGGAAGGGGAAGGAGCTGAAAGTTCCGTTGCGCAGCTCAAACAATCAGTACTTTTTAGTATTTCTCATTAGGCAAAACTGTGGAATGTGGTATCGATTCAGTGAGTTGCATCTCATTAAAAGAACATTAGAACTGTTGGAAATGCTGCGTTTGCCTAGAACACTCAGTGTTTGGAAAGCAAAAAGTTTTCTTCCAATTAAAATGTCTATTTCATTTTCCAATTGCTCTGTTCAATTGAACAGCTAACTTGCCAGTACTAATAACTCCTATCCGGTAGTTCACTCATTATGGGTAACTATCCAGAATAGATGAACACGTGGGTGGAATAGCCTTCGCTGTAGATAATATTTGCTACACAGTAAAATGATCAAAAAAGATAAAATCAGAAGCTTTTCTGCTGTTGACCCATTAAGATTGAGTAACTTCTTGTGCCTGTTTACCTCCCCCGATGAACTACCCACCTGATGAACTACCCACCCGATGAACTGCCCACCCTGATGAACTACCCACCAGATGAACTGCATGCCCTTGTGGCCATGGTGACAGCATGGACCTTGCCAGTGTTGGACTGGGACAACAGGAAGATGACTAACAGAAAATCGTAGACTGTAGGCCCAGTCTCCACATTCTCCATTTTTCCTAATCTCTTGGTAAATAATTAAAACAGACCCCATTTTAGGAAAACATGTGGAATCAAAACAACAGGTATTGGACCTATTATCCAGAATGTTTGGGACCTGGGCTTTCTGGATAACAGGTCTTTCTGTATTTTGGATCTTCATAATTGAAGTCTACTAGAAAATGATTTAGACATTAAATAAACCCAATAGGCTGATTTTGCTTCCAATAAGGATTAATTACTGTATATCTTAAGCTGCCCATAGACGGGCAGATTTCATATCGGACAAACGATCGTTCGGTGCCATCTCCAGATTTGTCACTAACGATTCAGATGAAATAAAGTAGTAAAAGAACAGATCAGACGATGTTCTGCCCTGACAGCAATCATACAAAAGAGGTCCGACAAAAGCTTTTGACAGTCTCCCACTGATATTGTCAGATCAGCAATACATGTGACAGAAATATTCTAACCTGTCCAATCATCTGAACGACCGATTGCCATGGCACGAAAAATGTCAGCCTGAAAATCGTACGAAACTGAGATCCGAACGATCAAATCATAGTGTCTTTGGCCAGCTTTTGTTGGGATCAAGTACAAAATACTGTTTTATTATTACAGAGAAAAAGGAAATCATTTTTCTCATACCTATATCATTTCCAAAAAAACACATTACTAAAGAGCATATTAGTGCCTTCAAACATGATCAGGCATCTTGATAAAGGTGAGCAACCTAACAGCAATCTGAGTTCAAAAGGTACACTTAACTGCTTTAATAAGAAATGCAAAGCCTTTCAAGCCCCGTAAGACTTCAAATATAAAGAATTAGGCTTACCAAAACCCAAAATGTTCTATAATTGCAGAACAGTATTTGTGTTACATGCACTAATATGTGAATGCAAACTATTGTATATTGGTAGAACAAAGAGAGCAGTGGGCACACACATTCTAGCATGTCAACAATATTTTTAAGAAAACGGACAAATCAGAGTTTCCCGAGACATTTCAAAGAATCACATTGGGCAGACCCAAGGAAACAAAGTTATGTTGTACTAGAACACATTAAACACACATATAAAGGCGGAGATTGACTAAACTAATACGGAGGAAAACCTACCATATATTCATAGGAAAGAACATAGGCACTATCTTTCGTTCTCGCCACAGGAACAAAATTAAAAAGCTGCACTTTCCAATCGCTTAACTGGAAGCCAGTTGAGTATTCAACCAAACTTGTGTAAAAGTAAAATTAGCTTTATTAGTTCATTTAAAAGCAAAAACATTTGGACCGGGCAGGAGAGGGCAAGGCTTGACGCATTTCGTGACCACCTAGTCACTTCATCAGAAGCCTACCGGATATACATAATTAATATTCTCAACATTGACCTTGATTTAGCTGCTTTTTAACTCAACTATTTTAATGCTTAATTTAGTCTCAAACAGACACTAATAAAATTATTTTACTCTATATTTTTTTAGGAGTGTTTGCCTTGATATGATTTTTTTTTATGCAGAAACAATAAGATTTTGTCAATACATAAATTATATCATGTAACAAAATGCTTCAAAACAATATAGAGGCACAATAAGATTCGAATTTTGAATTCATGTGAGTTTTTTTAAATTCGATTGGGGAAATTTATTTAAAAAATCCAATATTTCAAACTCAAGCAAATTTTACCGACCCGCAAACTCAAATTCAATTTTAATTCGACAAAATCGATTTGAGTTTTTTCTCTAAAAAAACTCGGATGTCAAGAAGGCTACAAACATCTCCAAATTGGTCACTGCACCTCTTCCATTGACTTATACAGTAATTCGCAAGGTTTGAGGTTGCGAATATTTGAATTCTAATTCTTAAAGGGCCAGACTATGATAAATCTCGAAATTCAAATTTGCTCCTTAGAGTTTTTCTTGAAAATGTTTCACCACTTATCCAAGAGACTGGAGAGTATGTGAAATGTGTAGGCAGTGTGGCACCAATTGCTACTCTTTGAACCACTGTATCTCTGAACAGCATCATAGCTTTCTGAGGTGTCCAAACTTTTACCTTGAAATGTGATGCTCTCTTAAAAACTGAACCATTTGTGAGTAGGCAATTGGCGTTCTGTGATTGTTTTTAAAACATTTATTAAATGGAATTATACTACAGGTATGGAATCTGTTATCCAGAATGCTCGGGACCTGGGTTTCCCAGATAACTGATCTTTCCTTAATTTGGCTCTTCATACCTTACGTCTACTTAGTTGGGATCAAGTACAAGGTACTGGTTTTTTTTTATTACAGAGAAAAAGGAAGCTATTTTTAAGAATTTGAATTAGTTGGATAAAATTGAGTCTATGGGAGACGACCTTTCAGTAATTAGGAACTTTCTGGATAATGGGTTTCCGGATAACAGATTTCATACCTGTATCTTCTCTTTTATCTCCATTTCATGTACTGAGTAATGAATGAACCACAGAGCACAAAGCAAATGAGATATGATACACAGGCTGAACATTGACTCTTTGTAAGTACATACCCAAAAGGGGAGCTTGATCCTTGAAGCACCTCGGGTGGAGCCAATTAACTTTCTACCTGAACACCTTTTAATCCTACCAGACTTACAACACAAAACAATATTGCCCTATGTGCGCTTCCTTCTCTTTTAGATATTTTTTAACACTACCCAACTTTGTGGGAGAGGTGGAATCAAGGAAACAGCCAGGATACTGGTATTGATAAAGCTTCTCCAAGTGCTTTTAATTGCCTTCCCATGCTTAAGTTGCGCTTACTCATCTGACACCGTCGCTACCTAGGATTTCCTTTAAAATTGCAATCTTGAACCAACATCTCAATTAGTAAGAATTTAAATGAATTCTCCAAGTTCTCAAAGAATTCATCGTTTGAATGAAAGATGTTTTGAAAGTCTCGAATTTGTATTATTGTCTAAGGGTGGCTCTCTCTTAGCATTAGAAATATTGCATTCAGGTCTGGGAATGTCTGAGGATTTTGCATTGAATTGCTTTAAAGTGTTATTCATTGTTTAGCTGGAAAATAATGATACATGTATGTTTTATGGGAACACAAGATTGCACATTAAGTAGACAATTGATGCAACTCCAGACACCCTAATATTCCCCATTAAAAAACTAGGAAATCATAGACCATCTGCCCATTCTATTCATGTCCTGCAAAGTATTAGTATTAACTTTTGTTTCTATTCCTGGATTCAAATACGCCCAACCTAAATATGAGAATGCTAGAAAGCATTGTAAATTTGTATATGTAAATATTTGTGTGAGACATAAAATCTTCAAGTTGTCCAAGTTGGGTCAGCTCTCACAGGTTCTGTAGCTGCATGACGGGCAGCAGGTATTCTTAAGCAAGAAGTTGACAATAATAAAATATGAAAACAGTAAGTCAATATGGCGACAGTAGAACAAGCTGTTCACAGCGGTGGACTACCCACCAATGTCCTTTCAATACAATTAAACACACCCGCTGATAGCTAACGCATCATAGGTTAGACAAAACTTGTTTAAAGGTACCACCTCAACAAAGAATTGGGGTAGAAATGCTACATCTTATGTGTTATGTTTTTGTGCCAACCCAAGGCTGCCACAGCCTTTTAGCATGAATATATTTTGCTCTAAAGATGCCCCCATGTCCTTTTCTGTAGATTCACAAAACATGCAGCACTTTTTTTGAGATTCAATGTCCTTCAAGGATTCCATGGACTCTTCTGGTGGGTCTCAACGTTGGACAACTGACATCTTATTTCCTCCAAGGATTCCAAGATTGGGCCATAGATGTAGCTCTGCATGGCAGGCTTTAGAAGACCCAGTCGAACACTGGTGGGATCACACAGTCCTGTCCTTGGCATTTGGTTTCTACAGAGGTCCAGCACATTTCTTAAAAAAGTCTTTACAAGCGAAGAGCAAAACTAACTGCTCTTGAGCAGATGTAAAGGCTGGAATGGTATGCTATACACATTCTTTTTTCTTTTTCACCCTTGCCGAATTCTTTTTATAATTTTTTTTTGTTATATTGGCTTAATCCATGTAACAAATCAGCCATCTGGTAAATATGATCATGTTAAGAGCTCCTTCTGAACTCTGGATAAACACCATCTGGCTCCTGTTGCATTATCCCTCTTAACAGTTTCCACACGTAGATCTTAAAACCAACGCTGGGAGTTTGTACCTTACATACCCACAGCTAATATCTGAATTTTCTAGTTGCGAATTTTCGTTTCTTTTTTTTCGAATACTGAAACAAGGTTAGAAAAATTTTTTACAGTATCGCTTTAAAATAGTCACTTTATTTCCCAGTAACCAAATGAAAATATTGAGAAATGTTTCTTTTTGCAGGTTTGCTCTTTCCTTTTTTTGTCCTACATTCCCTGAATGTACATTTTAATGATGAAGATATTTATAAAATCATAATAAAAATGTATGTGACGTTGCTCAGGTAAAGTGAACACGTAAACAATGCAGTAATGAATGCAACAAATGTGGCAGCAAAGGTTAGGTAAGAAATAACATAATAGGGATAATTTACAAATTCTCAACAAGCACAAATTCTCTAAAATGGAGAGAGCATATTGACATGAAAGAGAGGAGGATGGTAATCAAAACTTTCTGTGTGCCATTCCCCTTTTTCAATGGACTATCTTGGGCTTGGAGTAGTCAAGGATTAAGAAGCATCATTGGCTACATGCAAGTGGTGTGCTGAAGTTTGGTTATGTTGAACACACTGACACAACACATTATTATACTTGTGTCCAAGCACAAGAACTTCCAAATGGTGTTCATCCTGCCTCTTCTCATGAATGCACATATTGACTACGGAGCAATCACCACCCTGGACCTGATAGAAGTTCCTGGGTGTCAACAGGAGGTTTTGTCACCAGGAACACTATGAGTTTGTGCCAGCATGGTTTTATGCATAATAGATCTTGCCAGACTAACTTAATTTCTTTTCTTTTTTTGAGACGTTGAGCAGGGACCTCGATTCTGGGATGGCAGTGGATGTGATTTACTTAGACTTTGCTAAAGCATTTGATACAGTGCCACACAAAAGGTTACTGGTTTAATGAAGGAATGTTGGCCTGGAACATAGTATTTGTACCTGGATAGAGAACTGGCTAAAAGATAGACTACAAAGAGTGGTGTGATGGTAAATGGAACATTTTCTAATTGGACCAGTGTTGTTAGTGGAGTACCGCAGGGCAATGTACTAGGTCCCTTGCTTTTCAACTTGTTTATTAATGACCTGGAGGTGGCCATTGAAAGTACTGTTTCTATTTTTGCAGATGATACTAAATTGTGCAGAACTATAGGTTCCATGCAGGATGCTGCCACTTTGCACAGTGATTTGTCTAAACTGGAAAACTGGGCAGCAAACTGGAAAATGAGGTTCAATGTTGATAAATGCAGGTTATGCACTTTGGCAAAAATAATATAAATGCAAGTTATACACTAAATGGCAGTGTGTTGGGAGTTTCCTTAAATGAGAAGGATCTTGGGGTCTTTGTAGATAACAAGTTGTCTAATTCTGGGCAGTGTCATTCTGTGGCTACTAAAGCAAATAAAGTTCTGTCTTGTATAAAAAAGGGCATTAACTCAAGGGATGAAACATAATTGTGTCTCTTTATAGGTCCCTGGTGAGGCCTCATCTGGAGTATGGGGGCAGTTTTGGACTCCAGTCCTTAAGAGGGATATAAATGAGCTGGAGAGAGTGCAGAGACTAAGTGCAACTAAACTGGTTAGAGGGAGGGAAGAGTTAAATTATGAGGGGAGACTGACAAGGTTGGGGTTGTTTTCTCTGGAAAAAAGGCGCTTGTGAGGGGACATGATTAGACTTTACAAGTACATTAGAGGACATTATAGACAAATAGCAGGGGACCTTTTTACCCATAAAGAGAATCACGTACCAGAGGCCTCCCCTTCAGACTAGAGGAAAAGAAGTTTCATTTAAAGGAACAGAGTAGGGGGTTCATCACAGTGAGGACAGTGAGGTTGGGGAATGCACTGCCGGGTGATGTTGTGATGCTGATTCAGTTAATGACTATAAGAGGGACTTGGATGATTTCTTGGACAGACATAATACAAAGGCTATTGTGATACTAAGCTCTATAGTTAGTATAGGTATGGGTATATAGAATTTAATTAAAAGTAGGGAGGGGTGTGTGTATGGATGCTGGGTTTTCATTTGGAGGGGTTGAACTTGATGGACTATGTATTTTTTCAACCCGATTTCACTAAGTAACTATATAATTATGTAACGCCAGACTTAACCCCAGTAGAGTTAGATACAAACACCATTTCGAACATATCCTCCGGAAGATGCTAAATGCAACTTGCACTAGGGTTCCTTATGAATCTGGTTATCCACATTTTCAACCCTATCCCACAGACTAGTTAAAAGATGTGTAGCTTCATAACTTCATAAACAAAGTGTACTTGAAAGGCCATACAGACCCCTTTTTACTCATTCTGTGACAACACCAGAGAAAGTCCCTCCCCTGAGAAACACGTGATCACAGAATGTGCACCTTAATGGTTTCCTTGTAGATAATGTGTTTGTCATTATAAATGGGTAGTTTTGAAGGCTTAAAATCATTCTTTCTCTCTTATTTCTTATAATTATACCTTCAAGTGTCACCCAGCCCTCGGCCTTAACCATGAAATGTAAGAGAGGCATTATTATTGCTAAAATAAGCAATTTCATCACAGCTTTAGAATTTTGTGCAGAATAAACATCAGTGATTTCATTATCTCCTGCACAAACAAAGCTATAGAAGGCAATGAGCATACGGTGCATGAGTGACAATGATACTACTATATACTAAGCACTGGTAGGAAGCTCACGTTATCCAGCCCAGAAGCCTGCATATATCTATGGATGAATAGAAAGTGCTTAGGAGAATATATAGGGCAACAACTGCTTCTCAGAAATCAGATAAATTGATGGAAAAATGCTTAATAACTATATAAATATGTAACTATGTCTTCCATTGATGCATAATGGGATTGGCAGGAGGTCTTCTGAGTGGATCTACTACAAAAGTTCCTCTCAATATAATAATTGATCTGCTTTCTGTTCACTCCCTTTAATGATCTTTTATAAGCCACACAGTGTCGGACTGGCCCACCAGGATACCAGGAAAACTCCCGGTGGGCCAAGGTGTCAGTGGGCCCTCCTGCTTCTAAACTTTTGGCCTATTTCATGGTCATTCCCTATTACTATGAGAACAAAATGGCTAAATAGGTGGAATAATAGATTACAATATGTAAAGAAAAGAGACTAGGAGAATAGAGGTTGAGTTGAGGAGAGGAAGAAAAATAGTACTGAGGGTGGGCCCTGGCCTAAGGTTTTTTGGTGGGCCCCTGGTGTCCCAGTCTGACACTGAAGCCACACCTAACCCATTCCTTTAGTTCCTCCATTATCCCAACCTTTGTGGAAAATATGGGTTCTCGCATGACCTGCACTGAGTAAACTTAAAGACCAACACATGAATTGTTGATGATAAAATGCATACCTTTACAGTTGATCCATGTTTTTCTTGGGGCCCCGTACCCAGAGGCATAACAAAAATAACAGCATATACCCAAGAGTTACCAGTGGAACCTTGGCTCATGAGCAATCTCAATTCATTAACCTAAGGTTTTGGGCGAGACTTGAAATTATTTTGCTGTAGAGCCTTTAGAGCCAAAGCGATATTTTCCAATCTGTGCAACTTTTTTCTTCTGATTATTCATTGAAGTTTATGGGTCTTTTTTCTGCTGCAAAACCGGCCCAAAAAATGTCAACCATCCCTAGTACTTTCCAATTGGAGTGGGCAAAGCAATTTGTCACTCACAAATGTATGATAATTGCTGTCAGGCTGCAAATTAAATATTTGGTAGGAATTCACAAAACTAGAGTAAATTTCACTCCATACAATCTGAATTGTGTTTTCATTATACTAACATTAGTTGACCAATACAAGCGTATTGCGCATTCTAAGGGGTTCTTTATTAAAGTCTGAATGCCAAAAACCTGAAAAATTCTAGGTTTTTTTTATCGAATTTTTAGTGAAAAAAAATCAAATTTTTTGTGATTTATTATACGCTGAGGATGGAAAAAGTCTGTATCTGAAAATCCGGCATCTCATACGTGCCGATATTGTATATAAGTCAATAGGAGAAGTCCCGAAGATATCCTGATCTGTGCTTGGTTTTGTGCAAAAATCCAACAATTTCATGGTTTTCAGACAAAAATCCAATTTTTCGGGTGGAAAATCTGAAAAATTCATACAATTCGAATTTTCAGACGATTTTCAAACCGTTTGCGAGTTTTTTCCCTGAACTGGAATTTTTTGGGAAAATGTATTGATAAATAAGGGGAAATAATCCGTGCGGATTTGGTAGGAGTATATTTCAGAAAATAATTCGATAAATTCAGATTTTTTGATAAATAACCCCCGATAAGTCATAAATTGAGAGTAGTGGAACGGTGAAAGATAATAATTGGAATAAACTTGTTGATTTCACCTCGATATCCTTGATGAAGAACAGTAAAGCAATTGAAATCTTGACAAATATTTAAGAAAATGTTGTTTTTTCATTCCTTTTCTAAATGTGCATCTAATTATAAGGAATAAAAGCACAAAAACGTCAGTATCACAAAGCAATGACTGTAGAGCAATAAAGTAGTTTTTAGGTACTTTATAATTCTACCATAAGAGAGCTCGAACACACGTGTTGAGGGAAGATGATTAAATGCCTCCAATGAACTGTAGAGCATCAGACATTTAAAATATTGTCCTCGAATATTCCAGATTAATAGCCTACCATTATTCACAGAGACAGCCAGTGCATTGTCAAGCATTTTATAGGAACAAAAATTGCTTATAGTGGGTTCTTTATAGCTAACGTGGTGAGACTGAATCAAGCTTTAATTAATCATATTCATTATTTGAAGCCTAGATTTTATGTGCTGTGGATACATTGCTGATCTGCTCAGAATAGAAGTAGCTATGTGTAGGCTAAATCAATGTACCAAAAATAAACTGACACCTTCTAAGTAGTAGGGTCATTTTATGAGTAATAATATGTAATGATAAGTGGTTAAAGTAAAAAGTAGAAAAGTAGAAGGGGAACCTCACTTAACCAAACCAGTAGATCACTGGCCCGACTCTGGTCCATCACGATGTACCCAAAGTATGTAGTAGGAGCATTTTATGTAGCGTCAGACTGGAGGGTCCAAGGCCCACCTGGGATTCTGCCAAAAGGGCCCCCCTGCCCCAATCACAACCCCCCCTTTTGGACTCCCCCGTGTACCTTTCCTTTAGTTGCGTCCATTATCAGGGCTGGGGTACAAGATCAGGGGGCAGTGTTGGCCTGTGAGGGCAGTAGACGGGTGCAGGTCTGTGCTGGTGAGCCCATGATGGCCTGGGCCCACTAGGTTTTAGCCCAGCGTCTCATCGTCCCAGTTCGACCATGATTGTATGAGTAATAATGGTTAAGGTGGCTACAGTAAAAAGTAGAACGGGGACCTTTCTCAACCAAACCAGCAGATCACTGGCCCAACTCTGGTCTATAACGATGTACCCAAAGTAAACTGACAGGTTATAGCAGGGATCCCCAACCTTTTGAACCTGTGAGCAACATTCAGAAGAAAAAGCAGTTTGGGAGCAACACAGGCATGAAAAAGGTTCTTGGGGTGCCAAATAAGGGCTGTCATTGGCCATTTGATAACCCCTATGTGGATTGCCAACCTACATTGAGGCTCTGTTTGGCAGTACACCTGATTTGTATGCAGCTTGTCTTTAATCCAGGAATTCAAAAATAAGCACCTGCTTTGAGGCCACTGGGAGCAACATCCAAGGGGTTAGAGAGCAACATGTTTCTCATGAGCTACTGGTTGGGAATTATTGGGTAATAGGATAATTTTATGAGTATGATATGGTTAAGGTCCCCTAAAGTAAAAATGTAAAAAGTAGAAGGGGAACCTCACGCAACCAAACCAGCAGATCACTTGCCCAACTCTGGTCCATCACAATCAATATCACTTTCAGATATGTTCAAATATCAATGGTGCTGGTTAGAAAATCTGATTTGCCAAAGGCCACATTTACCTTTGTACAGACCCTGTATTTGTCATTCGATCAATGGCCATAATATGAATGCTTGATGACCGGGCTTCACCAAACACAAGCAATCTTTCTGTGTATGATCACCAGTGTTAAGGACTACACAGAAGAAGAGCAGCACAAAACCACAGTCAATGCCTTTGCAAACAGCACCAATCAGAAAACTGTTCCCATAAGTATATTCTAAAACATTGTTAGATTTATTAAAGGTTGAAAAAAAAACATTCCCAGCTGATTTTTCTCTTTTTTTAAATTTATAGTTATCAAATGACGACATTTAAGTAATTTAACTAGCTACAGATAAAATTTAAGGTCCTGGATTCAGGTCACCAGGTCATTTGGGTCAGCGTGATGCATTAATTAGGGATGTAAAATAGTAAAACTCAAAAACAATGGCTGCTTAGGCAAGACAGAAAGTGAACAAGAAATACTTTCAAAGGAGCTTGTAGAAATAAAGCAACAGTTAAAGGAATTGTGCCATGGGAAAATGTGTTTTTTTCAAAACGCATTGTTGAAGAGATTTCAACCTCCCCCTGGCAGCCAATCAGCAGCAACAATGGGAAGGTAACCAGATAACAGCTCCCCTACACAAGATAACAGCTGCCTGGCAGATATGAGAATAGCCCTCAATAGTAAAAATCCAGGTCCCACTGTGAGTCCTCCAGGTTACATTGAGTAGGAGAAGCAATAGCCTGCCTGAAAGCAGTTCTATAGTGCAGAACCGGTTTTTCTGAAAGGAAACGGCCAGGAAAAATGAACTGAGATGCACCTACACACCAATATTATTGATTAAATGTTATGTTACGGAGTGAATTATTTGCAGTATAAATAATGTAATTAAGAAATAAAAACTACACCCTAAAAATCTTGAGAGAATCCCTTTAAAGGGATCCTGTCATCCACTCCACTTACTTACTCAAACAGATTTTTTTATATTCAATTTTGAAATCTGACATGGGGCTAGACATTTTGTCAATTTCCCAGCTGCCCCAAGTCATGTGACTTGTGCCTACACTTTAGGAAAGAAATGCTTTCTGGCAGGCTGCTGTTTTTCCTTCTCAATGTAACTGAATGTGTCTCAGTGGGACATGGGTTTTTACTATTGAGTGTTGTTCTTAGATCTACCAGGCAGCTGTTATCTTGTGTTAGGGAGCTGCTATCTGGTTACCTTCCCATTGTTCTTTTGTTTGGCTGATGGGGGAAAAAGGGAGGGGGTGATATCACTCCAACTTGCAGTACAGCAGTAAAGAGTGATTGCAGTTTATCAGAGCACAAGTCACATGACTTTTTCTGAATCAAAGGATGACTAAGAGGTATATTTATCAAAGAGTGAAGTTAGAGATCTCCACAGTGCACTAGAGTGAAATATCACCTCTCTCCATGCATTTATATGCCATTTTTAAAGGCATATTTATCAAAAGGGTGAACTTTAACTTTCACCCATTGATAAATACCCTTTTAGATATTCCATAGAAATAAATGAAGAGAGGTGGTATTTCACTCTAGCAGACTGTGGCGTTTTCTAACTTCACATTTTGATAAATATACCCCAAAGACGGAAAACTTAAAGGGATACTGTCATGGGAAAAAAAAAAAAAATTTCAAAATGAATCAGTTAATAGTGCTGCTCCAGCAGAATTCTGCACTGAAATCCATTTCTCAAAAGAGCAAACTGATTTTTTTATATTCAATTTTGAAATCTGACATGGGGCTAGACATTTTGTCAATTTCCCAGCTGCCCCAAGTCATGTGACTTGTGCTCTGATAAACTTCAATCACTCTTTACTGCTGTACTGCAAGTTAGTGTGATATCACCCCCCTCCCCTTTTCCCCCCAGCAGCCAAACAAAAGAACAATGGGAAGGTAACCAGATAGCAGCTCCCTAACACAAGATAACAGCTGCCTGGTAGATCTAAGAACAACACTCAATAGTAAAAACCCACGTCCCACTGAGACACATTCAGTTAGATTAAGAAGGAAAAACAGCAGCCTGCCAGAAAGCATTTCTCTACTAAAGTGCAGGCACAAGTCACATGACTGGGGGCAGCTGGGAAATTGACAAAATGTCTAGCCCCATGTCAGATTTCAAAATTGAATATAAAAAAATCTGTTTGCTCTTTTGAGAAATGGATTTCAGTGCAGAATTCTGCTGGAGCAGCACTATTAACTGATACATTTTGAAAAAAAAATTTTTCCCCATGACAGTATCCCTTTAAAATAACTATAATAACTAATCCAAGAGGCAAGTCCATAGAGAATATTAGAAGAGGTTGCAAATTAATATCGTCCAATGAAAGGAATAAGGACTTCAGTGCTCTTGCTTTGGAATACATTTGCGATGGTGATCTGAATTAAATCAGTCAGATGCAGACCTCAGATGACCGGATATTTGCTTTAAGTAGTTTCCATCCATAAGCCCGTCTACACATAACATGAATTATGAATGGAATATACTTAAACCATGAACACTCCATCTGATCACTCAGCAGCCGCTTACTTCTATCCTGTTACTGGCAAATATACCAGCCTTCATCTTGCAGTCACTTGTTTTGGGTTATTATAGCCCAGCAGGTTGTCTACAGGAGCTGTAAGTAGAGCACAGAGAAAGGTGGAAATCTAAAGGTGGCCATAGACGTAACAATTATGATCTTTCTTGCAAAAGATTTTTCCAAGAAAGATCATTCGTTTCAATACAAACGTGTAGAGCTGAATCGTCAGATATAGAGGTAGAAACAATAGAATTCTACCTGTGTCTGACGATTCAGCACTAACAATGGGCAACATTTTCTGTCCATCCCGATCAACGAGCCGTCTGATATCCAAGTTTTCTGCCAATATTTTTCGCCTATTTTCCCACCATACACGCACCGAATATGTACGAAAATTAGTTTCGTATGATATTATATGTGCGTCTATGGGCGTCTCTATGGGTGCTAAGATTGGTTGTCATAGAAGTCTTTTACGTTTGTAAATTTTCACATCTCTGTTCTGTATTGATGTAGTCTTTAATAATGTTCTTGAGGAACATCTGGGTCATTTATTCCCTATACTACTTGTTAGGGGCCAGATTATAATAAAACGATGTTGATGTCACGCCAAGAGGTCAATAGTGTGGTCAGTGGTCCATATAATTCTACTGGAATGATACCTTTGTCCAGAGGACCTCTAGTTGGATAGTTCTCGACCACATCATACAAGTAGTTCATTTTAAAGTAAACTGAACAAGTTGATTGATGCATGTGGAACGCTATAATAAAGGTTGTGTTGGGTGCACCAGAGGCATCAATCCACTCCATCTGTATCTCCATCATAGCAACTCCATCAACATAGGTAACCCCAATAGAGCTTATAGCTCACAACTCCAGTCACATTCATGGACACTGTGGTCAGTTTTATCAGGAGTCTGTATGTTTTGAGGGGGGGGGGGTGGAAGGAACTAGAGTATCCCCACTGCCCTAAGGGATCATTGGATTGTATGTCTTGTTATGCAGTTGAAGTGAAGCTGTGTGGAGAAGGAGGAGAAGCTATTGAATAGGGGTGTTTGTTTCATATGCAGGTGGGATCACGTCTCAACAACACTCAATGGCTTGCTGTTCAATTCTTCTACATTTCCTTAATTAATATTTAATATCTCACCTATTACAGTTTAATCGTACTGAGAATCTTTTTCAATTATCTGTCCAATTTCTCATTTGGCGATTATGTCCCAGAGCACAATGGCCATATTCATTATTCAATATAAATCTAAGAACTGAGATGTGAGCTGAATATGTGTTCTGCCCATCATTGTACTTAAGGTTTGCTATGGATCTATCCTTCCTTGTAGTGAGGGCCGAATTTCTCCCATTTTGCCGAAAAATATGCAAATTTCCCACGAAATTTGCAAAATTCGCAAACAGCGAAAAATTTGTTAAAAAAATCGTGAAAATCAAAAATTGATGCCCACGTCCAATTTTGGATACGCGTCCGAAAAGTAACTTGCATCAATTTTGACCATGGGGTTAAAGTCAACGGGCGTCTGAATAGTGTTGAAGCGCGTTTTCACAGGAGATTCAAGAATTTATTCACCGGCGGCAAAACGTGGAAATTCATCATGAATTCATACCAGCCGAATTTATTCGCCCATCACTACTTCCTTGAAGTGGAAATGGTGATGGAAAGAAGTCTTACTCCTCTCCTATAAGGAAGCGAGTCTTGGTAGGGCACTTGGCGGAAGCTGGCCATCCACAACTAATAGATTCATGAAGGGCAAATATTAGGAACCATACCTATGCCTGCTAGGCAAAAGTAATATACTTCAATGGATTATCTATTTATTGCCCTTAACTACATAAATTACTGTGGAAATTCATAACAAAATATAGTTACATAGTTAAATTGGGTTGAAAAAAGATAAAGTCCATCACGTCCAACCCCTCCAAATGAAAACCCAGCCCCATACACACACCCCTCCCTACTTTCACATAAATTCTATATACCCATATCTATACTAACTATAGAGTTTAGTATCACAATAGCCTTTGTATTATGTCTGTCCAAAAAATCATCCAAGTCCCTCTTATAGTCATTAACTGAATCAGCATCACAACATCACCCGGCAGTGCATTCCCCAACCTCACTGTCCTGACTGTGAACCTATAAAGAGACATAATTATTTTTTTATTCCCTTGAGTTAATGCCCTTTTTTATACAAGACAGAACTTTATTTGCTTTAGTAGCCACAGAATGACACTGCCCAGAATTAGACAACTTGTTATCTACAAAAACTAGTGATGGACGAATTTATTCGGCAGGCACGAATTTGCGGCGAATTTACGTGATTTGCCGCTGGCGAATAAGTTTGCAAAACGGCCGTGAAAATTTGCTGGCGAAAATTCGTTGGCGTCAAAACAAATTTACACCGGCGTCCGTTTTTTTGACGCCGGCGCATTTCATAACCATTAATATCAAAAGATATATGTCTCAAGGCTTTTCAATAGTAAAAATAAATTATTTATTCAAATTCATATTAAAAATTGGATACATACTGACCCCACATGGCCCACCTCCACATTTTCCGGCGGCGTATTTTCGCCATAAACGGATGCTGGCGCCGTTGCACAAATTTTTTTCCGTTTGCGAATTTCACACGAAATTCAACATTGAACCTCATTTTCCAGTTTGCTGCCCTGTTTTCCAGTTTAGACAAATCACTGTGCAAAGTGGCAGCATCCTGCATGGAACCTATAGTTCTGCACAATTTAGTATCATCTGCAAAAATAGAAACAGTACTTTCAATGGCCACCTCCAGGTCATTAATAAACAAGTTGAAAAGCAAGGGACCTAGTACAGAGCCCTGCGGTACTCCACTAACAACACTGGTCCAATTAGAAAATGTTCCATTTACCACCACTCTTTGTAGTCTATCTTTTAGCCAGTTCTCTATCCAGGTACAAATACTATGTTCCAGGCCAACATTCCTTCATTTAACCAGTAACCTTTTGTGTGGCACTGTATCAAATGCTTTAGCAAAGTCTAAGTAAATCACATCCACTGCCATCCCAGAATCAAGGTCTCTACTTACCTTCTCATAAAAAGAAATTAAGTTAGTCTGGCAAGATCTATTACGCATAAAACCATGCGGCACACACTCATAGTATTATGATTTGCTATGATGAACCACATACTGACCATACTTTCTAGTGCCCAAGTCATACAAACAGATCTGGCTGCTTTATAGATTGCTGCTTGAATTCCCAAGAGAAAAATAAAGCACAACCAAGGGCATATATTGTCTTTCTATGCTTTTACCTATTTGAGGGATCTGCTGAATCTTCTCTTCTTCATGAAATCAAGGTTCTCTTCCACAGCTCCTATGGCACCAATGGTTAAGGGTTGACTGAATGGAATAAAAGAATTAGTGGGCTTGATGAGCTATTAATATTTAGTCTCCTGTGTGATACATTATGATTTATTCAGTATCTAGTAGAATTAAGGCAAAGGCTATTGGACATTTACAGTTTTACTTGAAAATGTTTCACCACTCATCCGAGTTGCTTCTTCAGTTCAATTGAATGACAAGGTTGAACTGAAGAAGTCACTCGGGTGAGTGGTGAATCGCATTTCAAGAAAAACACTAAGGAGTTATTTATTATAGGTTAGATTTTTTCTGGTCGAACCTTTAAAGGGGGAAAACACCCTCTTTATTAAACCTCAATGGTATTAAAAGTCCAAATAAAAAATTACTCCAACTCAGACTTGCCGAGTTCATGTAGAAGTCAATGAAGATATCCTGATCTGCGCTGGATTTTGTTCAATAATCCGAAGATTTTGTGGTTTTGGGCGTCAAATCTGAAAAAGTCGCTGATTTCGGGAATCAAATCTGAAAAAGTCATAGGTTTCAGATGTTAAATCCGATGCAGTTTTTTTCCCACACATTAAATTTTCATGAAAGGGAAAAAGGTCTGTGTAGAAATGGTCAGAGTGGTTTTCAGAAAATAGTGGGAAAATTTTGGATTTTGATAAATAACCCCCTAAATGTCCAGTTGCCTTTGACTTAATTCTATTAGATACTGTGGGGCAATTTTACTAAAGCGCGAAGCGGCTAACGCTTGCGCAAATTCACCAGCGTGACGTCATTTCGTTACTTCACCAATTTACTGACGGGTGCTGGCATAAATTCGCTAGCGAAGTGGACCTACTCTAGCGCCACTTCGCACCCTTACGCCGTGCGAAGTTGCGCTATGGCGAAGGGACGTAACTACTCTAATTCACTAAATTGCGCATTTTACTGAACGTTAACCTCTTGCGCCAGACTTGCGTTCGCCACCTCAGACCAGGCGAAGTGCAATAGAGTAGATAGGATTTGCTTCAAAAAAAGTTGAGATTTTTTATAAGTCCCAAAAAACGCTGGCGTCTTCTCCTTTTTTTTAGGGTGATCGGCTGAAAAAGATTGAAATTTTTTTTGGGGGTACCCTCCTTCCCCCACTACATTTCCTAACATATGGCAACTCAATGATACAGTGGGCTCATGTGTAGGGCAATAGAACACCTTTATTTTATTTTTTAAAGGTTTTCTGTATTTGCTGCAGCATATACGTCCATTATATTTTAACTTTGCGCCTTATGCAAATTAGGCATCGGTAGCGTAACTTTTCTTTGCCTGACGAAGTAACGGTAGCGCAACTTTGCTACCGTTGAGCTCCCTGAGCGCAACTTCTCATTTTAGTGAATTTGCGTAGTGCTGGCGCAACTACGCCTGGCGAGTTGCGGCAAAACTGTCGCTGGCGCAACTTCGGACCTTAGTGAATTTGCCCTGTATATCATGAACTGGATAAATGAGAATCTTCATAGACATTAAGGATTATTGTTTTGTGGCTATACTTTTCATTAATAAAAGCAGGGCCAGAAATGCTGAAATACTTCTCTCCCCTGAGGTTTTTATCATTAGTATAACTGGTACTTTCTGTACAAAAAACAAGCTCTTTAAAAATAAACTTCCCTTTTAACAAATAATAGATATTCATCTGTAATCATTTTCTTTCTTCCTCTCTATTCAAAGATCAGAGGTAAAGTCATTACAAAAAAAAAAAAAAAATCATCATCAAGAACAGGTTTCTGTCCGGGATACTGATTCTGGCTCCACGTGAGGTCGGCTGAGGTTAAGTGGGTTTGGGCTGGTTGTATCCACTTATGGGAAACAATGTGGTTTCAGTATTATCATGGCTGTGCCCCTGATCAGGTTATTATACGAGTGCATGCTTTATCTGCCTGGATTAGATTGTAATAAAAAAGGAATTAATGGGCCATTCTTTAATCTGTGTCTGTAAAACACTCCTTCACGTCAGTCCATTGTTTCCTTTGGTTTGATTTTTTTTTTTTTGCATTAGTAGCTTTTTAAAATAATTTTGCCATTTTTAAAAAAAATTAAATGTTGATACTGCAAGAACAGAAGAAAGAGAATTACATGTCTACAGCACTTATCGAATTTGGAAATAGTATTCAGTGTTTTAAACATTAGTTACTAATGCAATAAATCCACTGCCTGGCCAGCATTGGACTGGAAGCCATTGGGGTTGCTGCATCAGGGAACCCTACAAACACCTCCCTCTCCCCAACTCCTGCCCCCGATCACCAGCCCCCCCCCCTGTGTAATTGGGGCCATTAGAGGAGCACAAAAGCAATTGGAACAATCGCACACCCTTGGGGAATTCAGCCCGGTGCACAATATTAGAGGATCCAGCAACCTCACAGTTGATTAGGGAAGAAGATATCGGCACAGAAAGCATTACCATTGCAGGGAGGACCCTGCTCGTTTATTTGCGGAAATGCAACGTTTCAGGGACACGCCCCTTTGTCAAGCATGGCAAAGGGGCATGTCCCCGAAACATTGCATTTCCGCACAATAAACGAGCAGGGTCCTCCCTGCAATGGTAATGCTTTCTGTGCCGATATCTTCTTCCCAGGCCATTAGAGGAGTTCAGAGAGCACAGTAAGTCTGGGTCGATAGGACCCACAAGGGCCGGAGCCCACCAGGCTTTTCCCCGGTGTCCCACCAGCCCAGTCCAACCCTGTGAATGGCCAAAAGTACTGTGGCCTGTATCTGCAGCCACAGAACATCTCATTCCCAAACCAAGGGGATTAATATGAAGCTGCTCCTCCCTTTTCTGCTATAAGAACCCCTACTCTACTTGAAAGTATTTCAGTAGATGCAATCCCCATGAGTTCTAATGTCTTCAATATGAGGTTAGTAAGCCTAAATTTGTTTAAACAATTTTTTTTGGCCTTTTTGCCAGCATTCTTTCCCTGGAAATGGAATTTCTGTGCTTCATTAACAAACATGCCAGAAATTACATTCACACTAGGGTTTGGAAATTGCTGGAAGGTACAGGTAATAAATCCCTATACTTATATATGTTGCGGATATTTATTCTGTTATAAGGTGGAGCTGTTGCTCCAGGAGCAGGTGTTTCCTTTACTGCTCTTTCACTTTTGTCTCTAGGGAGAAAGCATTCAGGATATGGATCAGTGGTAGTGATATTATAAATACTCCCTCTAGGACTTCATTCTGGCCCCCTCCTCAGCCAAACAAAACTCTTCCAGTCCAGAACGACACAATTCCATCACCCTGAGATCTTGGAGCTGCTCTGTCTGGACAACAAATTCAGATGCCACAGATAATGGGACCACACAACACATGTCATATGTAGAGGCAGATCAGTGTTGTTTGGTGATCCACTTGTTTGGCCAAAGTGAAAGCCAGGCTTGGGGACCAAGGGACAATGGCGAGCGGCTCCTGTGATGTTTCCTTTAGGCTGAAGATCCACCTCCCGTCCAAAATGTTGTACATATTTACTCTGATATTTAGGGCTCCACATGCAAAATAAATAAATAAAGCAAAAATGATAAAAGGAAGAAAACTGAACCATAATGATTTAGATCCTACTTTTTAAGATTGGAAAAGATTGAGAAACGTGCAAAAAAATGGCTGGCATGCTTTATTATTGTGTAAATTTCACTTTCTTAAATAGGCTTAAACAGAAGTGGTCAAATGAGGTGGAAAGAATTTGAAATCAAATATTGAGGTTCCTCTTTGCATATCTGGGTGAATAGCAAATTGTGTCTCATTACCTGATACTGGACCTGCCTAGGCCCCCAAATAAACTGAGATTAAGTTGACCCTTTTTCATCTAATGACTAATGATACTTGTCTTTGGGGGGGGTGTCAAAGAGAGACAACTGCCCTGTGTGCCACAAATGAAGGGCCCCCATGGAAAAGCTGTTGTAGGCAAGAAAAGCAAGAGCAGCAGGTGGAATATGGCAAAATTCAGCATTGGGGTAATATAAAGACAGTAGAGCAAGAATGGGATGGTGAAACAAAATGGCATAACCTGGAGCTCTGAAAACATCTAACCATCTTATAAATATGCAGTGCAAAACTGCTAATATCATAAAAACTAAAAGGAAAACAAAGTTGTCAGTTGTAATAGTACAAAAAGTCTAATAAAAACTACTCACCCATCGGTGCAGCGGGGACGCCCGCCACGTGGTTCCTCTTCCTCCGCCATTGCTGGTTCTTAGGGTGTGTGCGCCCGCGTCTCATTTCCTTTATTGATGCAGACACGATGGCGTGATGACGCAGACGTGCAAAAGGACGCAATGGCGTGAAAACACCAGGGTATAAAAGGGGAATTCAGTCTTGAGCAAACTGCCCGTGATAGGATCTTGTTCCTGGTGCTTTGAGAGCTGTTTTGATTCTGATTCTGGTTTTGACCCCTGCCTATACGATTATCCTGACTTCTGTATCTGACCCTTGCCTGAATATCGACTTTCCTTCTGCTGAACCCTCCTGTCTGATTGATTACCCGGTTTTGACCTTTGCCTGCCTGATTACGATTGACTTCTGCCTGCCTCGACCCTGCCTGTACTGACTACGATTCTGGTTTCCTGTTTTGTACCGTGACCCTCGGCCTAAAGACTCTCGCTAACAGTCGTGCCCCTCTGCTTATCCAGAACCTCTAGCCTTGCACCTCTCATTTAAGTCCTGGTGGCATCCAAGTAGCTGAGGGCTCCTCCCGAGGCCAACGACGGTCACACTACTGGTGAAGCACGAGCCGAGACCAGGGTGCTTGGCATTTGTTCTGGTGTTGGGTGCCGACCATGACACACAGTTTTATAGTATTTTAAGTATCAATGTAGTATACTTTCCATGTACATTGTCAACCCAAGCTTTAACCTACCCATAAATGTACCAATAATATTGTATGATATGAAATAATGAAATAATGCATGAATACCAGACCATGTGTGACCCTTTGTCTACTTCTAGTCCGTGTACCAACCAGGTGCAGAGCAGACCATCTTAGCCCATTTACAGGCTCCTTTATTTAAGGTACATTGTGGAAACATTTTCAGGGTGGGGGTGGCATCAGTTCCAGCACATGGAGTAAATTACTGGAATTAGCACATTTACTGAGCAACTATTGATGCAACTTGCCAGTGCAACCCTGGAACTACTGCCACACTTGTGTCAATTCAATAAGAGACTACAGTGCAGTGACTACAAGTGAAGTACAATAAGGGCCGTGTGTAGTAACTTGCCAGACGACACCAGACGAGTGGAAACAATGGGCTGCTGAAAAAGGCAATGAAATCAGTCTGGGGGTTTCTTGTTTGTAAGCAATGGGCTGGCTGCTGGGGGAGGTGGTGAGACCAGTCTGTGGGTAGGCTGCTAGAGAGGAGGGAAAATCTGTGGGTGGGACAAGGATAACAAGGGTACTAAGAGTGGTAGTAAACAGAGAGGCAGCATTACTAAAATGTGATTTTCTCCCACCCTCCCTAGATTTTTCTAGGATTGACAAGCCAGTACAAGTATTAAAACTGAGAATCTGTGGAGAGTGGCGGCAATGCTGGTCATATGTGGTGGTTGGCAGGCCCTGGAACTTTGTGGGGTCAACTACTGGGAATCCACCTGGAACTAGTGTTGCCACTTGGCCGGTATTTTACTGACCTAGCCGGTAAAACACCAGCCAAGGCCGGGGCCGGTATTACAAATTTACCGGCAATGTAGCTGCTGGTAAATTTGTAATACATCAAACAAATGCCCGTGGCCTGCACCCAGCCTAGTAAAAACTAACCTTTTTGCTGCTGCCTTTAGTCCAAACATGCGCTGTGGCCCCGTCCCCTTTGACATCACAACCGGCCCAGCCAATCACGCGCCATGGATCCACCCCCTTAATTGTCGCGACCCGCCCCTTTGCAGCCAGGGCCTGCCCTTTTATTCCCGCCCCTCCACCAGCCGGTAGAGAATTTTTTAAAAGGTGGCAACCCTACCTGGCACTGATCTTGCTTTCCGGCCTTGTGGATAAACCAGGCAAAGCCCATTCTAATGGCAACCACTGAGGTGCTCACTGGTACTGGTTTTGCTTTTGGGTCAAGGAGTCACCTACAGGAGAAGCCCCTTAAGTGTCTACTATGGTAACTGGTGGTGAGCCCAGCCATTTGCAACGGTGCAAAGTGTGTTATCCTTTCATGGGATGGGGGATCTAGTTTGCAATGGTGCAGCGGCAATGCGGGCCTGGCACTGAATTTTGCTTTCAGGCCTCAGGGGTAAACCAGGTGAAGCCTATTTTAATGGCAACCACTGAGGGGCTCACTGGCACTGGTTTTTGCTTCCGGATCAGGGAGTTTCTCTACAGGAGAAGCCCATAAATGTGTATTACTGTATGTCAACTGGTGGTGGGCCTGCCCATTTGCAATGGTGCTAAGTGTGTTATCCTTTAAATTTGAATGATTTGGGGGCCCGCATTTTATATTGGAAAATCGTTCACTAAGATTTTTTAATAAATATGACCTCCCCTTTATTTTCCAAAACGAATTATGTTGTCTGAGTGGTTATTTTGATTACTGTCTTATGGCAAAATGTGGTCATGTGGGTTTTTAGAGTCAAAGGAGGCCGATTAGACACTGCAGACCTTATGCGACTGACTGGATGCATTGGCTGCAAGTCGCTAGGAACATGGATGAGTGATAGTGAATAAAGTTTCCAGATCACAGAAGCATCACATTTTATGAAAACTGGCTCATTCACCGCACGGAACACTTATATATTTTAATTAATTTGGAATGTAATGAAAGTGCCTCTAATGATTGTACTGTACTTAGATTTTTCTCGCCACTTTACAAAAATTGCACCATCGCAGAGAACACAAAGCTCCAGTAATGCAAACTAATTAATGAGCAAATTCTAGAGAATAAACGTTCCTCGGGATCCTTTTATCTCCGAGATACAGTCATTTTGATCAGGACATCATACTGGGGGGATAAGAACGACAGCTGTTCTGATAATTCCGATGCAGAGACGCACCTGCGCTCCTATTATTATTCACTTTCTATCTGCAAAACCGGCACTGGAATAATCTCACGTTCAGCATTGCTGGAGTATCTTATCCTGATCAGCAGGTCTTTGGCTGAAAGCGTTTTATTTCATAAATGTCCTAATTATTAATTTTCTGGCAAGAAGTTGCGTTATGCCTCATACATATTGAGGTAGCCCTAATTAGGATTTTTATTAAAGGGATACTGTCATGGGAAAAAAAAAAATTTCCAAAATGAATCAGTTAATAGTGCTGCTCCAGCAGAATTCTGCACTGAAATCCATTTCTCAAAAGAGCAAACAGATTTTTTTATATTCAATTTTGAAATCTGTCATGGGGCTAGACATATTGTAGATTTCCCAGCTGCCCCTGGTCATATGACAGTATCCCTTTAAGTAAAGTAACGTTACATTTCAAGTTGAGTGGGTGTTACATAAAGTCTCCCAAACCGAGTCTAATTTGCTTTAGTGGGGGACAAATCCTTCCAGACTCCAAGATGGCAATTGGACACTCTCTTGATCAACTTGTGTTAATAGTTAATTTTAGTAACCCTGTATTATCTCACTTAGTAAAAAGCCATCCAACCGATTCTTATACCTATCTAATGTATCAGCCTGTACCCCTGATTCAGGGAGACAATTCCACATCTTCACAGCTCTCACTGCAACAAACCATTTCTATATTTTAATATGGTACCAACTTTCTTCAAATCAGAAAGGATGTCCCTGTGTCTGCTGGAAGGACCTACTGGTGGATAATCATCCGAGAGTTTATTACATGGTCCTCTTATCTACTGATACTTAGCTATGATATTTCCTCTTAAGCGCCTCTTCTGCAGTGTAACTGATCCGAGCTTGGCCAGTCTTTCTGCATCAACTGAGACCTTTAGTTCCTTTAATCAGCTTAGTTGCTCTTCTTTGGATTCAAATAAGGTTGACAATTGGAGACCAAAATTACACTGAATATGTTAGATGGGGCCTTACCAGTGTTTTGTAAAGGGAACAACTGACCCTCTTTAAGGGTAGAATTGACTGCATATTTTTTAAATTGAATCTCATCTCCCACTGAGTTGCCCAGTCTACCAATTTGCCCCCGCTCTCCATGCAAGGGTGCCAAATCCTGCATTAAATGAATTAAATGAAAGTGGACCCAACACAAAACCCTCTAGAAATTGCCCCCGAACACCAGTCTATGCTTTGGTTATGCTAGGTTAGGTTATGGCTTTGGACAATGTATAAAGAAAAATAAGCAGTTATTACATTTCTGCTCCATACAACAACTACAGTCAGGGCCGCCATCAGGGGGTGGGAAAGGGGGGGGGACAAGTGTTCCGGGCCCAGGCATGAAGGGGGGCCCAGCAGTGCTGCAGTTTTGAAAGAGCCGGGCCCCCCATATGAACGCCTGAGCAGTGCGGCCATTTTGCAAGTCCTGAATGCGGAAGTGCCGAAAAGCCGAACAGTCGAACAGCCGAAGGACCCACAGCCACGGAAACAGCTGGAGCCGAAGTCCCAAAGCGGCAAAAAGACCCGAAGTCACGAAAACAGCCGAAATTTAAGTCCTGAAGTGGTGAAAAGACCCAAAGTCACGAAAGGAGGTGAAGTTGAAGTCCTGAAGCCTTGAGTTCAATTCTACTGAACACCAGTTTGTGGTTTTTTTTTGGCCACCAATGTATTATTTGAATATTCTATAGGCCCCAATTTTTTTTAACTTGTAACGGGAGCCCTGGCGCAATTGTTTTTTTAAAAAATATTCTTTGGGGCCCCAATTTTTTTTAACTTGTAAGGGGGGCCCTGGCAACAATGTTTTTTTCAAAAAACTTTTATGGGGGGCCCTGGCGCCAATGTTTTTTTTTAACTTATAAGGGGGCCCTGACCATCAATAGCTTTTTATAACTTGTGTGGGGGGGGTTACTTTTTTAGCGCTGATGTCTGTGTGGTCTTTTAACTGTGATGTGGAGTAGGCGGGATATGGGGTGGGGCTTGGGCACTAGTGTGGGTGGGGGCCCCAAAAATTTTGTTGTACGGGGCCCATGATTTTTAATGGCGGCCCTGACTACAGTTAGTAAATTATGTTCCTCTCCTTAATGACACATGTTCACGATGAGAGTCGGCAGCTCTTACTTGCCTGCTGAGCTATGAATATGTCTTCATTCAGCCTCGGTTTAAGACAACGGCTGTGCTGATTTCTGTGGCAATATATTATTATCCAGTATGAAGTTTTAATACAGCATTTTTAATCATCGTGTACTTGTTTAATTGGCCACAGATGTCAATGAATGAGCTATTTAAAGAGTAAAAGGAAGTAGCGCTTCTGCTATGAGTTTCACAGTGCGTTTCTATTTTTGAAAAAGGTCTTAGATATTTGTCAAGATTTTGTGCTCTTCTGTGGTGGTGGTTATACCCTAAATCTTATTTGTCAGTATAATTGTACCTTGAACAGAGTTACTACAGCTTATAAGCGGCAACAAAGCCTCCATTAGTATATGGATGGTCAGGAGATAACAATGGAGTCATGGGTCTTTAGTAGGGTTGGCCAACTTGACACCTTTTAGTATACCTGCTACCCTTCTACCTTTGATTGTTGTTCAAAAACATGTCTTCGAATCCCATGCTAAGTTGAATATGCTCCATCAGGGCAACTGTCTAAGTTCAGCAGACGTGATGATGAAGAGATGATTCTTCAACCATTGTGTCCTCCATCTCCAGTCTTTTCCCTGACATCAATGGCATTTTGCATGCTCAATTTACTTTGTAATGCTTTGGGTGCTAGTCTGCATGTTTTGTACTGATACTGTGGCATTCCTTTGATTTCAAAAGGGGAGTGCACAAAAAAGATCTCATTAGGTCAGAAATCTTCAGACGATAACAGTGGAGTCATGGACCTTCAATAGGGTTGACCAACTTGTTACCATTTGGAATAACTGCTTCTCTTCTAACTTTAGATGCTGCTCACCACTTCCCATGCTCAGAGCACTGCGGTGCTCCACTGGCATATGGATTTTCAGGAGAAAACAATAGCTTCATGGTCCTTCAGTAGGGTGGTCTACCTGTCACTCTTTGGGCTACCTGATTCCATCAACATCCCTTCCTGCATTCTTATTAAATATAAAGAAACGTTGTATTAATTGCCACTGATTTTCACTAAAACCTACACTGTTCAAAGTATTTGGAATGTTTAACTGTAAAAGCTTCATTAAGGTGTCCCTGAACTGCTTAGTGTGGAAGCTTAGCGATTTCTGAAAGTTCTTAGTTTTCCTTGTGAGGGTAATTTCAGATCATGAATGAATAATGGCTGCTTTATGCGAGCGATGGGCACGAGTCTGAGGAATTATTAGTTATATAATATTGATTTTTGAGGTTAGTTAAAAAATATTCCAACAGATATTTGGTTAATGCTGCTTTTGGCAATTTGCACCGAATGTCTCAGTCTGCCAGCTCCTTCATTTGGCTTCTCTTAACCCCTTTTTAATTTGTGTCCTTTGCCTCATCATGTAAATGTTTCATGTCAGTTTCACTTCTATATTTCTAAATCCCCTATCCTCTTATGTAAAGAATGTGTCAAACCAACAAGGTCATTATAGGAGATGCATCTCTTTAGCTTGAGGGTAAAATGCTCCCTTGAACAGCCTAAAAATATTGGTCTTCAAAGTGTATGAATAAAGCTTTTCCAGATATCTCTTTAACCTTGTGGGACATTGAAAATGTATTTTAACTCCATGACTCCTGCTTGGTGGAATGTTTTATATTACTAGAATTAATATATATTTACAGTATATCAACATTATATAGGAGCCTGGAGGGTAGATATGAAAACTCCACTAAATCTAGTTCTACCTGCTGAATTATACGTCCCTCTTGTAATATTAATAGCAGCATTGGGTACACAAATTCACCTTGAAATTGTTCAGATCACAAACAATTTTTACTTACCAAGACCTAAGAAATATGCTTGTATTTTTGTTGTTCATTGTGGCAATGGGCTTAGAGAGATGGGAGGAGATGTAGTCAAGAGTAGAAGTCAAGAGTTTTGTTGCCTGACTATAAGTAGATCAGCGGTTGGGGGAATAAGACCCTGAAATTAGCCCCCATGCACTTATTTTCCTACACTCACTTGGTGCACAGAAATGCATAATTCAACTTTCAGGGGTTGCAGTAAGGAATCTCATGTCCTATCACAATCATTGTTAATGGAGAATCCACGCATGCATTCTCATTTTTCTCCCCAAATGAACCCATCTCCATCCTCAAGGTCTGCCTATTGAATCATTGCCTACTGTCTTTCAGTCAACTCACTATTACCAAATCTACTTTCTTCCACCTTCTTGATAGGAACCCTTTTAACCAACACTCACACGCCTCTATGTTATTTTATTGTGGATTAATATCCTGTTCCCCTGAAGTGGTCAGGTTGACCAGTGCTGGATATCTCATCCCACAGTAGCTTTGCTTCATGATGCAGTAACAGCCTGGAAGTGGAATAACTTGGAATCACCACCTCTCTATTTCCATGAGTTTTTTCTCTACAATTTATTTATAGTTTCTACCCTCCTCTATCGTCTACTTCACCAACACACTATTCTGGGAAGCAGTTGATGATGGGGTGGCAGTGCTCAAAAATGTAATGTACCCCATTTTAAGAAATCAACCTAGATAACTGTTATTCAGACCCAGGGTCACCCTTTTCAAGATGGCCTTTCTCATTTCCCTGGTGCCCCACTCTTGCCCAGTATCTGAAGATAGAGGAGATTGATAGAAAATCACATTACCAATCACAGTGATATAAACTGTTTTATTTTTTGAAATCTCTAATGTTTTAAGAAAAAAACAAAAAAAAAGTGGCTGTCATTTCCCTACAATAATTTGGGACATTGGCTTTTACCGGTCCTAAACCTAAGAAATGGCATTCTGGATAATATTCATTGTATCTGTAAGTGTAGTAGCTTCTTTAACTTGTACAATGGTGTTTTCAGCTTCAGATTGTATTCTGAGTCTTCCCAATGCTCTTCCAATGGCACACGGCAAAACATTGTTTAAGAAAAACATAATAAAGAGGTTTGGTGGTATCAGGGTCTACTCAGTGTGATATTTTTGGGTCGTCACAGTATGATCCACATCAGGGGATATAGATACAATTTTTATCTATATCCATAGACATGGAAAGGGAAGTCTAATTCTACTTCTGAGATGGTCTCAGAGCATTACAACACTACTCAACAGTTTTGTCTGAATAAACGGTAATTGAAACCATTCACTCCCCAGAGCTTTAGTAGCTGCAACTTGTCAGATCAATTGACTCATCAGAACCACATTGGAGTGTTTTTGTCACGACCGGCACCCAATACCAGAACAAATGCCAAGCACCCTGGTCTCGGCTCGGCTTCACCAGTAGTGTGACCACCGTTGGGCTTCGGGAGGAGCCCTCAGCTTACTTGGGTGCCACCTGGACTTAACGAGAGGTGCAAGGCGAGATGTTCTGGCTGGCAAAGGGGCACGGCTGTTAGCAGAGTCTTTTGGGCCGAAGGTCACGGTACAAATAGAGCAGGCAAGGTTGTCAATCAAGGGGTTAAGCAGGAAGAGTTGTCGTAGGCAGGCAAGGGTCAGGATACAGAATGCAGAATAGTCAGGAACAGGCTGGGTCAAACACGGGTAATCAAACTGGCTGGGGGTCAGAATGGACCTTAAATACACTAAATTTTCGCGCCAAAACGTGCGCCAATGCACGCTGGCGTAATCCCGCCAGCGCGCCTGTACCTTTAAGAGGTGCGCCGCGTGCATCCTAGAAACCAAAATGGCGCTGGATCCGGCGCCAAGGAACCACGCGGCGGGCGGCAGGTAATATGACATTTTTACCTTATAACCATAAACCGATTTGCCCCAGGTACCTTCTAACTCTGTCCTTTACTGTTGTTTCTTAACAAAAGGCTTAAAACGGTGGTTGTAAAAATGTTTCCGGAAGGTACCACCTTTAGAAAGGGCTCCCCCATGAAGGTCCCACCTTTGGACAGGGACTTTCCTATACTTGTTCAGCTATAGGAAATTATTGCTTTGTCAGTCATTTATTGACCTTGATGCTGGGTATTCAAGTATTAACTTGGCAAGTAATTGGCCATCCTCCCTAATCCTCACCCTGACTGGCCTTTAGACTGAGCCCCCCACTACCCCTGCTCCGAGACCCCCCAGGGGGAGAGTTTATAGTTTGGGAACCAGTGGCTAAGAGAGTAAGGAATATCTATGAAAGTCTAAGACCATCTGATTAATCCTTTTATTATATGGTGAATATTTATCACCAAATTTTTTTGACAGTGACGAGACTTTTATAAACCAACCTATATTGGTAACAAGCCTGAGGGCCATAGGGTTCTGAAACCTCTGTCTACAATTTGCATAACTAATATATTGAAGCTCTAATTATAAGCTCTAATATCTTAGAATTTATTTGTTTTTCATAGGGTAACACGGGGTAACTTTCAATACTGCGGAACATGTGAATTAAAGAAAAAAACTTGAAAGAGAAGTTTAAAGCCAAAAAAGTTTTCTCCAGACAATTTTCTCCAGCAGAATCTACAGTAAAATGAATATGAGAAAACTAACATCATTGAGCATCACATAAACCTTTGTCTAACCTTCAGGGAATAATTTTCAACCATATTAGAGGATGGCAATTATATTCACAACCTCTTTGATGAAATCTCAATCCCTTAAGAGAAGCAATTGACCTTGATACAGCGAGACAATTTGATTGAACTTTCTCTTGCTTTCAGACTGAAGGCTTTCAAGTGTAAGGCTCAAATTGCTTTCCGGTTCAATTTAGAAAGGAAGAAATATATAGAATTCTAGGTTTAAAGAGTTTGATAATAAAAAGATTTTTTTTAAATTGACTTTGTTACTCTGAATATTCCTAGAGATTAGAGCAAGAAAACTTCAGGACAACCAACTACTTTTAGAAGAGCTGCAAGGCGTGGAGCTGTAGGGGGCTTAAAGGATAAATTCTCCCTACTACTCATGAAGTCTCTATGCCCCCTGTGGGAGGGACGCAGCATGTTGCATTTTTCATATGTTCGGCGATTACATGCGTCTGTGTGAGTACAGCCCCATTGAAAAGAATTCAGTGCGTCTACTCAGGTAAAAACGCTCTTCTGTAAGAGCCATAACTGTGACAGCATTTCATTACCCTTAGGTTTTTTTTTCGGGGCAATGAATACTATGGTGAAGCAGACTGCATTAATAAGGAGAGGTAGAAAGTAGGAGTGTCTGTCTATTCCTAGAGAAGACTTTATGGCTCATTTACCAAAATTTAGGACAAGGGCAAATTGCAAAAATGGGAATAGAGCACCCTTTTTTTTTACAGTAATTTCTACCCTGCTCATTGTCTTACGGTGAAAATATTTGTGCACCTAGAACTGCACTTTACTTTACTTGTAATGCTGAGGGACGGGAAGTGATCGGCAGCTCCATGGGTTACAAGATGCTGATGACCAAGCAAAGTGCCCCCTAGTGCCTCTGTAAGCTGTGCTCTGTACCTTGCACCAGATTCTTAATGTGGCACATGTTAACATGGGTTAAAGTAGTGCATATATGGGCCTTAAGGTCTCCAGCGCTTGCACCTGTTCTATTTGTAAATTGCTTCTGGCAGTATAACATCCCCAGTGATAAAATTCTAGCCCAGGGAAAGAATTAGATGTCTTTCCTATAAAAGTGCTGCTTACAGTATGTTCATCTGCAGAACGTTTGTGTTTGACTTTAATTTGCTTCCTCCCAATATTTGATGTACCAATGCTTTAGCTGCTGCTGTGCAGTAATGTACCGTGTCTTCCTCCGACTTAGTGGGCCTTATATTGGAAAAAACATAAAGTGATTTGTTTTGATTTGTTTTTTACTTCTATTGTTTGTTTGTTTGGATCCCCATATGCTTCCATGGTGCTTTTCTGGACATTTATTATGATTCTTGATTGTTGTTCCAATACAGATCTTTTTGGATATATACATATATATATATATATATATATATATATATATATATATATATATATATATATATATATATATATATATATATATATATACTGTATCTATATAGGGTTGGACTCGGCCGGTGGGACACCAGATAAAAACCCAGTGGGCCCAGCTTTCGTTGGCCCCGCTGGCCCAGACCCACTCCCTGCCCCGGTCCTGGTAAAAGAAGGTATGGGGGAGGCATCTGGATGGCTGTGTCTGAGGTCTAGAGGGAGCTTTCTGGCACGGCTGAGGGGCTCTTGACACAGCAGCCCCGGGTGGGCCCCCCAGTCCGACCCTGTGTATATATATATTTATATATTGTATATGTCCTCAAGAACATGGAGCTCTTTGCCAAGACATAAATGGATTCATAGTGGTCACAAAGAAATTATTGAGCTGTGGTCGTCTTAGGAAGAGTAACAGGCTTTTGAACAAAATAGTCATTTTTGGCTGGCATAAGAAGAAATATTCAGGGAGACAACATTACAAAAATATATATATAAAAAAAGCATAAGGAACCTATGCTGAGGCTAAAGAGCTTCCAACAAATGTGGTCCAGTTCCTCAGATATTCCTAAAGCTATAGGTCTGGGCAGGGCGGAACTAGGGGTAGGTAGAGTAGGCACCCGCCTAGGGTGCCATCATGGGGGGCGCACTTTTAAAGGGAATATTTTTGGTTTGCTTGACTTTTAATAATTTTTCAATTTTATAAACTGCCTGTTCTTGCCCGTGATTCATACTGCGGGCAGAAGAACTTCCCACCTCTCTCTTGGCAGCTGCTGGCACAGGTACATATTTGTGAGTAATATCTTGGCTGCTGCTGGCACAGGTAAACAGATGATATGGGGCAATATGATGGATTTTTAGCTGTTGCTGGCACAGATACATATTTGAGGTCAATATGATGGGTTTTGGGCTCCTGCTTGCACTTGTACATATTTGGGGACAATTTTGTGCATAGTTTGGCTGCTGCTGGCTCAGGTACAAATCTGGGGCAACATGAGGGATTGGCTGCATGGAGCAATATGGTGGCTGCTGGCACAGGTACATAGATGTTTGGGGCAATATGATGGATTTTTGGCTCCTGCTGGCACAGGTACAAATTAGGGGGAATATGATGGATTTTTTGGCTGCTGCTGGCAAAGGTACAGATTGGGGGTAACAATATGATGGATGTTTTAGCTTATGCTGGCACAGGTACAGATTGGGGACTTGGGAGCAATCTGAGGGATTTACTGCCGTTGGAACAGGTACAAATGGGAGCAATATGATAGGTGTTGGCACAGGTACATGAGGCAACACAATGGCTGCTGGCACAGGGGGCAATATGAATGGTAAGGTGGGAAATGGTAATGCCGGAACTGGTGGAGGGCACTGATTGAAGCCTTTGCCTAGGGTGCCAAAATACCTTGGCCCGGCCCTGGGTCTGGGCATGTGCACCTGGACCAAAACTTATTAGAGGTATATCTACACTGTTATTTTTTTACTGAATTAAAGAAGGAATATGTAGGAAGGTAGTGCTGGGTCCCTGCACTTACCACCCTCCTGCAGTAGTCACTCTGGTGGAGCAGGCACAGAGCCTGTGTCTGTAAGTTTAAGCCGTTGCCTAGCAACCAGCTGCACAGCGATCTCAGGGCTGCAGGAAGTTGTCTGGGAGTGGCCAGAAGGAGGAGGAAGCAGGAAGGCCGGGCAGAGAAAGCCACAAGGTGGACATAGAAAGAGGTCAGGGAGGTTCCGGTGGGCCCAGAGAGTTGGAAGGCCCTACCAAAAGATGCTATTTGGATCAGTCTGGCAGAGAGAAGCCAGATACTGCGCCTGGAGAGACAGAGAGTGTGTCCAGAGCCCGGATTGGAGGAATCAGCACTTGCAGGGGATTCCCATCTGAGTTTCCAAAGGGGCTGGAGTTGCACTGTGTCTCCATAAGAGCTTGACTCACCTTTATATTAAAGGAGCGCTTGAAGATTTAGATTTAGAGCACTTGATGAAGGGGCTCGACCCCGAAACGTTTGCTGGGATCTCACTGAAATAAAGATGTTAACAGTTTGAATTGATGCAGAAGCATTGAAGTGAGTGTGCCATTTGTTTCTATTTTTGTGGACATTTGATGAAAGCTCTTTTTGGCAGCAGAGCTAACATTTGAGCACCTCTTATCGATTTACCCACATATAAGAAGTATAAAAGTTCTAGCGGAAGAAAGTTTTAATATTTTGTACCAACGCCCAGTAAAATCTATGGGCATCATTTTTTCAGCGAAACAAGGCGAAAAAATTCGCCCATCCCTATAAAGGACCTCAATTCTTTAGTTAGATAGTAAGTAGTTATTGCACAGTAGCCTGTGGGAGTTGTAGTTACACCACCCCTGAAATCTTCTGCTTAGCGAAGGCCCTATCCTGAAGTGTTTGAGTCACATGTAACCCATGCTGTAGTATATTAGCTGGTAATTAACCCCATTGGTGTAAATAGCCCACGTTAGTATTACAATATGTTAATGATAATTTCCTTTTGTCGCCGATTCAGATTTTCTGTTATTAATGAGGCAGTGAGTTCCTTGGAGCTGATTGCCCAGACTTTCATTAAAGAGACTACTTTATGGCATTTCTATTGTATTCTATCATTCAGCTGGGCCCAACTGTCATCTGCAGGTTTTGGTTGTGACACGAATATGATGAATTCCCAGCAGAGAAATTAGATGTCTAATGCTAATGAGCAGGATAACAGGGAAAAGAATTGCAATTTCCATCTCCTAATTAGCAACAAGGAATAAAACACAAAGAAGGTCAATAGGAAATTTAGGCTGCTCCAAACTCACTCTTCATATGTTCATCATAATAACAGCTCCAAACACAACGTATTTGTTTAATAAACAGACTGACTCCATATGTGAAGGGCAGATAAACACAAACTAGAATTCAGTACAAGACACTCAATTAGTGTAGTTTAAATTCCTCAAGCCGGGACCATTAGCTTTAGAGTTGTCCTACAATATATGAAAAGATCAGTCACCGTGATTAAGGGGGATTTTATCAAAATCCAAATTGTTCTGATTTTTTTTACATCTAACCAAACTAGAATCCCTTATTTATGAATGATAAAAAATCGGATCTGGAAAAAACGCAACTTTTTCGGATTGTCGCACGAAAAACGCAGCCGCAGTTTTTTTGGATTTGATGCCCAAAAAGTCAGAATTTTTCGTAAATTGCCTGAAAAGTCAGAAATTTTCAGATTGGCACCGATATCTTACGGAAATTCATTCTGTACGATATTATTGACGCGTCTATGGCCACCTTAAGTCTGGGTTAGTTCCACAAGTCACAGTCACCAAGTTGTAGGGACTCAAGTGGGAAATCATAATGTGATCCCTATTATTTGAGGAAATATCTTTGAGACATCTGTAATATGAGTAATTCCCATGGGTATAATGTGATAAAGTAATAAATATTTGGTGTACAAAGAAAGTACCGTTCTAAGTATATTCCTTGTTAAAGGAAATTTTTTTCAAGATAAATCAGTTAATAGTGCTGCTCCAGCAGAATTCTGCACTGAAATCCATTTCTCAAAAGAGCAAACATATTTTGTTATATTCAATTTTGAAATCTGACATGGGGCTAGACATTTTGTCAATTTCCCAGCTGCCCCTGGTCATGTGACTTGTGCCTGCACTTTAGGAGAGAAATGCAGGCTGCTGTTTTTCCTTCTCAATGTAACTGAATGTGTCTCAGTGGGACCTGGATTTTACTATTGAGTGTTGTTCTTAGCTCTACCAGGCAGCTGTTATCTTGTGTTAGGGAGCTGTTATCTGGTTACCTTCCCAATTGGTATCACTCCAACTTGCAGTACAGCAGTAAAGAGAGATTGAAGTTTATCAGAGCACAAGTCACATGACTGGGGGCAGCTGGTTAGCGTATATGGGTGAAACGACACAGAAGGTAAAAGAAGGAATAAAGCAACATAAATCTAACATACGCTGTAAATTGTTGCATTTACCTATAGTCACAAATTTTCATGAAATGAAACATACGGTTTCACAACTACGATATCAGGTTATTGATAATGTGGAGCCATTAAGACGTGGCGGTGATAGACAACAAATCCTTAAGAAATTAGAGATGCTTTGGATCAATATATTGGGCACTTTAACGCCGGGTGGCCTGAATAAAGAATATACACCTATGTTATTTATATAAGCAAGTGCTGGTAGTTGACTTTATTGATATGCTTGTTTTTCTATATGTCTGTTTATAGATTTAAAATGACTATTATATAATAACTGTATTTCTATTTTTATTGTGTTATAGGACAGTGAGATTTAAAGATATGGGAGCTCCTGATTCAAAGTAATTCTGGGGTATCAGTTCCCTGAATTCAGCATTGGAGCCAGAGATAAGTAAAATCAAGAGGTCTAATATTGAGATAAAGCAAAGTAAGGCTTCCTCTCCTTGATACTTATGTTGCAGAGGTTATTTAAAAGGATTTTAATACATTGTGTCACTGTTCATTGTATAAAAAGATTTTTATCTATTACTTGTTACTATAGAACACTTTCTACAACCCACTTTTTTGTAACAATATATGAGTATGAGACACTGAACTGATTGAAGCCCTTGCCTAGGGTTCCAAAATACCTTGGGTTTGTAACAATATATGAGTATGAGACACTTAACATATGGGATAATTTGGGATATTGAATGTGATAAAATAGCTCACTGTGACTCATGGGTAATATAGAGGTGGAATGGTGTGACTCCTCCCTGTTGTGGGTATTTAAGCACATTTAGACACTGTTAATTAATGGCTTGACAAAGGGCCTGCGTAGCCCGAAACGTTGCCTATGGCATTTGAGTAAAGTTTTTCACTTTTTCAACAATACCGGAGTGCTGCTGCTTTATTTGATATATGCATATTTTGCCCTGGCAGGGGGTACGGCTTGCACCCGGGGCTGCAAGGAGCCTAATCTGCTTTTGAAGCCCACTTCAACTACATTTATTGGGGCACCTGGGAAACTGACAATATGTCTGGCACCATTTCAGATTTCAAAATTGAATACAAAAAAATCTGTTTGAGAAATGGATTTCAGTGCAGAATTCTGCTGGAGCAGCACTATTAACTGATTCATTTTGGGGGAAAAAAATATGACAGTATCCCTTTAAGAAACCACTAGCGCCCAAGTCTCTTTGTTAGAAGATCCCTCCTCCAATATATCTGCAAGGGCCCTGCTGATTGGAGGAGTCACAATGTACCACTGAGAGCAGCTGGAGTTTGGTAAAATGGTCAACAGAGGTTATTCCTACAGAAGACTAATAGTTCATCTCCTAATTCTGTTTTTCTATAGGTTGCGATAACATTTTTATTTTCAGAACAGAGACGCTGCCAACTCTCACCTACAAGATCCTTGAAAGGTATTGATTAAGGACTTAAGTGAGAAATGATCTCAGTGTTGTCTTTAGGTTGGGCCTAACAATGCCTTGAGGATGTTAACGAGACCTTAAACGATTTATCTTCTGAGTCACAGAAGAGTCTTGACCTGAACACCTGGAAAATGAAAAATAAATGGCTTGAAAATATGTGATACGTTAAAATGTGTAAATGAATTGTAGTTATTAATTGTAGCTTGAAGTCATGAAGAATGGACACGTTTTCCTTGACATTTAAGGCAACAGATTTCCATATTGAGTAAGTAGATTGTAAACAGGAACCCCTTTGTGATTGGAATGCAGGTTGGGATCTGTTATCTGAAAACCCTTTATCCAGAAAGCTCTGAATTATGGAAAGGCTGTCTAACATAGACTCCATTTTCTCTGTTTCTTATACAGGTATGAGATCCCTTATCCAGAAGCCCATTATCCAGAAAGCTCTAAATTACATAATAGACTATCCGAATAATCCAAGTTTCCCTTTTCTCTGTAATAATAAAACAGTCGCTTGTACTTGATCCCAACTTAGATACAAATGATCCTTATTGGAAGCAAAACCAGCCTATTGGGTTTGTTTAATGTTTACATGATTTTCTAGTACATTTAAAGCATGCAGATCCAAATTACGGAAAGATCCATTATCCGGAAAACCTCAGGTCCTGAGGATTATGGATAACATGTCCCATAACTGTACTTGATCCCAACTAAGACATCATCTTGTTGAGTTTAATTAATGTTTACATGATTTTCTAGTACATATAAGGCATGAATTTATGGAAAGATCCATTATTCGGAAAACCTCAGGTCCTGAGGATTATGGATAACAGGTCCCATAACTGTACTTGATCCCAACTAAGATATCATTAATTTGTACTGGAGGCAAAAAAATCTTGTTGGGTTTAATTAATGTTTACATGATTTTCTAGTACATTTAAGGCATGAAATTACGGAAAGATCCATTATCCGGAAAACCTCAGGTCCTGAGGATTATGGATAACAGGTCCCATACCTGTACTTGATCCCAACTAAGATATCATTAATTTGTACTGGAGGCAAAAACATCTTGTTGGGTTTAATTAATGTTTGCATGTTTTTCTAGTACATTTAAAGTATGAAATTATGGATCCACTATCCAGAAAACCTCCGGTCCTGAGAGTTATGGATAACATGTGCCATACATGTTTATACAATTGCTGCCCTAATATGTCACGCATGACCAAGACTCAAGGATATTAACCTATTCCATCCTATTGTGCTGCTAATAAAAAAACGAGTTTCAGACTACCAGGATAGGTAGTTGTTTATAACTAGTTCTAGTAATACTAAACTGAGTTGCACTGCACAGAGGTCCAAGTTGGAGGAATTTATTTTCTATTTCAAGTTTCTCAAGAAAGGATTAAATAACATTCCAACACTGGAAGAGTTGTGCCACATTCACCTCCTTTGATTGGGTCAGATTATCATCAGTAATATGTGGAATTCATCAAATCAGAAGCAACAGTTAATTGTTCTGGGTGAAATACGCCTAAAAAAAAGTGATCCAGAGAAAGGCAAAAAAACCCATTTGAAGCCTCTCCAATTTGCCTCACAGGGGAAACAATTCCTTCCTGACTCCAAAATGGCAATGGGACCAGTCCCTGGATCAACTTGTACTATAAAAAGCTAAATAATGTAAAAACCATACATTTTAAAATATTAAAACCTATTGCAAATTGTCTCAGAAAATAATTTTCTACATCATACTAAATCTTAAAGGTGAAAAACCACATTAAAATAATTTTTAATAGACTTAAGGTATGGAGATCCAAATTACAAGAAAAACCTCAAGTACTGGAATGAATTTTTCTAATGGAAATGTGATAGTTCAGTCATCAGATACCTGAACATTTTAGGTATAAGTTAATGTAATTTTCCTGTATAATGATTTGGATCATCAGGGCAACAGGCTTGTGGGAGGACCAAGGTTTATAATTAATGCTGGGGATCACACAAATTTAATTAAGATTTGCAGAACGGACCCGAGGGAGGAAGGTTTACTTCATAATCTTTATTCCCTCATAATTCTCTGTCTCAGCTCAGCATGACAGGGAAAGCATTTGTACAATGTAATAGAGTAATGTAGAGGATTTTATAAATTGGGGTGGGCACCATATCTGTGCTATAGTATTAATACTGCAAATCCATTCATCTTCAGCAACTAGTTTTTTTATAGTATAGATTTTATTGCTGAAAAATACACCATTTTGCCTGATCCTGTGCTTAGAAAGAGCCAGCACTTCACATTGACACTGCTTTCACACAAGCTATTGTTATCTTGTTATATTCCCATTATTCTGCTCATGGGGGAAACAGAGGGGGGGGGAGACATCACTCCAATTTGCAGTACAGCAGTAAAAAGTGAGTGAAGTTTATTAGAGCACAAGTCACATGGCTGAGGGCACCTGAGAAGCTAAGAACATGTCTACCCCATGTCATATTCCCATTATTCTGCTAATGGGGGAAACAGAGGGGGGCAGTGTTGGACTGGGACACCAGGGGCCCACCCAAAAACCTTAGACTAGGGGCCCATCAAAGAACCATAGACCAGGGGCCCACTCTCCTCTATAATTATTATTCTTCTCCTCGCTCAACCTCTATTCTCCTAGTCTCTATTCTTTACATACTTTAATCTATTATTCCATCTATTTAGCATCTTTGTTCTCAAAGAAATAGGAAATGGCCATGAAATAGACCAAATATTTAGCAGCACAAGGGCCCCCTGACACCTGGGCCCACCGGGAGTTTTCCTGGTATCCCTGTGGGCCAGTCCGACACTGGAGGGGGGAGATATCACTCCAATTTGCAGTACAGCAGTAAAGAGTGAGTAAAGTTTACCAGAGCACAAGTCACATGGCTAAGGGCAACTGAGAAGCTAAGAACATGTCTACCCCATGTCATATTTTAAAATTAAATATAAAAAAAAATCTGTTTGCTCGTTTGAAAAATGGATTTCAATGCAGTAGTCTGCTGGAGTAGCATTATTAACTGATGTGTTCTGAAAAAAAAACATGTTTTCCCATGACAGAATCCCTTTCATTAACAGTTTATCTTGCTGTCAATATATCTCAGGCAGCACCTGCTTTTCAAGAGTTCTCCTCTAACAAAGAGCTATCTCTGGGAGCTCCTACACTTGGTGCAGAGACCATACTTTTGGCAGCCTATATGAGACTCTCTGGGGCTTATAATTTCATATTGTTGAAGATCCATTCAGACTAATATAGTGACCTCCTTTTAAAGGAAAACTATACCCCCAAAATGAACTCTTAAACAACAGTCAACAGTTGATATCATATTAAGTGGCATATTAAAGAATCTTACCAAACTGGTCTATATATTTAAGTAAATATTGCCCTTTTACACCATTTTGTGCGCTGCCTCAGAGATCAGCTGACCAGAAATCCTACAACAATAACTGTAAGGTTGGCCATACACTATAAGATCAGCTCGTTTGGCAAGGTTCCAAACGAGCAGATCTTAAAGGACAAGGAAAGGCAAAAAAATAAAATCCCATTTTTACTTTCTTTAATGAAAAAGAAACCTATCTCCAATATACTGTAATTAAAAAATGTGTACCGTTTTTATAACAAACCTGACTGTATGCAGTGACATTCTCCCTTCATTTACTGCTGTGGATAGGAATTGTCAGACAGTCCCTAACTGCTCTGCAGGGAAACAATCATACTTATGTACAGCAGGGGGAGCCCCCGCCTTACTTCCCAGCCATGCAGAACTCAAGCAGCTTTGTTTATGATGATCCCTAAGCAGCCCAGACCACACTGAGCATGTGCACAGTCTTAGTCTTGCAAAGATGTATAACAAAGTTACAAGATGGTGACCCCCTGTGGCCAACTTTGAAAGCATAAATCATTTGTTTGATTAGGCTTGTGGTGCAGTAAGTTCATGTTTATGTTTAATATACAAAATACAGCATTTCTAGCCTTATTCTTGTCTTTTAACCCGATATGCCCACTAAGGGCTGGGCGATTGTACAGGCTGATACATTGGCTTTAAGAAGGGGTTGGATAGCAGATAGGTAGTTAATAAAAAGAAGAAAAAAAAAAAGAAAAAAGTTTGAAGTTGATTTTTTCAACCTAACTTACTATGTTACTATGTTACTATGATATCGGATGAATCCGATCGTTCGGGTCGCAGGACCGCATCAACTAGCCAATGCGGTCCTGGATTGTACAAAAAATCTAACTTGACCGATCGATATCTGCCCGATATCGATCGGGAGGACCCGTTGGGAGCCCCCACACATGGGCAGATAAGCTGCCGAATGGGTCTAATATACCCATAAGTATATAATTATGAAAATGGTTCATTTACATGAAGCAGGGTTTTACATATGAGCTGTTTTATGCAATATCTTTTTATAGAGACCTACATTGTTTGGCCGATATAGTTTTCCTTTAAGTATTCTGTTTATATAAATATACATTTTTATCATTACTTTTACTGTAGTTAAAAAATATAACATATGCCCTAATGTAGTTTCCATGCATAACAACATTTGTTAGTCCTCACTAGATCCTCTTGGCATTCACAGGACAAATAATTTACACTATTAACTGGCAGTTAGGCAGGTTATATATAGACTTAAATGGTTGAACTTGATGGACGTGTGTCTTTTTTAAACTTAACTTACTATGTTACATTTGTTTTCTAGATGGGGTCAGTGACCCCCATTTGAAAGCCGGAAAGTGTCAGAAGAAGAAGGTAAAACGATGCCCTATGATGACTGTCATGATACAGGCCTGTAATAGTTAAGAAAACAGGCCAAGGTATCATGAGAAATATTTCTGCCAACATCTAAATCAGACACGTAACAGGCCTCTTTTCACTATGGTCAGAGGGGTCAGAGCTGTAATGCCCTCCTCCATGCCCTGGCTGATAAGAGCCATTCCATGGGGAGGGGGAAGCCCAAGGAGTGAGAACCTAAAGTTCCCAGCAAGACCCTCAAAGGTGAAATAAAGGTTACACATAAGGTATACTCGAATATATTTATCCTTACAGAACCCATACCTGTTGTAACAACAGTATAACAACTTGATGATGGGTTCAAGGCTATTTCATCTTTCCAACGAGTCCAAACATGACTAGGTCTGGTACTCTGTGTATTAGATGTGAATATCTGGGCAGGGGCAGCTCACACAGTATTGATGTTTAGTATCTATGGAATCCCTGAGAGAATTAATAACCAATGAATATAATATCATCTCTCTCCTATGTTCCAATAAGGAGTTATGGTCATTATATTCTTGGTCCAGTTCCTACTCACAGGAGGTCATAAAAAACTCAATCTGTGTCCTGCTAGGCCACGCCCCCTTGCATTCCTGAGGGAGGGGGGAGTGTGCAGTTACCTGATGCCCTGAAATCACTGATAAATAGTCAGCTCTTCTGACTAAACTTTGGATTTACTTTGGAGGACCAATTGCGATTGGAAGTTATCCCGTTTGTTTCCCCTTGCCTCCAGGACCAGGAATTCCATATCTTTGGAGTTAAGTATAGGTTTTCCATGTTTTCCCTTTTATTTTACAACTGTTTGTAATTGTATTATTGAATGTATGTCTCTTTTGTAACATCTTTTTTGTATTTTGCACTGTTATACCTTTTATAATATTAAAGAGAATTTAATAAGATTGTCTTTGATGCTCTAAACGAACCTAGCCTGAAAGAGTTGAGCCTTAACCCTTCATGCTGAAGTACTTGTTTAGTCAGTAGGTGTATTGTGAATTATTACCTGTTAGAGAGAACAGGGGAATAGTCACATTAGGTTTCTATCGCCTGTGAATGATAGATGGTGGCAGCGAATGAGTTTTGTGGGTGTTGGTTGGTGTTTGGGGTGCTTTTGTGTTAGTCTAACCTGTGTGCAAGGTGGGTGAGAGACTGAGTGAGTGACCCCTGATAGCCACACCTAAAGTCACGTGCGGTTGAAAGTACCGTGTTCGTGACAATGACCATAAAAAAAAAGATATGGTGAACACAAAGTTTCCATATGCATCCAACCAATGATCACAAGAGCCACACATCAGTAGATGACCTTCTGTAAACTGACATCTTAACATGATTTATGTTATATACTGCTTACAGTCCCTCATCCGCCACTATATACCCCTGAGGCTTAATTGCTTAATGTGTTGCCCTGAATAAACTCAGCTTGGGTTGAATCAAACCCAGGATTTGGTTCTGGATATGACTGAAGCCCAAGGTTTTCAGCCAAACTGAATCACATTTGATTATGCAAATGACAGTTTGGATTTGGTTCAGTATTCAGACACATCTTTTGTGGGGGATTTGGTATTTAGGTGAACCCATAAATGATGGATTTGGTGTAGCCCTAAACCGTGTTACGTAGAAACCCCTACTTTAATAATTTAGTTTGTCAGTATTTCCATCCAATGGCAACCGACTGAGCTCAAGAGTCTATAACATTACAGCAGACAAAACTGTCCTGGGATCTTTTTTTGGAGAATTTTGCAAGTTTGGCAAAATGCAGGTGAAAATATAGAATATTGCACTGGACAATCAAATGACTTAAAAATATCATTACATCTGGAGATATGTGGGAGCTTCTGAGATTTGCAATTTGGCACTATTAAGCCAGAATTTATGGTTCATGAAGTTGGATATATGGGCAAGGTTTTTAATGCTCTTTCACATGCACGCCTTAAAGGGCATGTAAAGGTAACAAAATAAAATCCCACTTGTACTTTCTTTAATGAAAAAGAAACCTATCTCAAATATACTTTAATTAAAAAATATGTACAGTTTTTATAAGAAACCTGACAGTATGCAGTGAAATTCTCCCTTCATTTACTGCTGTGGATAGGAATTGTCAGATGGTCCCTAACTGCTGAGCAGGGAAACAATCATACTTATGAACAGCAGGGGGAGCTCCCACCTTACTTCCCAGCCATGCAGAACTCAAGCAGCTTTGTTTGTTTCCCTGTAGAGCAGTCGGCGACTGTGTAGAGATTTGTATTGGATTTTATTTTTGCCTTTACATCCCCTTTACTGTTTCCAACTCCAGCTGCAGGGACAAAGATCATGGAGCCAGATTTAAACAGATAAACTGGGATTCTATTTGGAGGATTATTTTGCTGCAGCCACTGGTTCTGCTGAGTTGGAGAAAGTTTGTATTAAACAATACAAAAACTATAAAATCCACATTAGATTACATGACAAACACAGGAGCCAGTGCAGTCTGTATATTCTGATTATTAATCAGTCTTGTTGTATCGGCTTCTGGCAGATATTATTTGACTTGTGCTGTTTTGATAATTAATGACGATCTCTAAGCAGCCCAGACCACACTGAGCATGTGCACAGTCTTAGTCTAGCAAAGATGTATAACAAAGTTACAAGATGGTGACCCCCTGTGGCAAACTTTGAAAGCATAAATCATTTGTTTGATTAGGCTTGTGGTGCAGTAAGTTCATGTTTATATTTAATATACAAAATACAGCATTTCTAGCCTTATTCTATTTTACACTTTACTTCCCCTTTAACTTTATCCAGCTACATTTCATTGCACAGCTCTTTAAATCTCTCTGTGTTTCCTAATGACCAAAAAGATTTAATCTAACAGCAACCAGACAGCTAAAAAGGATTTGTTCTTCTCTTTTCTGTGTTACTCATAGCAACATAGACACAGGGGGTCATTTATAAAGTTCGCGCAGCGCATATTTTTCGCAAATGGTTGTATTGCGCAGGTTTTTTGCTGAGCGCTAATATATTGCACTGCTCTGCCCGTCTTTCCGGTTTTTGCGAATTCGCAGTGTGAATACATTTTCGCAAATGGCGCGCAAATGAGACAGGCGTTTGCGCGAGCGCACCCAATGTGCAAAGTTGTTGTGCGCGAAAATAGCGTTAGATTCGCAGTTTGCAAAACTGTTTTGCGAATATTTTATCCGCCACCAAAGTTGTGGCTTAATGGAGTCGCAGAGTGTGCGCATAAAGATTCGCAATTTGCGAATTGTGACATATTTATAAAGCCCCTTTAGACATTCGCATTGTGAATAAAAAATTCGCAATTCTGTTTGCACCCTCTTATTCAGCTTTATAAATATAACCATGCGCAGGGCAAATATATTCACTTTGCGAACCAATCTGCCCTGCGCGAAGTTTATAAATGAGCCCCACAGTCTTTATTATCTCTCCTAGTAAAGTGCTTTTCTCGTACAGTCATAAAAAGTCACCACCATACTGAAGCAATTACTTGAAACTTGCTCTTTATCTGTGAAAGACCCCCCCCCCCCAGGGTGTGATTGCCCTTCAACCCCAATAAAATAGTAAATTTCCATAGTAAAAAGAGGGGTAAAGGAGAGCTGCCCCAAATGGGAAGATCATTGGCATCAACAACTTGTTGCCCAGATAAACGTATACTCTATATCCATATCTGTGTTGATACCTCTCTATCCTTGCATCTTATATCGAAACCAAGAGTATGAATATGAAGTTGGTCCTCTATTTACTGTTTAACCAGCCTTTACCATCTACTTTTCTGAGAAGGCCTTCCCCTAGATAATGGAACATTGTTGGTAGGATTTCCTTCCATTCATATCTAAAAGGTTGAACATGCTATTAGGGATTGAGCATGGCCATTCCAGTTCCTCCCATGGGGGTTCAGTTGGGTTGGGGTCAGGGCTTGTGCAGGCCAATCAGGGCTGAAACTTGGGGTAGGTAGAGTAGAAACGTGCCTAGGGCTCAAAGCTGGGGGGGGCGCCAGGCACGTACCTTCTCTGCCTCTCTTACCCCCTAGTCCGGTCCCCGGTCCCTGCTCCGACCAGCGTGTGCTGACTTTTTCGCACATGCGTGCTGTCCCCTTTACTCTCTTCTTTTGTTCGCGCATGAGCGAAAAGGGTTTTTCGTGCACGCGTTTTTTCCGCATGCGCACGAGCATTATGCCCGCGCCGGTGGGGTGTTACATCTGCCCAGGCTGCCTAGGGTGTCTGGCCAAGATGGCCCAGCACTGTAAAGCCTGGACCAAATCATGATCATTCTGGTTTCCTGGTTCTGTGTATCTTTGCCTTACCCTGGTTATTTGCCTTCTGTATTCCTGGTTTGATTCTTCTCCTGCTATTTGGATTTGCTCTTAATTGCTGCCTGCCTAGACCTCCTGCCTGAATCATAGACTTATTGTTAGTTGCCGCCTGCCTCGACTACTGCTTGGTATAAGGATTTTCCTCTTGATTGTTCTTTGCATGGTTTTTACTGTTTGTTAATTTATATCATTAATTCAACTTGTTTCATGCTAATAAGGTTTCCAGCTTTCATCAAACCTCGTAACGTATTATGTATGTAATACAACTCATAGACCCCTACCTGCCAGTTACTCTTCTATGGTCCTACAGGATGGGCCCAAACCATTGTCCTTGAAGGTCCTGTCCTGCCACAGGACCACACTGATCACAAAAGAGAAGTGGCTTGCATCTAGTGATACAGGTATCCAATCAGTGTTAGACTGGGGGGCCCAGGGGTCGCTACTTCAGGACCCCCGCACACATCCCCAGGCTACCCCCACAGTGGAGAAGACACAGATACCTCAGGCCAGGGCAGCCATCAGGGGGGGGGGACAGTTGTTGGGGGCCCGGAGGGTAAGGGGGGCTCGGCCGTACTTTCTTGATTAGCGAGGGTCCCCTGCTTTCTGAGAGCTGCTGACTTCGGGAAGGCAGGGCGGGAGAACAAGGGGCGGTATCTTCTGTCCATTACTTCCCCTTATTGATCACTGAGTTTAAGTCCTGGTTGAGCTGCTCAGGGATTGGATAGCTGAGGTTTGAACTTCTCCTCCAGCTCATCCAATCAACATGCAGCTTTACCAGGACTTGAAATTCTGTGACCAATAAGGGAAGAAAATGCTGTCACTGGAAGAAGATGCAGCCACCTGTGCTCCCCTCCTCCCTTCTGTAGTTGGCAGCTCACTGACAGCAGGTGGGCCACACTAATGAAGTAAGTGTGACATGGCAGGGCCCCCCTAAAGGTAACCGTTTTGTGGTCCCTGTTGTGTGGTGGGTCCCTGGGCACCAAATTTGTTTTAAACTTCTGGGGGGGGGCAAGTTTTTTTACAGGGATGTTTAAGGGGGGCCCTGGCCACCAATTTTCTTATAACGTGGGGGGGGGGCTGGCCACCAATTTTTTCCCCATGTGGGGGCCTAGCCACCAATATTTTTTAATGGGGGGGGCCCTGACCATAAATTTTTTTTAATGGGGGGACCCTGACCACAAATGGTTTTTTCAATGGGGGGGTCCTGACCACCAATATTTTTTTATTAACATGTGGGAACCACATAGCCACCAATGTTTTTTTTTTTTTTAGTGTGTGGTGGGGGGTGGATCTGTAGGTGGGGCTTGTGGTGGGCGCAGCCCAGGGGGCCCAGGAAATTTTTTCGTATGGGGCCCTGCGATTTCTGATGGCGGTCCTACCTCAGGCCCCCCTGGCTCCCCCACGCCTACCTTTTTTCTGATCGCAGCCACGCAGCCGGTATGTGCCATCAGGGCCCATTCCAACCCTGTATCCAATAAACATCTGTTATCCAGAAAGCTCTTAAAACTTTTAACATTTTTAAAATATTGGTTAAAATGATAAATGAATGAATCCACATATATTAGCATTCTGAAATATGTGCAATTTAAAGGTATGATTTTTTTTAAAAAGTATACTTTTTTTCATTTATTTTTTGATTGCTAAAATTTTTTTTTCAATTTGTGCTAAAAACCGCAGCTTGAAAATGAATAATTTTGCCCCTAAATAGGATTATTATGAATTTAAGTTTATACAGCGATTCTTTCTATTAAGTTCACATTTCTTCTGCCTACGGACCCACACGCAAATAGATTGTTAATATGGGCTAATTTGAGGTGGAAAAGTGCAAACGCAGCACAGCCATTTTTCTGGAGAAACAGGGGATTTGATTACTTTGCTGTTAGAATTTAAGAATACGGAGTTTATGCAGCCTTTGGGCTTATTTATTATTTATCACTTACATATTTTGGGAGAACTTTACCCAAAATGCGTTTTAAACCATTGAATATTTATCACTAATTTAACTTATATTGGGAATAAATATTTGCCCCCTTTGTAAAAACATAAATTAAAATCTCTTATTTGTTAATGTTAAAAAATGTACAAGACACATTCCAGTGACAGTTTTTAATTATGACATAATGTTAACGTCTCTCCGTGATTCTTATGTAAATGATAACGCCGTGAATGATATGTAGCGATTACGAGCGCTAATTAGCATTTCCCAGGAACGAAGGAGCAATTACTATTATAATAATTACATGAGGGATTGATAATAAAACGCCACCAGGGAGGCGAAGTCTGAAATCAAATTTCTCCATGATACACACGTTATTCATTATAATGAATTTTCACAACAATGGACAGAAATGTTTAGTTTAACTAATAATATTCTTCATTTACTAAATCGCATGGTGCGATGTTCATGACTCTCTTTGGTGGTTCCTTTCTTTTGGGAACTCTCTTTTTTTCTTTTTATGAAATAAAATTGACTTACACAGCAAATCAAAATGCAGCGCGACAAATTGAGGAACATTAAAAATTACATTTATTAAATAAGTGAAGCAATAGATTAACTTCAAATATCATTCTGAGTGTTTTTCAGGGATCAGGAGCGGCAGGAACACTGATTTCATTTGTAACTCTCTAAACATCTTTGTAACTGTTAATGGAAAGTACATTGATTAAGTGCTGGTGCCCGTATGTATGCCAAACAACTGTCATAAAGGGAAGCATGGCATCATCATCAATGAAGGTTATGAGTGAGGAGTCTAGGGTTTTCCGATTTTTTGGGGGTTCAAGTCACAAGGTTTCATAAAAATATTGCGCTTTAGTCACAGGTTCACTTAGGGAGTCAAATAAGTACTCACCCCATATCTTCCCCTAACTGGCCCTCAGGCTGGGCCCCCTTAGCTCATAACAAGGTTACAGATATATAGAAACATTGGGGTAACAGTCACCCTGCTATAGTTCCAGGGGTACCCAGGGTACAAATAAGCACTCACCCCAAATTTCCCCCTAACTGACCTTCAGACTGGGCCCCCTTAGCTCATAACAAGGTTACAGATATATAGAAACATTGGGGTAACAGTCACCCTGTTATAGTTCCAGGGGTACCCAGGGTACAAATAAACACTCACCCCAAATCTCCCCCTAACTGACCTTCAGACTGGGCCCCCTTAGCTCATAACAAGGTTACAGATATATAGAAATATTGGGGTGTCACCCTGCTATAGTTCCAGGGGTACCCAGGGCACAAATAAAAACTCACCCCAAATCTCCCCCTAACTGGCCTTCAGACTGGGCCCCTTAGCTCATAACAAGGTTACAGATATATAGAAACATTGGGGTAACAGTCACCCTGCTATAGTTCCAGGGGTATCCAGGGTACAAATAAGCACTCACCCCAAATCTCCCCCTAACTGGCCTTTAGACTGGGCCCCCTTTAGCTCATAACAAGGTTACAGATATATAGAAACATTGGGGTAACAGTCACCCTGCTATAGTTCCAGGGGTACCCAGGGTACAAATAAACACTCACCCCAAATCTCCCCCTAACTGCCCTTCAGGCTGGGCCCCCTTAGCTCATAACAAGGTTACAGATATATAGGAAGATTACAGTAACAGTCATATTTTCAATTAAATACTTGCAATTAGTTAGGTTTTATTTACTGCAGAGCGTAAAAGTATTTGTATATTTTTTTTTTTTTTTTTAATTTTGCACCCTGGGTGCACTCAAGGGTGCAAGATCTGCAAGGTGTAGGATCTCCTGCCTATAGTAATGATGCCCCAAGAAGCATGTTTGTGCTCAGACACCAGTAAGTGAACTGGCAACAAGCGTATGATATTAAATATGATGTTGAGATGAACTTCCTTGGCTGAACACATGCTGATCAGAAACCCCTGCCCGACACTCATGAGCCCAATTAGTGTGACACCGGTCTGTAATTCGGAGAACAACAGGGACCGTGTTTACTCAGATTGAAGAATCCAATTGAGATGCTACAATTAATGAGTAGTCACAAGGGTTTCCCACCAAGGTGTCAGGAGAAATAAAGTGGCTGCTCTGATGTTCTTCTGCTTAGAAAAGATGTGAGAAAGGTTTCTAATTTTATTCCTAAGCAGAAGAACATCAGCCTCTTTCTTTCTCCTGACAACTTCCTTGACTACTTGCTGGTCAGACTGGTGGGAAACTGACCAGCAGGTGGTGCTGTTGTAACAAAATTCATTCATATTAACAGCACATGTATCCCTTAATATCTTGGAATTAAAGAAAAATAAATAATGAATGTACATTTCAAAAGTGCTTAGAATATCCCCCTCATCCATTTTACATTCACTTATTTTAAAGGTTTACTTATTCTTTAAGGAATAATTGTGCCTAATGTGTGTTGGAGGTACTATAAAAGAGTATCTTATGTGCATTTGAAACTTATTTTATTAAAAATAAAACCCTGCTGCTGACTGGTTGTAAGAATATTTGGAAAAAGTGTGTGAAACTCCAACCCATAATGACACATCTACCTTTGGGATGGAGGGCTAACTAGGACTTAATCCTGACCCGGACGTTGACATGGGGTGGTGAAAACACAATATTACAACTCTCATTGTTACTGGTCAATGTTATAAAACCATTATTGCCCAGCTTTGTTATGGAAGCTGCCTATTTAATTTTACCCAACTTGCCATTTAGATGGAGGGCTGAATAGGATGTGGGCTCAGTCCTGCAACTAGATGTTGATATAGGGCGGTGGTAAAAATCTAAAACTCGTTGTTTTTGGATATTTTCTTTGGAGTCTTATTTGTTGAGTAGCAGGTTGTCCATGATTAAATTAAAGACTTGTAGAAATGAGGAAGAGCGAGTCAGTTTTCTTAGCCCTGACATTTTCTGGAACTTAGATGGCAGTTTGTCTTTTAGGAATCCCATTGAAAAACACCGAATATTTCTCTGTAATATAGCTTATAGGGTGTCAAATCCAATTTACTACTTTCTGGGCATATCTTTGGGCTTTTTTTGGCCCACTTATTTATCGAGGCAACTTTGATCTGCGAATGATATATTGTGTCATAATTAAATGATTATAGCTGGTCCTCATTTATTTTAAAAAATGGTGATTAATAATTAGGAAATCAACTTTATGTTAACACAACCCTTTAAAGGGATTCTGAGGGGATCTGACATCGGGCTAGACATGTTGTTAGTTTCCCAAGTACCCTCAATCATGTGCTCTGATAAACTTCAGTCACTCTTTACTGCTGATATATAAAGTGATATTTCCTCCCCCTGCTAATGTTTTTGGGCTACTTCGACCATCGAATGGGCTACTTTGACCTTCGACTACGACTTCGAATTGAACGATTCGAACTAAAAATCGTTCGACTATTTGACCATTCAATAGTCGAAGTACTGTCTCTTTAAAAAAAAAAAAAAACGACCCCTAGTTCGCCACCTAAAACCTACCGAAGTCAATGTTAGCCTATGGGGAAGGTCCCCATCTAATGATTCGAAGAATTTAATCGTTCAATCGAACGATTTTTCATTCGATCGTTCGATCGAACAAATTGCGCTAAATCCTTCGATATTCGAAGTCGAAGTATTTAACTTCAACAGTTGAATATCGAGGGTTAATTAACCCTCGATATTCAACCATAAGTAAATTTGCCCCTAATATTCAGAATTTTGTTTACAAAGATACCTCCAATGCATGGACTATGGCATGTTTGCTTCAGCTGTTTAAATCTGCCAATTTTTAACTTGCCAGTTCACTCCGCACTGCCTACAGCTACAGCCTAACTGTTAAATATAGTGCAAATGCAACGGTTGTAACCCACATGTAATAAATATAACCCCATAAAGAAATGGGAAATATTTTCACAGAGTTTATTTAAAAGTCCAGCGAATGGTCACATGTTGTACCAACTGGTCTCTTGTCAGCACTTTCCTATATTTATACTGAAACCAAACAGAAATATCTAAATATACAGTATGTAAATGGTTGGTTAAGGTAAATAGTAGTGTGTGGGTTAGTGGTGTGAAGGGTGGAATGTGTTGTATAATTACAGGGTATCAACTGAACAGTGTGATAATGTTATGTTTCTCCCTTGAGCTGTATATCAGGCAGCCTGTGTGTATGAATTGAGAAGGAAAATAGAATAGATAATCATATTAACGGTTGCATCAGCCTATCGATTTATAAACTTTCAAAATCTTTAGAAATTCCATTGGGAATTGATTCAAAGCAATAGGAGGCAAATCCATTCTTGAATCATAGGACGGCTCATTCATTTTTTAAGTGATTTGTTCGCAAAGCAGGCAATTTTACATTTTAGTGGTACTTGAGCATTCCTAAGGCATGGATATCTGCCCCTCCCCCAGAACCTTTAGTACTGGGGTAAACTGGACACTAGTAATGGGCGAATCTGTCCCATTTTGTTTCGCCAAAAAATTAGCGAAACTCAGATAAATTCACAAAATGCTTTGAAGTCAATGGGCGTCAAAATAATTTTTTATGCGCGCTACTCTTTTGTCCAAATGCATTAAAGTCAATGGGTGTCCCAATAATTTTGACACGCAAATCAAATCGAATCAATACAAATCCATGCCTGGCGAATAAATTTGCCCATCACTACTGGGCACCCACCCAGGATGCCCATATATTAATATCCCTTTAGCGAGGGTTGAGCTCTCAACAAAGATGCAGAACATATAAAAAGTTATTCTAAAACGAGTGTTATAAAAATAGAAAAGAAAAATAGGGCAAATACATAAAAATATCCAGTAAAATAAACCATGAAACGAGGATCGTTAACCTCACACTGATCACAGGCAACGAGAATTCAGTTTAATGCCAATATTCTCTAGTGAGCTCTCCTTCCTTTGGGCTGAATAGAATTTGAGAAATGTTCCTTTGAGATTAAATGAAAGAAAATTCAGCCGTAGAAAGGAAATTATTCTTAACAAGTGCATTTACTGAGGAAGCCCAATATATGTTCTCTAAATAGATTGGAGATGAAGAAGAGTAGAAAGGATTGCGCTAACCGTTTTAAACAGGAACAATGTTTATCTGGAATGAAGCTGTTTTCAAATAGTGATGTGACACTTGTGGGCAGATTTATCAAAGGTCGGATTTCGAATGTACCGAATGTGAATTTTTTTTTTCTCTAGAAAATTTAAATGTACTCAGAATTTGACTGGTAGGTTATTTATGAAAAAATTTGATCGTCTAAAATTCGATCAAATGAGAACGACTCGAAAATTTGATTCTTATTTGATTCAAATACGAACAAAATTCAAATAGAATTTTCCTCTGAAAAAAACCATGAATGTCAGGAAGACTGTTAACATCTTCAAATGGGTCAACTGACCTCTGCTATTGACTTGTAAATTAATTTGGAAGGTTTTAGGTAGCAAATATTCGAATTAGTACTGTTTCCATGGTCGAGGTGTGATAAATCTCACATTCGAATTTTACATTCAAATTAGTGCTTTTAAATTCAAATTTGTGAGTTTTGACACAATTTTTTTTTTCTCGAAAATTCTAATTCGAATTTACCATTCGAATCTAAATACATCTGCCCCATACCTAATGCTTCTCTCCATGGGAAAAATCACTAGGGATTAGCAACAATTCACTGTGGAGAATGGGAATTTTCATGAGTGCAGGCCACCATCATATCCGTCAAGATACGGTTGACAATATGTCCGATTCGAATCCTTCACTCGAGCTTAGTAAATGTGCCCCATAATTTGTCCTCTTTAAAATTACTTTGCAGCGCACTTTATCAGCAGGTACATGGTTCTTCCATTAATGGGAAGTGATGAGGATCCCTGATCATCAAACTGTCAAGCTCAAACAAATAGACTGTGACCATGTACCTGTCTGACTACTCATTTTTCATTTGGCCTGCAGGCAAATAGAATCCACTGTAGAACCATCTTTAGTCATCTATTTAAGTCAACCATTGTGCTGGAATACCATCTTTATTTAATAATAACTTTTTAATCTTGGAGACCAATCTTGCATGAGTTTGTATTGGCTTTCCTCAAAGATACTCATTGTGTATCTCTAGATGTTTCCACTGCAGCTACAATATTCTTGACTCATGTTGACGGAGGTTGCTGGATAATTTAAATAAAAATATAAACTATAGAAGTTCTGTAGTGTTTATGGAAGGATTAGTCTTCTGAATCGCCATGGAGATGCAAGTGTCCCTCTGACTCCTCATCTTTGGTTCTGTGGTGTGGTTTAAAGCAACTGCTACATCATGTTCCATATTCAAATGCCACAAAGTATAACTTTGGGCTACTATAGCAGGAGCAAGTGTTTGTCCATTAATATGCAGTACACCATAGGCCAATACACCCAAAGCAGTTATCAATAGGATTTCTCTTTTTTATTGATCTTGGAGAGGACATGAAATTGCCAAATTGTGAAGAAGTGAGGAGTGGCTTTGCTAAAAGAGAGGTACAGATGAAGCCATCACATTTTGTCACACAGTGTAATTTTTTAGTGCTAAGTCCTGCCTCAAGATTAGTGATCCCCAACCAGCGGCTCACAAACAACATGTTTCTTGCCAACACCTTGGATGTTGCTTTCAATGACCTCAAAGCAGGTGCTTCTTTTTGAATTTCTGATTTGGAGGCATGCTCATTAAAACAAGAACCTTCTCTAGGCTGCCAGTCCACATAGCATCTACCAATAGCCAATCACAGCCCTTATTTGGCACCCCCATGAATTGTTTTCATGCTTGTGTTGCTCCCCAACTCTTTTTACATTTGAATGTGGCCGATATAAAAGTTTGGGGACCCCTGCTCTAGATGGTGCTACAGTGCAATGGCCTTGGTCCAACAGAAGCATTGCACTGAAAAAATCCACTCTAGTTTCATCTAGAACCAGCACTAAAAAGTGGTGTCTGGACACGGTGTGACAAAATGTCAAATCCCTATGGCTTCGTCTGAATATCGGTATGAATATGGCATACAAGCTCCTAACATTCCATTAAACACAGGCATGAAATCCCCCAAGAACTTTGAGCTTATTCTCTTCTGTACATTGGACACTCTTGAGTACTATAGGGAAAGACTAAGTCCTAGTACAAACTTTTTTTGTGAAGCCCATGTGAACACAACATTTAGTGGCCATTTTGAAGCCATTGGTGTCCTGGTTGTACATTGTCATATCCTACTGTACATGAGCTGCAACATGTCAGTTGACAGTCAGAGCAACTGGCACCGTACCCGGGATAATCATTGGCATTGCAAGTGACCTTCCTTATGTTATCACTAATGCACAGCAAGGAATCTTCATTCTTCCAAATAACAAATATATTGCTCTGATACCATCTTCCATTATGCTCCCCTGTAAATGAAACATTATGTAGACGGCGCTTAATATCATAAACAGAAGAATGGAAATAAGAAACGATTAGTGCTGCTTGGGGCATCATTCAAAAACAAATTATTCTGTAAACAATAGATTGCAATTTCCCGTGTCCTTCAAGTGCTTATTTCTAATCAAGAAATTTAGCAGGGTAAAGTGACTGTATAATTGTGCTTTACCTTGATTATCATTTAAAGGCATGGACATTTGAAAGGTGTTTCTGAAAAAAAATGAATAATTTCTTCATATAATAAGTACTTTACTCAGAATGTGCCTGAGATATTATAGAGTGTCCCCAGGCAGAAGGTTCTGCTGTACTTTATGTATACAACTGTCATCTGTATATTGGTGTGAGACATGACTATTTCCAATGAGCAGGTCTCAAGGGTGAACCTTTATGTTGTTGGGTCCCTATTATTTCTTGATTACACTTGTCTGCTATCTGCCCTCTGTCTACCCTCTCCATCTGGCCAATCTTTTACTTTTGGACTTACAATTGGACTTCTTGGAGTTCTGCTAGTGTACCCAGCTATCTCCTTACCCTAGTTTGGACAACCTACTAGTCCTAACAACAACCTCAATTTAAATTCGCAGTGATGTATGTGTGTTAAAAATCTACAGTTTGGGCTTATCACCTCTACTTTTTGGCTGTAGAAAGGATTCCAAGTTTCCTAATGTTTGTAATCCATACAATGAACATTCTGCATATCCTACACACTGATGGGATGCACATTACTGATTGACTGGAGAACCAAGCCACTCATCCTGCACCAGATATCTTCATGAATTACAATAGACAACCTCTGCTTCAAATTATAACTATTTTATAATAACCTTCTCCACTGATTAATGGCGCATAGAGTGAAAGTCATGCCTGAGATCCAAGGGATTTAAGGATATGTATTTAAAGGGGACCTGTCATCCAAAAAAAATGATTAAACATCCTGTTATATCATGTTTGTCAAGCAAAATAAATTTTAATTACACTATATAAATGATTTGAATCTTGTTTCCATCAGTCTGGGAATTCATAATTATAACAAGCAGGCAGGAGCCATTTTGTATTTGTATCATCTCAGAATCTTGTTTGTGCACCAGAATGGGGGACCTGATGTCCATCCCCATGTCCTGGTTACACAATTAAATGGTGAAGAGAACTGGGGGAATGTGAGAAGAGCAGTGACATGTAGGAAGTGCTGAATGGAAAGTGAAAGTAATTACCTAAGGCATAGAGGAGGGGCAGACAATATTTGATTGACAGCTGAGATGTTTAAATGAGTTTACAACAGCTATGAATGCTTTAATAAAAAAACACAAATTTGTATTTCATGTTTAATTCGAAAAACACTTTTATTATACAGCTTTTCATGTCCGCGTCCACTTTAATTGATATAAGTGGCCTAGGTGTTAAAGGAGAAGGAAAGCTACGGAGGCATTTTATTGCCAATAGATTAGCTGCAATAGTGCAAGCTTGAATGCTATATTTATTCTGTAGAATGTTTTACTATACCTGAGTAAAAAGCTCTAGAACCTCTCTGTTTGTTTAGGATAGGAGCTGCAGTATTAACATGGTGTGACATCACTTCCTGCCTGAGTCTCTTCCTGCTCTGGGCTCAGATTACAGCAGAGGAGGGAGGGGGGAGGGGGGGGGAGAGGAGCAAACTGAGCATGCTCTTGCCCAGGGCAATGAGGTTTAAGCTGAAGGCAGGAAGTCTGATACAGAAGCCCATGAGTACACAATAGATGGAAAGAAATGTGCTGTTTCTTTTGACAGAGGACTCAGAGCAGCATTACTTTGGGGGTTTACTGGTATATTTAGATGGACCTTTCTGATAAGGCTTACTTAGTTTTAACCTTTCCTTCTCCTTTAAATACTAGTGTTTCAAACTCTTTTCATGTTCTTACCATACTGATCACTGAACATAGAAAGTAGAAATTCAGTATATTATGATATTTGCCGTGGTGGTTTACCTTTAATGTATTCTGTGCTAAATGTTCTGCTCAGGGGTCTGGGAACAAAAAAATTTCTAATAGAAAATACAGATGAAAATACAATTGAATAAGGTTTGGAGACAAAAGGAGCGATCAATTCTTAGTGAAAAGGTCAAGTATAAATGCCTCTCTCGGTGTCCAGATGGCCCCGGTGTCCATATCACGTGAATACCATGAGCTCTTCAAAATGTAATTCCATAGCAAATATTCAACCCATCAACACCACTTTTAGAGGGAGAAAAAGCCACTCCAATTAAATGAGTGGCAATTAGATGACTATAAGCATTTAGCAATGGCTGCAACGATTCCACTGGCTTTGGAATTCCAAGTTCTTTTCTATTATAGGAAGGGAATGGTTGATGCAGCGATGGTACTAAAGACTCTTCTCTGCAGAGTGAAAGACAAGGGTATGTAGTAGATCTGATCCAGGATCCCAAGCTTGGGAAGAATGTTACCCAACACCATGTAGAATTGTACACAGGGCAATAATGGAGCCTCAAAGACAAAAATAAATAAAATAGAATACAAATTCAACTTTAAATTGTACAGGTATGGGAGCCATTATCTAGAATTACATTATCCAGAAAGCTAAGAATTATGCAAAGGCCATCTCCCATACTTTCCATTTTATCCAAACTATCCACAGTTAAAAAAAATATTGCCTTTTTCTGTGTAATATTTTCTGATCCGAACTAAGATATAATTAATCCTTATTGGAAGCAAAACCAGCCTATTGGGTTTATTTCATGTTTACTTGATTTTCTAGTCGACTTAAGCTATGAAGAGCCAAATTACAGAAATCCGGAAAACCCCAGGTCCCAAGTATTCTAAATATTAAGTATTTAATATTTCTAAATATGATTTCCTTTTTCTGTGTAATAATGAAACAATAGCTTGTACTTGATCCCAACTAAGATATAATTAATCCTTATTGGAAGCAGAACCAGTCTATTGGGTTTATTTAATGTTTATATGATTTTCTAGCAGACTAAAGGTATGAAGATCCAAATTACGGAAAGACCCCCTAAGCACAGGTCCCGAGGGTTCTGGAGAACAGGTCCCATATCTGTAGAAGGTAACCCTAACTGAGAGTGCATGTGTCAGTAATGATGTCATCAAGCCTCCAGGAAGATGTGCACAAAGTTGTAGCATCATAAAACAAGAGCTGCAGCCAATATGGAGTCTCTCTCTCCTGCTGTGAGACAGACTGGTGGGCACCATTACCTGTCAGCAGTACAAGAGTTTTGTAAAATTAAGATAAATGATCAAGAATATTCACAAAGATAAAATGATCAAGATCTTATTATAAAGAATTTAGCATTAGGTGAATATCTCTTAAGTATCTTTCAGCTTTATTTCTCTTCTGATTTTCGTGCTCCCACTTTTATGTCCCACCTTGTTCGGTTGTGGACATTCTCCCAAGCATAAGGCGGATATCCGGCAGTTAGTGATGGGCGAATTTATTCGCCAGGCGCGAATTTGCGTGATTCGCCGCCAGCGAATAAATTAGCGAAACGCCTGCGAAAATTCGGCACAAAAATTCGCCGGCGTCAAAAACTAGACGCCGGCGCCGTTTTGCGAATTTTGCTGGAAATTCACGATTTTTCCGTCGAAGCGGCGCAAATTCGCCCATCACTACCGGCAGTTGCAGGTATTTCCATTCCACGTGCCCTTCTAAGACACTGGGGGTCATTTATAAACTTCGCGCAGGGCAGATTGGTTTGCAAAGTGAATATATTTGCCCTGCGCATGGTTATATTTATAAAGCTGAATAAGAGGGTGCATACAGAATTGCGAATTTTTTATTCACAATGCGAATATCTATAGGGGCTTTATAAATATGTCACAATTCGCAAATTGCGAATCTTTATGCGCACACTCTGCGACTCAATTACGCCACAACTTTGGTGGTGGATGAAATATTCGAAAAACAGTTTTGCAAACTGCGAATTTAACGCTATTTTCGCGCACAACAACCTCGCACATTGGGTGCGCTCGCGCAAACTCCTGTCTCATTTGCGTGCCATTTGCGAAAATTTATTCACACTACGAATTTGCAAAATCCGGAAAGACGGACAGAGCAGTGCAATATATAAGCGCTCAGCAAAAAACATGCGCAATACAACCATTTGCGAAAAATATGCGCTGCGCGAACTTTATAAATGACCCCCAGTGTTTCTTAACGTTGTTCTTGGAAACCCATATTATGTCATAATAACATCACAAAATAGTGGGGGTCATTTATAAACTTCGCGCAGGGCAGATTGGTTTGCAAAGTGAATATATTTGCCCTGCGCATGGTTATATTTATAAAGCTGAATAAGAGGGTGCATACAGAATTGCGAATTTTTTGTTCACAATGCGAATGTCTAAAGGGGCTTTATAAATATGTCACAATTCGCAAATTGTGAATCTTTATGCGCACACTCTGGGACTCAATTACGCCACAACTTTTGCGGCGGAAAAAATATTCGCAAAATAGTTTTGCAAACTGCGAATTTAAGTTACTGTCAACGCTATTTTCGCGCACAACAACCTCGCACATTGGGTGCGCTCGCGCAAACTCCTGTCTCATTTGCGCGCCATTTGCGAAAATTTATTCACACTGCGAATTCGCAAAAAACGGAAAGACGGGCAGAGCAGTGCAATATATTAGCGCTCAGCAAAAAACATGCGCAATACAAGCATTTGTGAAAAATATGCGCTGCGCGAACTTTATGAATGACCCCCAGTAAAAAGACAAACGCGCATCAAGTTCAACCTTTTTAGTCTGTATATAACCTGCCTAACTGTCAGTTGATCCAGAGGACGGCGAAAAACCCTATTTGCACGTCAAACACTGCATTGTTTTTTGGTATAGGGATGGAATCCGTTATCTGGAAACCCATTATCCAAAAAGCTCAAAATTACAGAAAGGCGGTCAAATAATTGAAATTTTTCTGTGTAATAATAAAACAGTCGCTTGTACTTGATCCCAACTAAGTTATAATTAATCCTTATTGGAAGCAAAACCAGCCTATTGGCTTAATTTAATGTTTATATGATTTTCTAGTAGACTTCAGGTATGAAGATCCAAATTATGGAAAGATTCCGATACAAAATATTCAAATAGAAACAACCACAAAACACAATTCTTTTCCTGATATATATTTCATTCAAATTGCACTGAAAATCCATATTTCTTTTTCTCTCAACAGCAGGAGAAGGAGGCTGAAAGCAGCTCTGCTTGGCTATTGATTAAAATTACTCCTGAATATTATTGATCTTCAGACAATAAAACAGATGCAGAAATATAGAAGCCCCCCGGGATCTGATTGTGTTTCTAGCCCAAACACTGCTAAAGGATAAATATGAAATGTTCATAGTAGGGTTTATGTTCCATATATTTCCCCTTGTGAAGACATACAGTAGATTCATGTTTCACCCAGTAAGTCCCATTATAGAATATTTGCACATAGATAAGGGGAAGATAAGGGAAGATATTGTTTGCATCTACTAATAAAGGTTGTGCAAAGGGTTCATATTATTGTATGAGATCCAAACTTAATTAAATTAAAGTGTTTTAAAGAAATGTCAATATAATGTTGTGTTGCCCTGCACTGGTAAAACTGGTGTGTTTGCTTCAGAAACTCTACTATAGTTTATATAAACAAGCTGCTGTGTAGCCATGGGGGCAGCCATTCAAGCACAGGATACACAGTAGATAACAGATAAGTACTACTATAGTTTATATAAACAAGCTGCTGTGTAGCCATGGGAGCAGCCATTCAAGCACAGGATACACAACAGATAACAGATAAGTACTACTATAGTTTATATAAACAAGCTGCTGTGTAGCCATGGGGGCAGCCATTCAAGCACAGGATACACAGTAGATAACAGATAAGTACTACTATAGTTTATATAAACAAGCTGCTGTGTAGCCATGGGGGCAGCCATTCAAGCACAGGATACACAGTAGATAACAGATAAGTACTACTATAGTTTATATAAACCAGCTGCTGTGTAGCCATGGGGGCAGGCATTCAAGCACAGGATACACAGTAGATAACAGATAAGTACTACTATAGTTTATATAAACCAGCTGCTGTGTAGCCATGGGGGCAGCCATTCAAGCACAGGATACACAGTAGATAACAGATAAGTACTACTATAGTTTATATAAACCAGCTGCTGTGTAGCCATGGGGGCAGCCATTCAAGCACAGGATACACAGTAGATAACAGATAAGTACTACTATAGTTTATATAAACCAGCTGCTGTGTAGCCATGGGGGCAGCCATTCAAGCACAGGATACACAGTAGATAACAGATAAGTACTACTATAGTTTATATAAACAAGCTGATGTGTAGCCATGGGGGCAGCCATTCAAGCACAGGATACACAGTAGATAACAGATAAGTACTACTATAGTTTATATAAACAAGCTGCTGTGTAGCCATGGGGGCAGCCATTCAAGCACAGGATACACAGTAGATAACAGATAAGTACTACTATAGTTTATATAAACAAGCTGCTGTGTAGCCATGGGGCAGCCATTCAAGCACAGGATACACAGTAGATAACAGATAAGTACTACTATAGTTTATATAAACAAGCTGCTGTGTAGCCATGGGGGCAGCCATTCAAGCACAGGATACACAGTAGATAACAGATAAGTACTACTATAGTTTATATAAAAAAGCTGCTGTGTAGCCATGGGGGCAGCCATTCAAGCACAGGATACACAGTAGATAACAGATAAGTACTACTATAGTTTATATAAACAAGCTGTTGTGTAGCCATGGGGGCAGCCATTCAAGCACAGGATACACAGTAGATAACAGATAAGTACTACTATAGTTTATATAAAAAAGCTGCTGTGTAGCCATGGGGGCAGCCATTCAAGCACAGGATACACAGTAGTAGGGATGGACAAATGGATTTGCTGTGATTTTCTGCATTTTTATGGTGGAAAATTTGTCACACTGATTGGTTACCAGAGACTTGAGGGGGGCACATGTGACATAACTGTTGCTTTTGAATCTGAGCTGAATGCTGAGGATCAATTACAAACTCACTGAACTGTTATGTCCCATGTGGCCCCCCTTATAGTCACTGACTAACTCAGAGTTAGAGAGCTGAAAAGCAGGAAGTAGTGTTCTGGCTATTATGTTACACATCCAGTCACTCCAGCCTTTATACATTAAATTTTTGGCTAATTAATTATATTAGAAACATTTTTTATTTTTCACAGTCTATCTATTTACCTAGTTTTTATTTTTATGCTGAACTGTTCCTTTAAAACACTTTTATATTCCTGGATTTTATTAAATTGTCCTGAAATTGAATTTTTAATTCACTGTCAGTTTCTTGTTCTCGTCACTATCTTGTTTTCCCAGCTTGGCCACATGTCTCTTAATGCCTCGCCTCGGGTCGTGATATATCATTTCTGCGGCTGTTTAACAAAACCTGCCTGATTATACTGGTGATTAGACTCAGAGCAGAATAAGGCCTGAGTAAAATGCTGGATTAATTACCCGAGGCAACCTAATTGGCTTGTTTTCTTGTTCCTGTTTATCAGATTGAATGCCGCACATTACTCCTCGCTTTACTTTCATCTGCCGTACCCATAGAAACACGAAGAACTCATTTCACAGAATCTCATTTGGATATAAGAGGTCAGTCCCTCTGCATCGCATCTAATATGCTACAAAGATCCATTTAAAGGGGAAATGCAATATTTCTAAGCAGTACTGCCTTACCAACAGATCTACAGGTATTTATCACTGACCCATCTGTCTTGAAGACTGATCTTTATTGATTGTTTCCAAAATAAGGAACCGCGTTCATTCAAGAGTCTCTTGTAAACTATCGACGCACAACGGACAGGACAGCTTGAAGTAGAGGTTCCCAAACTGTGGCCACCAAAGTAGCCCAATGCTTTGGGTCACCCTGGAGCTGTGTTAGCATAAGCCTTGGAGAAAATATCTATTACCCTAGAAATCAATGCATGGTTGCTAGGGTAATTTGGACCTTAGAAACCAGATTGCTGAAATTGCAAACAGAAGAGCTGCTGAATAAGAGCTGCTGAATAAAAAGCTAAATGACTCAAAAACCACAAATAATAAAAAATGAAAACCAATTTCAAATTGTCTCAGAATATCACTCTCTACATCATACTAACTCAAATCCTATGATTTAGGTACTGACCAGTTTTTTCCCCTCAGGTAACATTACTCTAACCTGCTCCACTTAATAGCATTAATTACAAAGTGCTATTTAGGGGGTTATTTATCAAAAAAGAAAATCATTGAAAAAAGTATGACCAAGTTGGAATCCACTATGATACCTTATTTATTAATAAAAAAGCACAATTTAATCGGATCAGGGACAAACTCGATAAAATCGAGCAAAAATCGAAATCGTGCTATTTTTTTGAAGTTTTTTCCAGATCATATGATTTGTTCTGGATTTTTCCCAAAAAGCCCAAATTTTTTGGATTTTAGAGATAGTCTGATTTTCAGGCTAAATCCAGCGCAGACAACAGAAACTTCCAAATAGGATAGGGACCTCTCCCCTTGACTTACATATAAACAACCTCAGCAGGCCTGAGATGCAGGATTTTCGGACTCAGATTTTTTCCATTCTCGGGGGATATTAAATCTCTAAAAATTCAAGGTTTTTTTTCCCACTAAAGATTTTATAGTTAAAAACACTCTAATTTTTTGAGTTTTTGGCATCCGGACTTTAATAAATAGCCCCCTTAGAGTCCATTCAACAAAAATGAAATGTTACTGATGTTGTAATGTCGAATTTCTGAAAATTAATTACAAAGTGCTATTTAGGGGGTTATTTATCAAAAAAAAAACTATTTTTTGCTGATTTTTTTTATTGAAAAAGTATAACCAAGCTAGAATCCACTATGTGACCTTATTTATCAATAAAAAAGTACAATTTAATCGGATCGGGGACAAACTCGATAAAATCAAGCAAAAATCCTAATCGTGCTATTTTTTTGACGTTTTTTCCCAGATCATATGATTTGTTCGGGATTTTTCCCGAAAAGCCCACATTTTTTGGATTTTAGAGATAGTCGGATTTTCAGGCTAAATCCAGGGCAGACAACAGAAACTTCTAAATAGTATAGGGACCTCTCCCCTTGACTTACATATAAACAACCTCAGCAGGTCTGAGATGCCGGATTTTCGTATTCAGACTTTTTCCCATTCTCGGGGTATATCAAATCTCTAAAAATTCAAGGTTCTTTTTCCACTAAAGATTTTATAGTTAAAAAACACTCTAATTTTCTGAGTTTTTGGCATCCGGACTTTAATAAATAGCCCCCTTAGTGTCCGTTCAACAAAAATGAAATGTTACTGACGTTATAATGTCCAATTTCTGAAGAGTCTTTTCTTGTTGCATTCATTTCAAGAGTCTTTGAATGGGTAGATTTTCTTCACCAAGTCAAAAGAAATTTCAGAGCCGTCTAATAATGAGGCTGAAGAGCTCATCACTTTGATGTGATATTAATTGGAACTCATCAGATTAACGGAAATTCAGGTGGAAGGGAAAGTTTCCATCATCTCAAATCTTTTTCAGTGGATTGTGAAGATTCTCATTCAACCAGGTCATGGTAAATCCAGTGTCGGACTGGCCCGGCGGGACACCGGGAAAAAACCCGGTGGGCCCCGACCCTCGTGGGCCCCCCAGTCCGACCCTGGGTAAATCTGGAGAAATAAGTCAAATCAACTGGACTTGCTGTGTTTTTTCCTTGCAGACGTTTCACCAGTCATCCAACTGGCTTTCTCAATTCAGAATAATTTCTTCAATTGAATATAATAGAAAAGAAGTCAAAAGAGCAATATTGCTCACAGCTCAGCCCCCATCATACTATTGTCAACTCTTCACAATCCAAAATCATTCAGAAAGAGCCGGAATATTTCAAACAGAAAAGTCCATAGAAAGAAATAATTGCTGCAGTTTAAGCAACTCAATGCTTTCAACATGTACGATCAATAATTATCTGCTATTTTTACTCTGGGCAGATGTCTCCTTTGAATGCGGAGCTTTATGATTAGTTGGCCAAAGGTTATTTTTGCAGTTTAGAATTACTTAAAGGGATTCTGTTGTGATTATTATGGTGTCGTTTTTGTTTTTAAATGACACTGTTTACACTGCAAATAATTCACTCTACAATATAAAATTTAATTCCTGAACCAACAAGTGTATTTAGTTGTAATATTGGTGTGTAGGTGCATCTCAGGTCATTTTGCCTGGTCATGTGATTTCAGAAAAAGCCAGCACTTTAGGATGGAACTGCTTTCTGACAGGCTGTTGTTTCTCCTACTCAATGTAACTGAATGTGTCTCAGTGGGACCTGGATTTTACTATTGAGTGTTGTTCTTAGATCTACCAGGCAGCTGTTATCTGGTTTCCTTCCCATTGTTCTGCTGATGGACTGCTGGGAAGAAGGGGGTGATATCGCTCTACAGCAGTAAAGAGTGACTGAAATTAATCAAGTCGCATGACTGGGGGCACCTGGGAAACTAACAATAAGGGGCAGATTCACTAAGGGTCGAATTTCGAAGTTAAAAATACTTCGAAATTCGACCCTCGAATTGAAATCCTTCGACTTCGAATATCGAAGTCGAAGGATTTAGCGCTAATCCTGCGATCGATTGATCGAAGGATTTTTCGTTCGATCGAACGATTAAATCCTTCGAATCGAACGATTCGAACGATTTTAATCCAACGATCGAAGGAAAATCCTTCGATCAAAAAAAGGTTAGCAAGCCTATGGGGACCTTCCCCATAGGCTAACATTGACTTCGGTAGCTTTTATCTGCCGAAGTAGGGGGTCGAAGTTTTTTTTAAAGGGAAAGTACTTGGACTATCGAATGGTCGAATAGTCGAACGATTTTTACTTCGAATCGTTCGATTTCGTTAGAATTCGAACGAATTTAACCAATTCGATGGTCGAAGTACCCAAAAAATACTTCGAAATTCGAATTTTTTTCATTCGAATCCTTCACTCGAAGTTAGTGAATCTGCCCCTAAGTCTAGCCCCATGTCAGATTTCAAAATTATGTGTACAAAAATCTGTTTGTTCTTTTCAAAAATGAATTTCAGAATTCTGCTGGACCAGCCCTGTTAACTGATGCGTTTTGAGAAAATAAATGTTTTCCTGCGACGGCATCCCTTTAAACAGAAAACTTAGTCTATCTATGTATCTATCTATACCTTTCCATGGATCTTTGTTACATAGTTAACTTGGGTGGAAAAAAGATAAAAGTCCATCAAGTTTAACACAATTAACTGATATCTATATCTATATCTATATATATATATATATATATATATATATATATATATATATATATATATATATATATATATATATATATATATATATATATATATATATATAGTCAAATACAAGAGTCCTCTGCACTCAACCCATTATCAATATATGTAAGACAGAGACATTTTGTGCTACTGCTACCGAAAAATGCCTTACCCATTACCCATATATATATATATATATATATATATATATATATATATATATATATATATATATATATATATATATATATATATATATATATATATATATATATATATATATATATATATATATATATATATATATATATATATATATATATATATATATATATATATATATATATATATGGGTAATGGGTAAGGCATTTTTCGGTAGCAGTAGCACAAAATGTCTCTGTCTTACATATATTGATAATGGGTTGAGTGCAGAGGACTCTTGTATTTGACTGTATATACAAATGCCTGTGCTAAACTAACTGGAAATCTTAACATCACTGTAGCCTTGGATATTTTGCTGGTTTATGAAATTATAAAAAGTCAGAATCAGAATCAGCCATTGCAACTTCACCCAGCAGGGAATTCCCCAACCTCACTGCCCTCATTGTGAAGAACCATTTTCACTGCACCCTGCATGGAAGAGTTTTGCACACTTAGGGGCATATTTATCAAGGGTCGAATTTCGAATTGAAAAAATTTCAAAATTCGAATTCAAAAAGACCAACCAAAACGAAGTCAAAGTTTTTGTTGTGGTCAAACAGGTCAGTTTTTGATCGAATAGGTCCGTATTCGGCCAAATTCGAATCGTTCGAATCGAAGGAATAGCGCATTTGATCAAATTCAAGTTTTTCACAAAAAAAACCTTCAATTTTTCAAAGTCCACCAATTGACTCCAAATAGGTTCTAGGGGGTCCCCCATAGGCTAAAACAGCAATATGGCAGATTTTAGATGGTGAATGGTCGAAGTTGAATTTTTAAAGTGACAGTACATGATAAATTTCAATATTCGAATTTTCGAATTCTTTTCAAATTCAAATCGAATTTGAACTATTCCCTAGTCGAAGTTCACAAAAATAGCTCGAAATTCCTTCGAAAATTGACCTCGACCTTTGATAAATCTGCCCCTTAATATCATCCGCAAAAATAGAGACAGTACTTACAATGCCCACCTCCAGGTCATTAATAAACATGTTAAAAGGCAAATGGGCAAGGACGAAGCCCCACAGTACTCCATTTACCTCCACTATGTGTGTTCTATCCTTCAGCCAGTTCTCTATCCAAGTACAGGTACAAATATTATTTTCCAGGCCAATATTCTTTAATATAATCACATAAACTTGGTTTGTTTCTTTTATATTTGTTCCACATTCTGTATATATATATATATATATATATATATATTTTTTTTTTTTAAATAACTATAAAATTAACAATTATAAATATTATTATAAGTAATACAAATTTGAGTGCTTAATTGTTTTAAGCTGAATTGCTTAAATGTCTCATTACTTTGTTTTGGTGCATGTTGTTACTGTTTGAGACACACACACTCCCAACATAGGGGCAAATTCACTAAGCGCCGAAGCGCCGAACGCTAGGTTTAATTCGCTAGCGTTTGGCATTTAGTGTTACTTCGCACCCTTACGCCAGGCGAATTTTCGCAACGGACGTAACTACGCAAATTCACTAACGCGCGCAGTGTACTGAACGCTACCTTTTACGCTAGACTTCCTTCGCCACCTCAGACCTGGCGAAGCGCAATAGAGTAGATAGGGATTGTTTCAAAAAAAGTCAAAATTTTTTCTAAGTCCCAAAAAACACTGGCGTGTTTTCTACATTACGGGTGATAGGCTGAAAAAGATCGAAATTTTTTTTGGGGCTCCCCTCCTTCCCCCCTACATTTCCTGACTCATGGCAACTTACCTAGACAGTGGGCACATGTGTAGGGCAAAATAAAATTTTTATTTGCTGATTTGAAGGTTTTCTTGGCATTTCTAGTGCAGATACGTGTTCCTCCATTGAAATTTGAATTTGGTGCAGTATGCAAATTAGCCTTCGCTAGCGCAACTTCGCTTTATATAGCGAATCAACGCTAGCGCAACTTCGCAACCTTACGCTACCCCTGTGCGCAACTTCGGGTATAAATGAATTTGTGGAGCGCTGGCGAAACTACGCCTGGCGAAGTGCGCGAAGTGCGGCGAAGTTGCGCCTGGCGCAACTTCGAATCTTAGTGAATTTGCCCCATAGACGGATATTCACTAAACGAATATTTAATGGTAGTTTTCACAGGGGAAATCATTTTTATTCTGGCGGACGGCTTCAGAGTGAGCGTTGCTGAGACATTACCCTACATATGTGTAATATACATCTGAATTGTAACAGACACTAAATCCAAACTGTGGCAAGTAGATTGCCGTAAGCAACGTACCAGCCCTAAAGTGCATTAACATTCCGACACAGACAAGGGACCTATTCCATTCCCTGGCAAGTGCATTTTATATGGATCCAATTGACTATGCGCAGCTTTATATTTTCTTTTATTTGTTTGTTGAAAGGTTTCCATATTCGTGGGACTGGGAAGGCGCAAATGTGTTTCACCGACGGCATTGACATCTCAATTTATATTTTATTTCCGTTCAGATTTGTAGAAACAAGATTACACTTCTCAAGTCCTTGCGTTACGACATAAATTACTTAAATCTCCCAACATCAGGTAGAGATGGACTTGTTTGCCGCCTGCTTCATTATCATTCCACATAAAGATGATCACCTTGAGGGATTGCTTCCCTTTTATATTTAAAGGGATACTGTCATGGGAAAAAAACATTTTTTCAAAATGAATCAGTTAATAGTGCTACTCCAGCAGAATTTTGTGCTGAAATCAATTTCTCAAAAGAGCAAACAGATTTTTTTATTTTCAGTTTTGAAATCTGACATGGGGCTAGACATATTGTCAGTTTCCCAGCTGCCCCAAGTCATGTGACTTGTGCTTTGATAAACTTCAATCACGCTTTACTGCTGTACTGCAAGTTGGAGTGATATCACCCCCTCCCTTTTTCCCCCCCAGCAGCCAAACAAAAGAACAATGGGAAGGTAACCAGATAGCAGCTCCCTAACACAAGATAACAGCTGCCTGGTAGATCTAAGAACAACACTCAATAGTAAAAACCCATGTCTCACTGAGACACATTCAGTTACATTGAGAAGGAAAAACAGCAGCCTGCCAGAAAGCATTTCTCTCCTAAAGTGCAGGCACAAGTCACATGACCAGGGGCAGCTGGGAAATTGACAAAATGTCTAGCCCCATGTCAGATTTCAAAATTGAATATAAAAAAATCTGTTTGCTCTTTTGAGAAATGGATTTCAGTGCAGAATTCTGCTGGAGCAGCACTATTAACTGATTCATTTTGAAAAAAATGTTTTTTCCCATGACAGTATCCCTTTAAAGAGTCATCAAACCAATGAACTGCAGAAATAAACTTGGTTCTTTTACTGCTCCGAGAATTTCATATTTTTTTCTTTATTCCTATTTCTATTTCTGCTCAGAGACAAGCAGATCACAATCCAGAAATCTGTTTTTCCACGCTCTACCCACGAGGCCGCCTTGTATTTATTACATCAACTATTTCCACTGGGAGAGACTGTGCAGGTCTTAAAAGTGAGACGAAATAGAACGAGTAAAAATGACTTTTCATTCATTCATTTCATTCAGAGGGTGAAAAATAGACGTCCGAGAGCAATTCCATGCTGCATGGTCTTCATGATTGTTAGAAGCTCCTTTTCCTCCTCTTTCCATTATTGATTAGAATTCTCTTTGTGATACAAATTAATTCCTCTTAATATATTCACAGTTCAGTTACCTACTTCGTTGGGCTTTTAGTTCTCTGTTCAGATTTTTGTGCTCTACATTTTTGAGTATCAAAAAGCTCATTTTTGAGTATTGAAGGCACTCACTAGGGAGCACATTTACTTAGGGTCGAATATCGATGGTAAAGTAGCCCTCGATATTCGACTGTCGAAGTTAAATTCTTCAACTTCGAATATCGAAGTCGAAGGATTTACAGCAATTCGTTTGATCGAACGATCGAAAAAAAAATCCTTTGAATCCATCGATCGAACGATTTTTCTTCGACCAGAAAATTGTTAGAAAGTCTATGGGGACCTTCCCTAACATTGCACCTTGGTAGGTTTTACTTGCCGAACTAGGGGGTCGAAGTTTTTTTTAAAGAGACAGTACTTCGACTATTGAATGGTCGAATAGTAGTGATGGGCGAATTTATTCGCCAGGCGCGAATTCGCGGCGAATTTGCGCGATTCGCGGCAGGCGAATAAATTCGCGAAACGCCCGCGAACATTCGCCGAAAAAATTCGCCGGCGTCAAAAACGGGCGCCGGCGTCAAAAACGAGACGCCGGCGCTGTTTTGCGAATTTTTCGCCGTTTCGCGAATTTCGCGCAAATTCGCCCATCACTATCGAATAGTCAAACGAATCGTTCGATTCGAAGTCGTAGTCGAAGGTCTATCAAACGATTAAATATTTCGAATCCATCGATCGAACGATTTTTTTTCGACCAGAAAATTGTTAGAAAGCCTATGGGGACCTTCCCTAACATTGCACCTCGGTAGGTTTTACTTGCCGAAGTAGGGGGTCGAAGTTTTTTTTAAAGAAACAGTACTTCGACTATTGAATGGTCGAATAGTAGTGATGGGCGAATTTATTCGCCAGGCGCGAATTCGCGGCGAATTTGCGCGATCCGCGGCAGGCGAATAAATTCGCGAAACGCCCGCGAACATTCGCCGAAAAAATTCGCCGGCGTCAAAAACGGGCGCCGGCGTCAAAAACGAGACGCCGGCGCTGTTTCGCGAATTTCGCGCAAATTCGCCCATCACTATCGAATAGTCAAACGAATCGTTCGATTCGAAGTCGTAGTCGAAGGTCTATCAAACGATTAAATATTTCGAATCCATCGATCGAACGATTTTTTTTCGACCAGAAAATTGTTAGAAAGCCTATGGGGACCTTCCCTAACATTGCACCTCGGTAGGTTTTACTTGCCGAAGTAGGGGGTCGAAGTTTTTTTTAAAGAGACAGTACTTCGACTATCGAATGGTCGAATAGTCAAACGAATCGTTCGATTCGAAGTCGTAGTCGAAGGTCGAAGTAGCCAATTCGATGGTCGGAGTAGCCAAAAAAATCATTCGAAATTCTAAGGTTTTTTTTATTCTATTCCTTCCCTTGAACTAAGTTAATGTGCCCCTAGGATTTGTGATAAGAGATCTTCCAGTAATGTGATTTTCCATACCTCAAGTCTACTAAAATCTAGGGATGCACCGAATCCATAATTCAGTTTGGGATTCGGCCTTTTTCAGCAGGATTCAGGCAAATCCATCTGCCCGGCTGAACGGAATCCGAATCCTAATTTGCATATGCAAATTAGGAGTCAGAAGGGAAATCCAATGACTTTTTGTCACAAAACAAGGAAGTAAAAAATGTTTTCCCCTTCCCACCCCTAATTTGCATATGCAAATTAGGATTCGGTTTGGTATTCAACCGAATCTTTCGTGAAGGATTCAGGGGTTTGCCGAACCAAAATAGCGGATTCGTTGCATCCCTACTAAAATCCCTTTTAAACATGAATTAAACCCAATAAGATTGTTTAGCTTCCAACAAGGATTCATTATATTATAGTTTGGATCAAGTACAAGTGACTGTTTTATTATTATTATTACGGAGAAAAAAAATTAGGGATACACCTAATATAGATTCGGTTGAACCCCCTGAATCCTTCACGGAAGATTCAGGCAAATAGAGAACCAAATATGAAGATTCGGCCGAATACTAAACCAAATCCGAATCCTAATTAGCATTTGCAAATTAGCGGTGGGAAGGGGAAAACATTTTTTTCCTCCTTGTTTTGTGACAAAAAGTCTGAATCCCAAATCGAATCCTGGATTCGGTGCATCCCTAATTAAAATTAAGTTTATAGGGCAGATTGTGCAAAGTGGCCGTCGCTAGCAAACATTTCCCAGAAATGCCAGAAATCCCATTACACAAATTTACTAACAGGCATAGAGGACAATTCACTAGCAAAAGAGACTGTTGCTACCGCAGACCGTTACTCTGCTAATTCACTAAAGTGTGAATTTTACAGAATGTTACCTCTTTCGTCAGAGTTTCAGAGACCGGGTAAACTGATAAGATGAAGCTCCATCCTCCTCAATCTTATGTCAGTGACATCATATCCTGTATGTCGAAAAGTAAAAATATTAAAAGAAACGCTGGCCTTTTTTCATGCTTTAAAGCAGGATTGTTTTTAAAAGTTGTAATTATTAAAACATTTCATTTTAACATTTTTTTAACCATTTGAGGGGCATGCCACATTTGTTTTAGGGTGGGCTCATGTCTAGGACATTAGAGGATCTCTTGTGTCTTTATTTTGCTTCCTTGGACATGTGTAATAATAAGTGGCCACTTCAAGCATTTTCACCAACATTTCTAATAAAGACATATATATATATGATCTATATGTAGCCGCCATATATAAATTGACTTAAAGGTCATGTAAAGTCTAAAATAGAATAAGGCTAGAAATGCTGTATTTTGTATATTAAACATAAACATGAACTTACTGCACCACAAGCCTAATCAAACAAATAATTTATGCTTTCAAAGTTGGCTACAGGGAGTCACCATCTTGTAACTTTGTTATACATCTTTGCAAGACTAAGACTGTGCACATGCTCAGTGTGGTCTGGGCTGCTTAGGGATCGTCATAAACAAAGCTGCTTGAGTTCTGCATGGCTGGGAAGTAAGGCGGGGGCTCCCCCTGCTGTTCATAAGTATGATTGTTTCCCTGCTCAGCAGTTAAGGACCGTCTGACAATTCCTATCCACAGCCGTAAATGAAGGAAAAATTTCACTGCATACAGTCAGGTTTCTTATAAAAACAGTACACATTTTTTAATTAAAGTATATTGGAGATAGGTTTCTTTTTCATTAAAGAAAGTAAAAATGGGATTTTTTTTGCCTTTACATGCCCTTTAAGCATAAGAGTATTAAAGAAATTTCACTAGGCATAAACAACGTTAGCAAAAGTTCGTTATGAAAGGTTTGAGCTGATGAATTAACGATAGTGAAACTTCGCCAATGTTCAACTGCAGATACGCAACTTTGCATTTGAATAATTAGCGTAGTGGTAGCGTCTCTGTTCCTGCAGAGTGTGGCGATGCGTTTGCAGGCGAAAATACGCCCTTCAGTGAATTTGTCCCTATGTGTGATGACCTTCCTGTAATTTGGAGCTTTCTGGGTAATGGGTTTCCGGATGATGGACCTTATACCTGTACATTTTTGGGGGGTGTTTATATAAAATATATCTGGAACGGTCTAATTCCTAAGACGGACGAATGGCTAGTGTCAGAGGGTTGATAGTTGTCACCCCCGCCCTCTATGACGCCATAACGCTATAGGGCCCAAGGCAGGATGGACTATAAGGGCTAATGGTCAACTGTGGACAATGGTCACTCATATAACTTATACTAGGCCATACAAATAAATGATCTCCACTCTGTTACTTAGATTCCAGAGTGTCAGCATGTCTCTTATGCCCTTTTGCAGAAGTGTTGCTCAATAGCTGTCTGTACCACAATGGCCATGTTTAGCCAATAGCTGATTGTGAGACTGTGGACAGTTGGAACCAGGAAACTCTTATGTTGCAAAACTGCACATCTTACAGGAATGTACAAATATATGCCAGTAAGTCTCCTCGCCAGACCATGTATGGTGTTTCCGTGAACCCCTTGTCACAATTACTGTAAATGCCTTCTGAAAGTTATATAATGCCTGGACCAAGAGGTGGGTCTTTGGTAAGTCCTTGGCTGACATTCTGTGTGTTACTCCAACAGCTTACCCAGACAAAACTGTTATGTTGTATTATGTATGAATAAATTGCCTGACTATTACTAAAGAGTTTTGTCTTACACGAGGTCAAAAATGGTGTACTAAAAATACCATCAGGGGACAAATACAAACTTTACATTATGATTATATTGCACATGTAAGGAAGACTTTTAAGGAATAGTTTTAAAGGTTGACTTGTAGTACTGTATGTTCTTGAATAGAGATGAGTCTGTATTGTCCGGCTATGGTTTAAATGATGGACTTTTTGGCTTCTCTTCTGTTTCATATTTGTCTCAGCCCAAATTGCATGAGAAGAGCAGTCATAATGATACATATTTGATTCATTTTCAAAATATAATTCCGCCCATTACCTGCGACATTCGCCTCCCAATGTATAATAACTATTTTTATGCTGAAAGAGAACCAGGCAACCTGTAAGATGTACGATGCATTTGCATATGCAAAAGACTGTAATTAGTTTCGCTAATGGGGAATAAAAAACAGGTGTAGCATTCATCACTTCTGACGGGCAAAACACGTTTTCTGTTAATGCGCCCACAGGGATTCAAATCTATCCGCCATTATTCTGATGGGAATAAAAAAGGCAGCAAGGCCGTGTCTCTATTCCCAACAATGGATTCATGTAAAGGTCGAGGAAACGTTGGTTTTGTACATAATGTTGTTCAATGCGCCATCGTCAAAGCTTTCTGCATCGGCGACTAAAGGCAAAGCAAATGTTTAGCGAAATAGAAATGTATGAAAGGGAAATAAAATGTAAATGTTGTACTTGTATAGGACCAGGTGTGTTCCCTTGTTACGTCTCCTTCATTTCCTTCATTATTTGACATGTCAGTCTTGCTTTATGGTTAGTAGCCATCTTTATAGAACATTTAAACTAATTTATTACATCATAACTGTATTTTCAGTATTTTACTGGACAAATCCCACAGTAGATTTAAACTATGTGCATTGCCTTTACTTAATTTACCAGTTTTACAATATTTTCGTTTTTATAAAGTAAAGCCCTTTCCAGTCCCTGGATCAACTTTGTTCTAACTTTATACTAAGCCATCCAACTCCTTAAGGATAAGTAAACCTTTAAAATAAGCGAATGTAAAATTGATGAGGGGGCTATTCTAAGCACTTTTGCAATGTACATTCATTATTTATTTTTCTTTAATTCCAAGATATTAAGGGATACATGTGCTGTTAATATGAATGAATTTTGTTACAACAGCGCCACCTGCTGGTCAGTTTTCCACCAGTCTGACCACCAAAAAAGTTCTCAGGAGAAAGTAAAAGGGTTGCTCTGGGATTCTTCTTAGAAATATTTCTCAAATCTTTCCTAAGCAGAAGAACATCAGAGCAGCCTCTTTCTTTCTTTCTTTCTTTCTTTCTTTCTTGACAACTTCCTTGACTACTTGGTGGTCAGAATAGTCAGAATAGTGTAACAAAATTCATTCATATAAGCAGTACATGTATCCTTTAATTATTTAATATCTTGGAATTAAAGAAACATAAATAATAAATGTATACTGCAAAAGTGCTTAGAATAGCCCCCTCGTCAATTTTAAATTTGTTTATTTTAAAGGTTTACTTATCCTTTAAATCTATCTATTGTATCTGCCATAACTGAATTTGACAACTTCACAGCTCACCCTGTGAAGCTCTTTTCTTCTCATCAGAATGGGTGACCATGTGTCTGCTGGAAGGACCTACTGGTAAATAAAGCATTATTATATGGCTGCCATATATATTTATACATTATCATCATAATTATCCCCTTTTAAGCACCTCCAATATTACGAGGAATGTCTTTTTCTTCTACCAGGTGTAAAGTACAGAGGCTATGGAAACGAATGCCATTTACCTTTGTATGCAAAACAAGTGAAATTCAGTAATGTCTGTATTTGAAAATATATTTTATACCAATGCCTGAAAATATTTCTGCTGGAGAATCTGAATTCTAATGAGAACATGAACTGTTCCCAGTCTGAGAGTGCGAATCTCCATATTTTCTTTCTCGTGCCCAGCAGAGCGCAAAGAGACTGATGGAAATTCGCACATCTTAGAAACAGCCTCAGTCTCAAGCAATGGCTCATGCAGAATCCCCTCCCCCCCTTTTCTTATTTAACAGATCTAAAGACTAGGACCTTGCCCTCGTTTCAAAAGTGTTCATATAACATCTGTTTAAAATGTCAAGTTGGTGCACAGAGAAATGTTTTAGGAATACTGTAGTGCTTCCTTTTTATTGCTGTGCGAGACTTCTGAAACATTGTTAAACCCCTGACATTTTAGCAATAAGCACTTGGATTCCTTCTGAAAAACAATATTTTCCAAATCATAATGTATTAACGTTCCTAAAGTTAAGAAACACATTTGCTTGGTGTGGAAGGCATATGATACACATTTTAGGTTTTTTTTTTTTGGTTTTTTTTTTAAAAAAGAAAGAAAACAGTGTAATTCTGTCTTGACTAATGTATTTATACATTTTTCCCCCAACGTGTATGCAGATTCCCCATGAGTCCTCTGATTTGGATGGATTCTGTTCTCAGCTTTGGTCACTACTACCCTGGCCTTGCGAGCAGAGCCACCTGTTTGGCTGTAAGAGCAGTTCTTTGGTTTTCTTTGTTTTTCCCTTTTACTCCCGTACTCATATGACATATGTTGCCAAGTCTATAAAAACCCTCTGATTTCTTTGTTTGGGGTTCTGACTCTTTGTGAGTTCAAAGTCCATGGAGCTTGTGTCATTTACCTCAAGTGGTCATTTACCTCAGTAACTTAACTTCCCAGTGTAAAAACTTACCCCGTGCCGCGTCTGTCTGCGTCTTAAAGGCGCAGGCACCCTGACGTCATACGTTAGCGCGCAATGGCATGAATTTTAAATGTATTTAAAGGGACAGTTTGTATTTGTATATTGCCCGTGATAGGACTAGTTTCCTGGTGCCTTTGAGCCTTTGTGTATCTGTTCGGATTCGGTTCGGCCAGGCACAAGGATTCGGCCGAATCCTGGCCGAATTCCGAATCAAATCCTGGATTCAGCGCATCCCTAGTTTTTTCCAATGTAACTTATTGGGTTTGTCCCCTGACATTTATCCTGAAGAAGGGAAATGTCAGATATAATAATTTCACAAATGGCAATGTAGTCAAGAAACGAATTGTTGAGAATGTCGAAAGATTCATCATATTGTAGCAAACATGTTACTAGGTCTTCAGCAAAATGCGTTGTTTGCAGTCACCTTCCATCCCCTAGAATTGTGCCTTTCAGACACCAGGTTAAAAACTTTCTCTTAATCTGCGCCACCTGCTGGTCAGTTTCCGACTATACTGACCACCAAATAGCCAAGGAAGTTGTAGGAGAAAGAAAGAGGCTGATGTTCTTCTGCTTAGGAAAGATGTGAGAAAGGTTTCTGTTTTTTAAACAAGCAGAAGAACATCAGAGCAGCCTCTTTCTTTCTCCTGACAACTTCCTTGACTACTTGGTGGTCAGACTGGTGGGAAACTGACCAGCAGGTGGCGCTGTTGTAACAAAATTCATTCATATTAACAGCACATGTATCCCTTAAAATCTTGGAATTAAAGAAAAATAAATAATGAATGTACATTGCAAATGTTCTTAGAATAGCCCCCCTCATCAACTTTATATTCACTTATTTTAAAGGTTTACTTACTCTTTAAAGTAGCTGTAGCCCAAGAAATCCAAAAGAGAAAAGTGGATCTTTTTAGAACCTTTACAGTATGTCCCTCATAACTTGGAAACTTGCTACATTACATAGAATTATTAATGGGGTTTGACACTTTCTTTCCTGTTGCGGTGTTAAGGAAAAAGTATAGTAGGACGGCAGAAAATATGTGGGAAATAAAGTAGAAGTATTTTATTTTAATCGTCATTAAATATTGAAAGAACACAACATATTGTACTAAAGAACAGCTTTTCCAGACATTTGTGCTGACAGCCTTCTGGGTCAATGTGCTCACCCAGTTGGGGTAGTTTTGTTTGTTTAAACTAAATAATTGTTGAACCAAACTTTTAAGATGGACAATTGTGAGCATTTAAAAAACTCAGTGTTTGTTTCCTCTTTGCAGATAAATTTCTCTGTGCTCAAGATAGATACAATATATTAATTTGTACAGCTACTGGTAAGATTACCGGGCTTTTCCTTCCTCCTTACAAGTAACACAGGACAATCAAGCTTTTTCATAGCAGGCCCTAATAGTGGGCAGTACTATGTATGGATTTTAAAAAAAAAAAATCTTTTTATAAAAAATTTTATAAAAAAAGTTTTTTCTACAAAGGCCTTTTCACAATTCACTTTTCCATCTAATGGCGTTTCTATTAAATGTTTTTTTATATACCTTTATATTTCTGGATATTATGATAATACTCTATTTATATAAAATGTGATTATATGGTAATTACTGTATCAATTTAAGGTCATTTGTATTTGCCTTGTGTGAACTCACTTCCTGTCTACACCTTTAAATGTTTGTGAACAATCAGTTTGTTTTACACTTGATAAAGGGCGTGTAGCCTGAAACATGTAGTGAAGAATAAACCACTTAGCAGTTAATCTGCATCGTGTGCTCTCTCTCGGTCTTACTGAGTTTTTTGGTTCATTTGCTGCACCTGGAGCGGAGGTGTCTGACTGAGATAGAGAGTTTGAGTTACCCCATTACCCAGTCAATCTCAATTTCTTTTGTACAATTGTGAGCATTTAACTTGCCACTTGGTCACTTGTCGCTAAGCTAAACATCTGTCTCTGTTTTCACTAGGAAACGCAATTCATGATTTGGTTCAGGATTCGGCCAGAATTCTGCCTTTTACAGCAGGATTCGGATTCAGCCTAATCCTTGTGCCGGGATGTGACTGAATAACCCAACCAAAGCCAATCCTAATTTGCATATGTAGATTCGGGGTGGGAGATAAATCACGTGACGTTTCATCACAAAACAAGGAGGTTAAAAAATGTTTTCCGTTCTCCGAGCTAATTTGCATATTTCCGCATGCAAATGAGGATTCGGTTCAGTATTCGGCCAAATCTTTCACGAAGGATTTCGGGGATTCCGCCAAATCCCAAATAGTGGATTCGATGCATCTCTAGTTTTCTCATAACAAACCAAAATTAAAGGAGACTTTTTACAGAATAATCGTCTTCTACTATAATATCCCCCCTTACTTAAAATATTTAATGATGCAGAATAAAAAAACGTTTTACCTCCTAAATCTATAATTATATCAGCACTACAGAGAGATCGAGCCTAAAATGATGAATGGGCGTCTCTTCATCCTCCGACAGGAAGTGGTCATAAAAACGCCTCTCATGTTCCTCCCTGCGTGTGTCTCCTTTCACATCTTGCCCATATCTGTCAGAATTCCCCGACACTATTATTCACATTAATAAAGATATACAGTCAGTATAATGATATACTGTACATTATTATTTTTATCTACTGGCAAACATTGTGGACGGGCAGAAGGGAATCTGAATAACACTGTGGGTGAGCCGAATTAGGAAAGAGAGAGTCGAGCAGGATAAGCCCCTCCTACCCCTGCTTGCCCCATCCACAGTGCGGGTATGAGCCCTTGAGTCTACAAGTGAAAGGCTTTAGAGCCAAGCAGTGAGGACTCAGGCCGAAAATAGGGGAAAGGGGCAGTTCAATACCAGTTTTCTATGTTTCAAAAAATACATTTATCCTGAAAGGTGTGAAAGAAAGAGTAATGGCTTCTATTTTAGATTAAATACCATCTATTTATGAAGTATAAAAATTATGGCATATGTCCCCTTTAAACTATTTAGATTAGTGTAACGCTATCTATAATGGAGGGCCCTGTAAATCCCTTGGAAGTGTAGTCTCTGGCTTTATTCTCCTCTCAGTTGTATTGGGTGTGGCATTTGCCTGATGTCATAACATTAACCTTTATGGTTCTTTACAGTGTTGTTAAAAGAGTCCAGGTTAGGGTTTAGTGGTTGAGAAAGCAATCAGCAGATGGAGGTTAAAATCAAAGATGGCTTTATTGAGGTATTATTTAAAATAACAGGCATCATTCAAGGAAATATTCCTACTCTATGACATGTGTGGTCACCTGACGCTTTTCATGCCTCTTTCTGGCACTTCATCAGAGGTGAGGTCACAGGATATCCTGTGCCTTATATACCTGTGTCTATTAAAATGTCTATCAATAAAAAAAATTAAGCAATAAAAAAAATTAAGCAAAAACACATTTTGCTTGTTACATATCACATGAGTTACAACAGTTATTACAATAAATAGAGTTAGGATACATTTATCAAACATCATATGAATCATTTTTAACAAAAGGTTATTACAGGTATTTAGTTTTGGAAGAAGCATGTTACTTCCCAATCATTATTGAGGCCCAGTGGGTACCGTATTCTTAAGGTAAATATCCAGAATGTTTCTCTTTGATCAATTATCCCTTTAATATCTCCCCCACGTGGTCCTGGTTTAATACTCTCTATGCCTTGAAATCTGATATGGCTAAAGTCACCCCCATGTTTGTACAAGATATGTTTACCTATGGCTGACGTCTTTTTGTTACCTGAATTTGATTCCTCTAGTCCATCTGGGTCCAAGTGTGTAAGGTGTTCTCTGACCCTTTCCTTGAGTGATCTATATGTTCTGCCTTCATACTACACAGTGCAGCTACAGGTGGCCAGATAAATAACACCTCTAGTATCACAATTAATGTAATTTCTAATGGGGAAGGTCTCTCCTGTTGTACTGCTTTTAAAAGTATTTTGTACTAATATGTGTTTACACACTTTACACCTGTTTCTCCCACATTTGTAAGATCCTTTCATCTCTAACCAATTCTTTTTGTTTCCTTCTTTTTGTCTAGTTTTGGGTCGGTATGTATGGTTCTAACTCGCTTAAACACATATTTTAATTGACCTAGCATGTTGTTATCCAATAAAGGAATATTTCTTGAATGATGCCTGTTATTTTAAATAATATCTCAATAAAGCCATCTTTGATTTTAACCTCCATCTGCTGATTGCTTTCTCAACCACTAAACACTAAGCATATGATTGACACTGGAATGGAGACCAGTAGGAGGAAGTTGTTGCAACGAGGAGAGGGTACAATGGAGGAGTGGCTCCACAAACAAGGACATGTGAGTTTTCCCCTTTCTGCTCTACTAAAAGAGTCGAGGTACCTTGTAGGACTTAGTTATTGCCTCACATATTGGTATCTGGAAGGAAAGTTCTAGAGGACTCTCCATGGAACACCTCAAGAAACTCAGTTTTCAATAGCCCCTAAAACTTTATTATGGAATGTCATTTTAGAAACAGCTTCAACTGTAATAGGAATCCTGGGTGAGACAATGAGTCCTCTATTTCTTCTGTGACTTCTTCTTCTCTTCTCAGTACAACCTCTAAATGTGCTCCTTAATTCTGCAGCTTAGCACATTACTTGTTCAGCTCTAGGCTTTTCTTTCCTCAAGCCCATGGACTCCTGGCCACTAACAAGGCTCTCCATCTCTTGCCTAAGATTTGGAGCACCCTACTAGTCTTCTCCTCGATGTGTGTGTTCATTTGGTAAATCTACCTGTTGCTAGAGCACCCGTGTGTTTCCATAAGAGTAGGGGCATGGAAGCAGATTGCTTTTACCATATACCCATAGTTATATATATAATTTGATGGAAATATAGATTGATTTCCATTCCAACCACAGCTGGGCAGGAGAGCATTCTTACGTTGCAACAGTTTTACTTAGCGGAGCCCTCGCTGGAATGGAGCTTAACTGAAATAATGAACTGAAAGGGAACCAGTGGTCCCTAAGTTTTATTGAGCATCCACATAGCAGAGAAAGGTTCTTTAGAAATGCAACAATGATGAAGCAAATCAGATCCCATACCAGTGTGACAGGCCGATTAATATACTCACATACCATCCATGAGCTCAGTTGAGGTAGGTAGATAAAACAGATAGATGTGTAGTCTCACCAACAGGATTGACGCTTTATAGGGTCTGGATCACTTGGAAACCTATTGGGTATAAATAGCAGTCTGAATATATTTATACTGGAGAGCCTTCACTAAACTGGGAATACTAACCCTTTACTATGTTTCCTTGGTGGAACACAGATTTACTCTTTCTACCGTATCTTTTCTGCTGAACACTGTTCTATAACATAAGCTTTTTGTTTACTTTTCTAAGCCTTGCTTACTTGGTGCCTGTACCCCTAATTATATTAAGATGACATAAACCTTAGGGCTTCAATCATCTTCTCTTCTACTAGGTCCTCCATTTACCTAAGGTCCTGCTGCATATCAATATCCTGCACTAGGTGGTATCCAAATATAAAAAGTATAGATTCCCTCACATTACTTAGATTAGGGAACAAGAACTCCCTTCTACAGGGAAAAGGTTACTACCTGGGACGTCTTGAACAGTAGGTCAATTTCATAATTTGATCCCATACATATTTATAAATGGCATATGAACAAAGATTCATTGGAACTGGAATTGACCATCAGCTTATGGACCCATTCATCTGATATGGGATCAGCATAAGTTAACAAGTTTTAAATATAAGCCCATTTTTTTAGCCGTTGCAGATGGTGTGTCTCGTTTATGAAGGAAGAGGGGGGATAGAAGAACAGGTCAAACAGTATAACAGACATGCAAAAATAGATTTATTTAGTTTTGGGCGAGTAACCATAAAAAACAAACATTGTGGGGAAATCTGCTCGCTTTGCCCAGTCCTTACCCAATTTAGCAACCGTATAACTGTTTCAAAACAGTTCCATTTTCTAAAGCGCCTTTGTGCCCAGATTTATGGAGCAGGAAATGACTCTTGAAGACCTTTCCATGTTAAAGGATGTTTTTTAAATGTTGATATCATCTGCCACCGCAAGACTCAATACATTTACCCAACCTGTTTCAATATAATAAATAGTATGGCTTTTTGCAGCACCAACCTGTCTAGATAAGAGCTAATAAATCTCACCGGGGTCGGGCTGCATCCACTGCACAAGTCCGATTAGGAACCTTCTTTCAGGAGGCATCTCATCAGCTGCTGAAAAACATCAGAACATGAGTTAAAAGGGACATCAATCAGATTTCAGAACATTGTTCTGATAACAGAGAGGCTGAAAACAAAGCTAAGGAATTGGGAGAATTTTATACAGTTTCTTCCTTTCATATTTGATTTTTTTTGTCTAGCTACAAGAACTACACAAAGTCAAGTTAAATATAGAATTGAACAGTCAATTAAAACCATATGATTCTGCCTATATAAAGGGGGGTATTACCTAATAAAGTGAATCAAGTAAGTTGGTATAAGACATTGAACATGTTTTTGTGCTGTTTTGGTATAACATATATACAGTAGGTCATATGAGAGTGCAGAACTAGTGATGAGCCAATCTGCCAAAAAATCTACAAAACTGCGAAAAAAATTGCGAAATAGTGTAAAATTCAATGTCAAAATTCAATCGGTGCCAACTTTTTTTTTTACACGTGGGACAATTTTTCATACATAGGACAAATTTTTTCACTCCAAATGCATTAAAGTCAATGCGCGTTTTCCTTTTTTTGTCTTGGCGACTTTTTTGTCCAAATGCAATAAAGTCAACAGGCTTTTTTCTAATGGCGACTTTTTTGTCTTCGCGACAATTTTGTCTTGGTGACTTTTTTGTTGCGGTGAAATTTTTCACGGCAGATTTTTGCCGCAGTTTAGCAAAAAAATTTACCGATGGCAAAACATTTGCTCATCACTGGTCATAACTTACTGGGGTGCAATGTGCAAAGTGCATTTTCGGACGTAAGTCGCTTTATGATTACCCACAATGCAGCATTTCCCCATTATTTCCAATTATTACAGGTTTGCTTAGTGTGCACTGAGAATCCCGCAGTAACTGCCCTGCCGCGAATGTGTAACCATATTGCCTGGAATGATAACTACATGGAAAGATACCCCTAGAGTGGAATGAATTAGAGATCTGACCCTCTGCATTATTACCTTTTTTTTATTACAGATAAGAATATCCATGAAAAGGGACAGGTAGTAAAGTTTCCCTTCTCTCCTCCTTTGTGTAGGGTATGATTCTATTATAAATATTTTCTTTGTACTTATATTTTTTTGTGCTTATTTGATATTGTTATTGAGGATTACCAGTTGCACCATTTGGACTCTTTATGAATAATTTGATGGACTATGATGTTTTTGGTGAAATGTATTTGTTATCTGCATGAATAATGGGGTTTAATGGGGTTCAAAACTGTTTGTTTAGTCCTGGTGTCTGTTATTTCTACATCTTTTCTACTGAATTTACAGTTGGGGTTCATGTAAAACCAGCTTAGCCAATCAGAACATGGAAGGGAGGTCCTAATGTGATCCAGCTGTTGGCCAAGGGGAAGGACGATTGAATCAGTCTTATTGGGTATCCAAATTGGGACAAAATCTGCCATTTTAATGACCTTGCCAAATATGCAATTCTATCCTTGTATGGAAGACTTAATTAAATATGAGGATACACACCATAAAGAATATAATCTCTGAAATGTTTCTATATTAATGATGCTTTTTGATAAAGATACAAGCTTCATATATTATATGAGGTTAAACATATCCCACCCCAATGCCTGTTCCCTTGGTAGCAGATTTGTCAGTTTACACAGATAGAAGATAATAGATTGTTTATTCAAGTCTTGTAGAACCTGAAGCCAATATATAGATATGGGACTGACATAAACATTTTTCATCTCTATAGAAAGAGAAGATTGTGTTTTTTTAACATTGCTAGAGGCCTTATTTAGCACGAAATATATCAGAAAATGAAGAGGAAAGAATTAATGTGAGCTATTCCTAAATTGCCAAGCAAACAGGTGCATAATGAGCTGAAAACAGGAATTCTGTCTTGGAAAACAGAAATAGATTCTACACAGAGGAGGAGCTTTTGGTATCTTAATTTTGAAATATTCAATGAAAAGGTCACAGTTACATATAGAATAAAGATAACAGTTCATCAAAGTTCGGCCCTTCCAATTGACCCCCAGTACACAAATATACTCATAACTAAATTAACTATAGATCTTGATTATCCATGTGTAAGAAATCATTCAAGCCCATCTTAAAGGCATTAATAGAATTTGCCATCAGAATATCACCCAGTAGGGCATTCCACAATCCCATGCCCTCACCATAAAGACCCCCTACACTGCTTCAAATAGAAGTTCAGTTATTATTTTTATCAAGTATGTATAAAGCACCAACATATTCCACAGTGCTGTACAATAAATGGATATATATATATATATATATATATATATATATATATATATATATATATATATATATATATTAAACATACAGCTTTCCATGCAAAGCAACCAATAAACAGTAAAGAGGGTCTTTCTCTAAAGAGCTTACAGTCTAAAAGAAGAGTAAATGGATACACAAGGTGTGGGGATGGAGAAGATTGAGAGTGGGCAAGTTAAGAGATGTGGCATTAAGCATTGCATTGAGTAGCATGTAGTTCACAGTAAATTTGATGAGGAGAAGATTCTATAGAAATGTGTATTAAGAGACCTTTCAAAGGCAGGAAGATTGGGAGAAAGTTGGACAGAATGTGGGAGATAATTCCAGAGGATAGGAGCAGTTTTAGCAAAGTATGCAAGTATGTGAGGAGGCAATGAGAGATGAGTTGAGGAACATGTCAGTAGAGGAGCATACTAAGCAGTTTTTTTGAGTATCTGGAGATGAGTTCAGAGAGGTAGAGCAGGGCAGAGTTATGAACTGTTTTGAATGTCAGGGGCATTAGCTTGAACTTTATCATGGAAGGCAGTGGAGGTTAGTGCAGGGATTGACAGATTGGCGTGGCAGAGAAGGAGCGGTTGCTAAGGGGTATGGGCCTGGCAGTAGTATTCACTATGGACTGGAGGCAGTTTCTGGAGGGGAAGGCCAATAGATAGAGAGTTACAGAAATCAATGATTGAAATGATGACAGAGGGTATCAGAATTTTGGTGGCATATTGGGTGATAAATGATTAGTGATGTGCAAAATTCGCGAAACGGCAAAAAATTCGCGAAACGACGCCGGCGTCTCGTTTTTGACGCCTACGCCCATTTTTTTTGACGCCGACACCTGTTTTAGACGCCGACGCCCGTTTTTGACGCCGGCGTCCGTTTTTTTGTAAAAAAATTTTGACGCGGATTTTCGCAGGCGTTTTGCGAATTTATTCGCTGGTGGCGAATCGCGCAAATTCGCCGCTAATTCGCGTCTGGCGAATAAATTCACCCATCACTATAAATGATTGTATTTTAGAAATATTCCTTAGATGAAAGTGACATGAGATAGTAAGTGACTAGAAGAGTAAAAGGTAGAGAAGAATCAAGGATAACCCCATGGCGACGAGCCTGGGAAGATAATGGAGTTGTTAACCATGATAGAAACTTCTGCATTATTGGTGTTGAATGGGAAAAGAGAATCATTTCTATCTTACAGATTTTTAATTTAAGGTATTGTTGGGACATCCAGTAGAGATTTAAGAGGTCTGGGTTGAGATCAGGAGAGCAGAGATAGAGTATCACCAGCACAGAGGTAGTATTGGAAACACGAGGGTTTGTGAAGATTCTCATTCATCCAGGTCATGGTATATTTGTAGTAATAAGTCAAATCAACGGAATTGAGAAAGCCAGTTGGACAGCTGGTAAAACGTCTTCAAGAAAAACACAGCAAGTCCAGTTGATTTGACTTTACTACAGATGAAACAAGACACTGGGTGGTGTAAAGGGAGGGGAATGTCTGGCAGGATTTGGTTGTACAATGTGATTTCTGATGGAGTCCGTTTTGCTTTTCAAGTGCTCAGCATTGTCTTGAGCAGTGACGGATACACACAGAGCGGTTGGGGAAAGAGAAAGCACTGGATTAAAGGTAGAACATAGTTGGGAAGGTTTATATGAGTGCAGTAAAGTAGCTTTGGGTAGCTAGACAGCGGATACTGTTATAGGAAATTAGAGCAGATTTGTGGCTGCAAAAGTTCTTCAAGGTCTTAGGAGAAACAGATGCAAGGGACAAACTAATAATTGTCTTATTGTAGCTTATCTCCACAATGCAGTCCTAGAATTACAGCATCGAGACACCCACCACAAGTTTTACGCCCACTGTACATGCAAGCTATACTATATTAATGGCAAAAGAAACCCTTGCCCTTGTTTGTAAATCATTTCCCCTTTATTATGGCATTATGTGGAGTTCATGGGGGGGTCTCTTTTCAAGTGTTTGTGATTTCATCCGCACATGGGCACATAGCACAATGAGACCCCCGTACTGTGTGCATGGTCAGTATCAGCTATGAGCTACAGAGGTCCCTTTCACCTGGTGCTGTATATTAGGCTCAGTTACAGTAGTTTCAAAAGAACTATTGATGGTAGGAACAAACAAGACATATGATATCTGTAAGTATTAATTTGAGGGATGAAAACATAATTATGCCTCTTTATAGGTCCCTGGTGAGGCCTCATCTGGAGTATGGGGGCAGTTTTGGACTCCAGTCCTTAAGAGGGATATAAATGAGCTGGAGAGAGGGCAGAGACTAAGTGCAACTAAACTGGTTAGAGGGAGGGAAGACTTAAATTATGAGGGTAGACCTGGTGGGTGATGATGGCCTTAAAGCTTTTATGGGGGGTTGGATGTCTTTTTGGAGAGGCAAAACATCCAATGCTACAATAATCTCCAGGACTGCAGTTCATTTTAAGTAAGTGAATGTATATATGGCTGTATTCTAATGTGCACAATTTTCTGCACCCAGCTTTATGCCTCAAAATAGTAAATGAGGTCAACTGGGTCATACATAGAAATATTTATGGATAACAGACAACAAAAGCCCATCTCTGGAATTCTTTGTAGGGAACAAAATCTCTGTCATTTTTCATCCACAATTAGAAATTCCTGCTGCATTACTCCCATAATTCTATCGATCCGCGTGGCTCGAAACTGGTCAGACGTTAGAAGAATCCCTTAGAGAATCAATGTTCATGCTGATTTTGTGATATAAAATGTATTTGTTACTACTAGAAAAAGCTCAGTAACAAATGCACCACCAACTGCAACAATATACAGAAATGTTTGGATTCAAGCTAATTCACCTGTCCACACAATAATTATTTAGTGATGGGCGAATTTATTCGCCAGGCGCGAATTTGCGCGATTCGCCGGCAGCAAAAATATTCGCAAAACACCCGCGAAAATTCGCCGACGTCAAAAAAAAAATTTCCGCCGGAGTCAAAAACGGCCGCCGTTTTGCAAATTTTTCGGCGAGGCGAAAAGGCACAAATTCGCCCATCACTATAATTATTATACATTCATCAGATATTCACAATACAGAGAATAAATAATTAAATGAAATTATAACACAAACATAGAACGATGAATGATTTAAAGACTTAGGGGGTTATTTGTTAAAGTCTCAATGCCAAAAACTCAAAAAGTTCGAGGTTTTTTTTACTATAAAATCCATATTTTTTGTGAAAAAAAAACTTGAATTTTTCGTGATTTATTATACCCTCGAGGATGGAAAAAGTCAGAATCCGAGGTTGTATATACTGTAAGTCAATGGCAGAAGTCGCAGAGATATCCTGATCTGCTCTGGGTTTTGTTAAAAAATCTGATGATTTAGTGGTTTTCGGGAAAAAATCTGAGTTTTTGGTGAGAAAATCCGAAAAATTTGTAAGATTTTCACGATTTTTTCGAGTTTTTTCCTGTACTGTAACTTTTCAGGAAAATATATTGATAAATAAGGGAAAATAACCCATGCAGATTTGGTTGGAGTATATTTTAGAAAATAATGAGATAAATGTATTATAATTTAAGAAAGAAAGGAATTCTAAGCCCTTATAAGCTCAGATATATCTAGATGGTACATGAGATGCGATAAGGAAGTTGTACTATGCAAGGAAGTTATTCACTGTTTAGGGGGTGCCCCAAAGGCTCAGTCTAAACAAAAGAAAAAAGATGATTAAACTTCCCCTTTCTATTATAAGCAGCTGTATGAATAGGAAATGTCTGATTTTCCAGAATTTAGACAACCTGCTCTGCTAAATCAACAGCTAACATGGATCATCAACTTATCTAGTCTGGAAATACTAGATAAAAAAAAATTGTGGTGACAATTTAAAATAATTTTTTTATATGCGATTTTAATAGTAACATTAAATGTGGAATCAGAAGCCATCTGGAGAGGTTATTATTAATAACTCCTTTCAACACCTTTTCTCCTTTTAAACGCTCGTGAGTACCCCACCATAAGAGTGACCACACTGTGTGAATTTGAGTAATTCAAGGATTGGTACATAGAGAGTAATAATAGAATTGGGAAAGGACATTCAGCACCATCTTTATTTTTTTTAATTTCACCTGAGGTGTACTAAATGTATGTTAAGAGATACTATACTATATTGAAATTATTTCTTCTTTTTTCCTCTTTGTCTAATTTTCCGGCTTATGAGCGCTGGTCCTCCCCACAATACGATTTGAATTCATTACAAGTCTGAGGGAGAAGAGACAATTTTTTAGACCGGCAGAGTAAGTGGACCCCCGGGACCTTCAATATCCTTTTTGTCTGACTTACTGGAGTAACCCAGTAGGTGGGACTGCACCCAACAACAAAGCATTGACCTTCCATGGGCCAAATTATTCTAATAATAGACAATACAGCCCCATTTACAAAGTATGGGGTGAAAAAACACATGTTGGACATGTTGCTACACTGTGACAGGTTATTAATGTGGTGCAACATGCAGAGTGCAGCCCATACCCCACAATGATACAAGCGCTAATGCTCCAACCCCCCTGAGATTAAAGGAATTTTTTTTCCAAAGCTACTCTTATTCACTAAACCATGTACAAATAGTAAGTGTTCCTTTAAAGACCTAGGTAGGTAGCCTTAGAGGGATTCTGTCATGATGTTATGGTGTAGTTTTGATTTCTAAAATTCATACGGCATACGGCATACGGCGCCAAATTCAAATTTCAATGGAGGAATACGTCCAATCACTACAAATGCCTGGGAAACCTTCAAAACATCAAATAAATATTTTTTTTTGCCCTGCACATGTGCCCACTGTATAGTTAAGTTGCCATGAGTTAGGAAATGTAGGGGGGAAGGAGGGGTGGCCCAAAAAATGTTTCGATCTTTTTCAGCCTATCACCCATAATATAGAAAAAAACGCCAGCGTTTTTTGGGACTTAGAAAAAATTTGAACTTTTTTGGAAGCAATCCCTATCTACTCTATTGCGCTTCGCCTGGTCTGAGGTGGTGAAGGAAGTCTAGCGTAAAAGGTAGCGTTCAGTACAATGTGCGCGTTAGTGAATTTGCGTAGTTACGTAAGGGTATTTCGCCAGGCGTAAGGGTGCGAAGTAACACTAGCGAATTTACGCCAGCGTTCGTTAGTGATTTTGCGAAGTAACGGAAATGACCAACGCTAGCGAATTGACGCTAGCGTTAGGTGCTTCGGCGCATAGTGAATTTGCCCCATTGTGTCTGATCCTGTGCTTTCAAAAAACCAGCACTTCACAATGGAACTGCTTTCAGATAAGCTACTGTTTCTCCTACTCAGTGTAACTGAAAGCATTGCACTGTGACTTGGATTTTTACTACTTAGTGCTGTTCTCATATCTACAAGGGAACTGTTATCTTGTGTCAGGATGCTGTTATCCTGTTATCTACCCCATTTTTCTGTTGTTAGGCTGCTGGGGGAAAGGGGAGGGGTGATATCACTCCAACTTGCAGTACAGCAGTAAAGAGTGACTGGAGTTTATCAAAGCACAAGTCACATGACTGGGGGCATGTGGGAAACTGACCATATGTCTAGCCCCATGTCAGATTTCAAAATTAATTATAAAAAATCTGTTTGCTCTTTTATAAAAATGGAGGATTCTGCTGAAGCAGCACTATTAACTGATGTGTTTTGAAATTAACATGTTTTCCTGTGACAGAATCCCTTTAAGGTTGGTAGGTTGAAATGTGTTGTCTCCAGAATTCTTGTTGGTTCTAGATAATCCTGTAACTATAACTAAGATGACTACGGTGGTATCCATGGGAGTAAAACCCTGATGAAGGTGAGGATGGACATGATAATATTATTGAGCTTGAATCCCAAGTTATAAACCACTACTGTAAAAATCCTGGTCTTCAAAAATCTAAACATATATTCTATAGTGTCAGGGTGTTTCTGCCATGACCCAGACTGAGAAGCTTATCTCAGCTGGAGTTTTCCCAAAATCAGCAGAACTCTGAATGTTCCCATCACCCTGTCCAGGTCCATAGCTGATAGACAGATACCATAAAAGGGCATGAAGGCGGGGGGGGTCTTTTTTCATCCCAAATTAATTTAATATATGCACTTGAAAAAATATTATCATTGCTCTTTTCCATCTTTGGGATTTGATATCTCAGACCCATCGTTGTATGGACTGGTCTAGGATAATGAAGGCTTCAAGAACTATCAGTTGTAATATCTATTGGGTCAATTCCATCAAGGTTCAAATATGTATCAATCAACCGAACGTTTGAGAACTCTTCCATCTTTTTGATGCTGTTTTGCATCAAGGTTTTCTATGCTTTTTCATTGCGTTACACTAATTTAACAATTAGCCTTTTCTATTTTGGTTTTTGCCCAAAAACATTCTAAACATACTATTTTGTAGTATTCATGTGTGAGAAAGGTTGGGCAACATTGGGCAAGATTCATGTTTTATTTTCATTCACGGCATCAGTGTAATTTAATCCGCGCAGTAACAGACGGACTTTTGCACCCAATAAATAAAGATATTAGTGTAAATACCACTGAACTAATTGATGTTTCGCTGAACCAGAAAAGGAAAAACAAGATACTTTCATGTTTGTTAACAGCTGTGAATATAACTGACTGCATTAATGACTTGGAGTAGCAAAGAGCCGCCGCCACCAGAATAATGATCTCATTTATATTCTTGATTAGTGAAGCCGAATGTTAGAAGGGGCCGCGCTGTTCCCTTCACTGAGGAATTACACGTTGCTTGGTGTGAGATAGGATATAGCAAGACACATAATAAGAAAAATGGTCAGTGTCTGAGGCAATGAGGGATTTGTCTGGATATTCTTCATCCTCCCTGAATGTGTTCCTGCTGTCTGGATATAAAATTGTGTCTTTGAGTAATGCGACCAGAGCTATTACAGGAAAACAGACAGTCCTACCGATGGCTATGGCAAGCTTTTGCACTCTGCAGAGATTTAGTGGAAGCATTATTTCCCTACTGCAGAGCTTCATCTTGATTAGAATGAATGGGGTTACTAGAGTAGCTCACGGGCTTTCTTCTGTATGTGGGACAGCTCATGTAATTGAAATGAAACCCTGGGAATAAGAAACTGGAGAAGTCTATGATCCCTGGAGCTCTTTTCATATTGGAGGTGATAACTGGTCATTTATTAAATGCTTATGGTCAGCAAAGGGAAGATTAATAATACCTTGGCACAAACATAAGTTTGTGTAGAAGAACAGTAATTTTTTTGCTGGTTGTTGGTCTCAAAAGAAGGGTCTGGGTTGAGTTTATGGCATGCTCTACTGCTTTGGCATCAGGTCTTAACCTCAGCCATTTGTGTGCCTCAATAACTTGCACAGGAATCCAGAAGCCCTCCTAGAAGCAAATGAGGGAACCCAATGTAGAAGTTGGGGCTGAGGGGGGTTGCATAGCAATATCAAACAGAAGTCAGCAATCAAAAGTCCGATTTAGAGTTAAGGGTAGGCAGGCAGTGATCATGCAAAGCCTAAAAAAAGTCCAAGGTGCAACCAGAAACTATATATATACTGTATAGGATCTAGTATAGGATCTAGTATAGGATCTGTATAGGATCACTAGAACTTTTATTTTATCATGGTGATTACTGGTCATTTATTAAATGCATAAGGTCAACAGCTGAAAGATTAATAATACCTCTGAACAAATATGAGATTCAAGTTTGTGTAGTAGAACAGCACTTTCACTTTTCTGCTGGCTGCTGTTAGACCTAATGTCACAGACCAGAATGTCAAACCCAACAGAAGCATCTGGGTTGAGCTTATGGTTTGTTCTCTATTGCTCTGGCATTAGGTCTTAACCTCAGCCACTTGCATGCCTCAATAACGTGATCAAGAATCCAGAAGCCCTCCTAGAGGCAAGTTAGGGAACCCAATGTAGAAGTTGGGCCTGAGGGGGGTTGCATAGCAATATTGGAACAGTAGTCAGCAAATAGGCAGATTTAGAGTTAAGGGTCATTAGCAAAGGTCAGGGCAAGCAGCGTCCATGCAAAGCCTAGAAGAAGCCAAGGTGGAACCAGAACTCCAATGTAATGGTCAAGAGAAGACTTTGGGGCAAATTCACTAAGCGACAAAATGCGCTAGCGACGCCTTCGCCGCACTTCACCAATAAAATTTTCACTAGGGCGCCACTAATTCACTAAAATCCGAAGTTGCGCTAAGGGAGGCGAAAGGTAGCAAAGTTGCGCTAGCGTTAATTCGTCAAGCAAATCGAAGTTACGCTAGCGATGCCTAATTTGCATATGGCACCAAGTTAAAGTACAATGGACATATATGTAGCAGCAAATACATTACACTACACAAGCCCGGGAAAGCTTTATAGAATAAAATATTATATATTGTATATTATACATATTATAATACACAAAAGCCATGAATATCCTGTAAATTATATCCTTATAAACGGTGAGTTCTGATGTCATCAGTTATAAACGGTGAGTTCTGATGTCATTTCTGTCACATGACTCATTGAAATTTGTGTATTATAATAAATAAAGTACCCCCAGTTGCAAAATATGAGGATATTAGAAGTTACCTCGGAGTTCCATGACCTGTATAAAAACACTCGGCCTTCGGCCTCGTGTTTTTATATGGTCATGAAACTCCTCGGTAACTTATAATATCCTTATATTTTACAAGAGGGGGTACTTTATTCACTATATTATAATATAATAATATTATATAATGTATTGTATTATATATTGTTATTTTGCCCTATACATGTGCCCACTGTATAGTTTAGGTGCCACATGTTAGGAAATGTAGGGGGGAAGGAGTGTACCCCCAAAAAAATTTACAATCTTTTTCAGCCTATCACCCTTTTGGGAATTTCAACTTTTTTTGAAGCAAGTCCCATCTACTCTATTGCACTTCGCCTGGTCTGAGGTGGCGAAGGCAAGTCTGGCGCAAGAGGTAACGCTCAGTAAAATGCGCAAGTTAGGGAATTAGTTTAGTTATGTTCCTTCACCATAGCACAACTTTGCCTGGCGTAAGGGTGCGAAGTAGTGCTAGAGTAGGTCCACTTCGCTAGGGAATTTTTTTTTTATTTTATTTTATTTTTATTTTTTTTCGCTAGGGAATTTATGCCAATTTTCACTAGCGTTAGCCACTTCACACCCTTTAGTAAATTTGCCCCATAGTGTAGGGGTAGGCTTGCCTTACAATGAGCAAAAAGAAGTAGTGGCTTGGGTTATTTATAGTTAACTGCAAGAAGAGGAGATTGCAAATGATTTCACATGATGTGGAATGGTTGACAAAGCCATGGATAAACAGATTTGAAGGAAACTATATGCAAGAGGACTTGGCTGTGTAGCCCTGTGCTAAGGTCATCATCTGTAGATTAAAGGATCAATGACTGGAGTGTCACTTACAGTATCAAAATGGACCAATCTAAGCCCCATATAGTAGCCATGTAATTTTCTGCACCAATGTGCTGTGTGGGTATTTGCAAACAAAGATATTGCAACTTGTACATGAACTACTTAGGAGGAAATCAACCCTTCGGCATAATAATTACAACAGAATCATCTTGCAGTTATGGTAAAACCTTTTTTTGTAATAAATCTTCAGAGAGTGAGATGCAATCAACACATTATTTCCACCCATTTAAACCCAGAATGCACGCTTCATCTCTAACAGTTCCCATGTTTTTTATTATCCCCGTATAGATGTATTTATGCAAATGCCTAATAGACAATGACATTCCAGAATGTGCTACTTCTCTTCTTTTCATCCATTATACTGTCATGCCATAATAATGTTCTCTGCTTGACATTTTCAAGAAAAATGAAGCGTTTCCTCCTGTTTAAGTGGCTAATTAGAAAAAAATGCACTTTTCTTTATTCAAAATGGTATTGAGAACATGGGGGAAAAATTTACTTTTAGAGTGAATAAGAGCACGGCACAGACCCGCAAGGCTGCGACTTACTTGAAATAAATGACTGGAACTCCTGGCAACAAAATGTTTTGTTTAGTAGAGTAAGAGGCCATGGCATATGTGCACACAACTGGGGATGCATTTTAATATATATATATATATATATGGCTCTGCAATGAGAAAATTCTGGTATTATCTCTCAGGCTAGCTCTAGCTCATGCATATAGATAGTCAAGAGGAGATAATGAGCCATAGGGTCTTATTTACAAATGGGGGTGGTGGATAAGCAGGTTTGTTCAAAGAGCGTCAATCGAAGACCCTTTCCAAAATTAATCACTGGCTCCTCATAGCATCAACAAACTTGTCCATGAGCAGATGTTGCCCATAGGCTGGAACTAGAGGTAGACAGAAGGGGCACCTGCCTAGGACACAACAATAGGGGGGCACTTGGCAGATACCTGTTAAAGGGTCTACCTAGTCCTTATACCCCTAGTCCGTGTTCACTCTCTCCTCCCCACTATTCCCCTTCACCGCTCATCCCTGTGTCTCTGTGGCCCCATGTGACATCATTGTACATGCACGCATGAGTGATGTCGCTGGCTGGGTTGCCTAGGTGCCCAGTTGGCTTGGCCCAGTCTTGGTTGCCCACTTGGGTCAAAATTGTCTACAAATATTTGTCCAGGTTTATTAGGCTTTAGATCACATTGCTTACAGCAGCTAATGAATCTTGGGAAGGGGTTATCAAAACATTTTTGGAAATCTTTGAAATAGATCAAATTCCCCTAGAACCATGAACTGATTTGAACAAGAGACTGGAATATAAATAGGAGAGGGCCTGAGTAGCAATGTGAGTAAAAAAAAGTAGCAATAACAATGAGGGACAGATTTATCAAAAATCTAATTAGATTTTTTCCATGATTTGAATTTTTTTTTTTTTGCACCCAAACTCACACATTGAAGTTATATTTTTGAAAACTTGAATCTCCGAAATCAAAAAAACCTTGATAATTTGAATGTATAAATTTGGGACATTAGCGTTATTTCCCCGTCGTTTTTTATTCAAAATTTGAGTTTATCCGAGGTTGAAGAAAACCCTTACACAACTCACAAATTCGATTCTTGATAAATATGCCCTATAATATGTAACCTTACTGAGCATTTGTTTTTTAGATGAGGTCAGTGACCCCCATTTTAAAGCTGGAAAGAAGAAGAAGAAGAAGGGAAATAATACAGTAACCATACAGAATATTTCCGATTGGAAAATTACTTCAAATTACTCCAATTGGAGTTGGAGGTAGGTCTCAGTAGTAGGAAAAGGCACAGTGTGAGGACAGTTTATGAGGCAGGTTCAGGGTACTTAGTAGAGCAGCCAGAGGCTCCAACAAAGAGACCAGAAGGGTTAAAGACCCCATGGTGTCACCTGCCAGTACAGGAACCCATCAGTTAGACTCAGATATAGGAGATTCCTGGAATGATACAACACTGATAGTGTTAGGATTTACGTATGTCACCCTTAGAAATAGCCATTTTATAACATACTGAAAGGTAACTTAAAGATGAACCACCCCTTTAACCCAACAACAGTGCAGAACTAAACCTAAACCGCTTAGTGGCAGTGGGTGACCTAGAAGTAACTTGGACCAACAATAAAATCTTTACACTCCACCTCATCCCAAATAATAATCAGATTTAAAAATATAATTAGGTTCCATACTATTGGGACCCCACTTCTCTTTCTGCCTTGTTGGGCCTCTAGCAAGGTCTGCAGAGCAACTGAAACAAGCAGAAGTGCTTATGATTTAAAGGAAGACTTATATCGACCAACAGTAATAGTTGTGCCATTCGGCCCACTGGTTTGTTCTGGAACTTCTTACATTTCTTGTGACAAATTCATTAGAACTTTTGACAGAAATCTGCAGCTTTGGAACACAGTTGAGTGTTACCATTAGAAGCAGCTGTTCTGCAGTGACGCTTGGGCGCTTTCGCACGCAGCTCGGTGGAAATAAATTCTGTGTTTTGCCAGAGGAGCAGTGAAGTGAAGCCGGTATTTAAGCTTGGGGAGACAGGGTTCGCACATTGATCATTTTTATGTATGAATGGCGAGTTGTTTATCAGGGCCCTGAATCCACAACCTGTTTGAATCATAATTCTTCAAGCTACTGAAGCGCTTGATGTCTACACATGGTGCGTGTCCCACTGTGTACCCTTAATTTACAGAACACTGGATGTGACTAACATATTAATAACAAGGTAGTTAGCAATGTCGTGCATGGAACGTTATTTACAAGTGCTAATTTATATCCTTACTAATGTTTAGTGTCACTAGTGGATGCTAACAGTGTTGTATCATTCCAGGAACCTCCTATATCTGAGTCTAACTGATTGGTTCCTATACTGGCAGGTGACACCATGGGGTATTAACCCTTCTGGTCTCTTCATTGGAGCCTCTGGCTGCTCTACTAAGTACCCTGAACCTGCCTCAAAAACTGTCCTCACACTGTGCCTTTTCCTTCTACTGAGACCTACCTCCAACTCCAGGCTCTACAGCACACCACCTCCACTATGGAGACCAAAGAGAAGACTATGCAGTGGCTTCCCTTTTTAAGGACTAGAACACCCAGATAACACCTAGTGAAATTCTGAACTACACAGGGAAACAACTCCCCTTCACAAATGTAAAACTTGACCAGCTCCTGGCTATCCACACCATTATGGGGAGTGCCTGAATAAAGGGGTGCAATAACTTTGCCCTCTAACATATATACACATATGTACACACTCACATATATACATTGTAAGAGAACAGGATTCTGTCTAGACAAAAATTACTATATAAGTACAAGTTTCCATTTTAAGGATTTATGTCACCCTAAGAAATAATTACAGATCCCTTTCTATTGTGTTGGTCAAGCAAAATACCTTACTTCATTTATTTACACTTTATAAATGATTTAAATCTTGTTTAATTACACAATCATAGTAAGCCGGCACTGTTATTAAAGGGGACCTGTTTTTCAGCTCTAGGACTCATATATAGGATCACAACACTGGGAATGCAGTCGGCACGAGAACCACATCACAGAACTAATGCGATCCTCAATCCAACAGGATTTTTAAATCCTTCTGATCGACACCTGGTGATTTTTGGTCAGATACAGTTTTGGTCTGGGGAAGCCCATTGGAGGACCCCACACACTGGTCAATAAGCATCTGACTTGGTCTGTTGGCAGCTTTTATCAACCTGTGTATGGCCACCTTTAGACTTTACTGATACCTCATTACCCCAGGCATCTACCCTTCCCCGGGAGAGAGAATAATTCAACTCTTCCTTTGATAATAATGAAGGAGCTACCTGTTCCTGACTATCTTATGGGATATCATAAAAGTCCCATCACACATGTGGGCTACCCTACCTTCTACCCTAGAGCAACACCCATCCATTCCCTCTGATACTAGGGACAATAATTACAGTTGCACACAGTTTGCTGTTAACGTTACCACCTCCCTAGAACCCAAAAGGATTTTTTTTAACTCTTTCTACTTGCTAATAAAGATGCATGCACATACTGACTACATTATTCATTGCTTATATGTTTAGTTTAATTCTGCCTCACCTCTCATTTCCAGAATCCATCCTATTTTATTCACAAGCAGGAACCCATGAAAATTCCTTGGAACGGTCTATTGTTGATGCACTTGCAAAACAGAGACTTTGCATTTACAGGTCATGGTTTAATATTGTTTTTTGCTATTCTGAAAATGTTCCTGGAACAAATAACTTTATGACTCTGTCTGTTTTCCACAAAGTTTATTTATGGCTAATTTACATGGTTTGTTATCTGAGCTGAATTGTACAGAAATGCTGCATTTATAGTGGAGTTTCAGGCATGGGAAAAACAGCTCCACCTGTCAATTATTTATACTGTGAGTGGCAAACACCAGCATGTATAACACTAATGATCCACATCTCTTCTCTTCTGAATACATTTAAAATTGTTTTTGTAATGTCTTAAATAAGATAAATATTAAATATATCTATATATCTATATATATATCTATATATATATATATATATATATATATATATATATATATATATCCGTACAAACTGGTGTGGAGCGGTATCCCAATCTGTGACTTAGTCCAAATTATGGACAATACATATATTCAAACAAAAAAATCTGGACTTTTTTGTTTGAATATATATATATATATATATATATATATTTGTGCATAGAGTATAGGGAGGGGACTGGTTTAGTTAGCATTTTTTCAGGCAGTGTCCTAGAGATTAGACAGCTAAGTGGGTCTTTAATTATAAATGGGAAACCATTTCCATTTGCTGTAGTGTTATGCGGGTTGACAAAACATCAACCAGAACCCAACCCTAACCTGAGTCCTCCCAACCCGAACGCAACCTGGCATGGCCAGACCTACACCCTATAAATAGAGTCTGCTGGAGGAAGAAGTCAGCAGAGTAAGGTCGTAGGCAGGGACAGTAGAAGGAAGAACTCAACCCTGAAGTCGGACCAAACCACAGTTTTCGGGCCAGCCTGGACATTACTATTATCCTGGGCAGCGCCGGACTGAGGGGCCAAGGGCTCACCGGTTTGCAGCCTCAGGGGCCCCCCCACACCATCCCAGGCCTCCCAGCCACAAATTCCTCTCCACTGGCACCCCCGCCTCCTACACACGTGTAATCGAGCATACCTTGCGGGGACGACTAGGGGCAGGGACCCTAATCCTGGGTTAAAGTAATCTCCCTGCAGTCCTATAACTGGGCAGGAGATATGACATGACATGAAAAAAAAGAAACACACATGTCTCCCTTTTTTCCAGCATTCCCACCGGGAAAGTAGGTGGAACAAGATTGGAGCCTAGGCAAAGGTAGGCCATTAGCTGTAAGGATATTTTCTGTTATAGATCACTCTAGGCGTGAAAGACAGAAGTAGGGTAGCTAGTCAACAGCTTGAGCTCCACCAGGGAGGTTATTAACAATTAGAGTTAGGGGTAGTCAGAAGAGGCACCTGCCTAGGGCCCAATGATATGGGGGCACTGGGCAAGTACCTCTTAAATTGTCTTCTGCCTACTCCTAGTCCTTATTTGCTCCCCTCTCTATTTCACCCCTCCATCCATTCCCCTCCATTGCTTTACCACCCCTCCACTTTCCTCCTAGCCGTCTGCTAGGCTCATAAGCACAAAGTCACGTGAGTATAGGCTTAGTATCTGCACTATATTCATCTGTTTATCTTCAATGTATTCCTGCCAATAAAAAGTTATTGTTCGATTTAAGAACCACTGCCACCCCTTTGTTAAACACACTGCCTCCAACATATGCAACCGTCCACTCCCGTGAGTTAAGAGTCACACTATAGGGTAGGATGGCACTCTTTATAATTTATCTCTACCCCTACACACATATATATAAATAATGTACAGGTCTGAGGGGTCCAGTGGGAATCTATTGACATAACTAGTATGGTCTGAGGCTTTTCTTGAAATAAAACTTTGGGGAGCATAGTGTTCAGAGTTCCCTTCAGCTACTGTGGCAGGTGCCCATATTCTGACATGCCATTTATAAGGGTATGATTTATAGTTTTTCCCATAGGAAAACCTTTGGTGCTTCCCTTGATTATGCGATTCCACAGTGTTCAGCTAATACACAACCCATGTAGTGTAGCACTTCTCGCAGTATTGTCAGTTATGCAGCATTTTAAACACTGAGCTCCCCTCCCCCTGCACTGGCTCTTTGACTCGCACAGTTACACAGAACTACCTGGTTTTCCTGGTATTTAATCATAATAATTTTCCCTCTCTGCAAACGGGGTCCTTCTGATTTTCACATTTGACAATTTGCTCAGGCAAAGAGCAAAGCAGGACCACAAAAAGGTTTCTCCTGTTGCTGATTGGGGAAAAGGTGCAGATAAGTTTAACCCCAACCATTGCTGGAATCTCACCTGACAACTCTCTAAATTATGAATAAAAGATGTGTTAGAGCAGGTCTAATGGTTTCCAACTAGCAGGGAACTGTATAATATAATACTGTATATTCAATGTTATTATTTTAATCCTCTTTTTAATATCAAATCACATAGTTACATAGTAGTCAAAGCCATACAACCATCAAGTTCAGCCTTTTGCCCAAGTGAAACCTTTGTAACAATTTGATCCAGGAAACTATAAAAAAACATTAGAAGCCAAAATATTATTCCTACATTCCTATTCCATAAGAGCAATCAGACCCTCAGTCGATTGTTCAACTTTGTACTGAGTTGTGTTTCTTACTTTCTAAAAACGTTCTTGGAGGGTACAACCTTCTAGTACAACCACTTCAGTGAGAGACTTCTACAACAAACCCTGTTCACAGCTTAATATAGAAGCTTCTTTCTCCTTTCTGTCTACTGGAAGGACCAACTGGTAGATAAGGCAACAGAGTTTATGATATTGATGATGATATTGATATTTTTATGATATTGCAGTGTCAAACTTGGGTACTTATGACCCACCAGAGAACCTGATGTCAAGGACTTACCACCATGTGCAAACTCTTGCTCCCATATTCATATTTTGGCACATTTGCCCTGAGAAACTCATCCTTCCAGCCCTAGATAATCCAGATTCTCTTATTTTTGCCAATAGATTTGGTATCTGTCTTTTCCCTGAGCCCACCGAGTCTTTCAAACATAGTTTCATGAGTAGGGTTTTGGAAAACACAAGTATAACCTGAAAAAACATAGACCTTCTGTGCTCCAGAAACTGGGATGGGTCCACCCCACCAAGATCAGGGCCACCAAGGCATGTCCCAGTATCTGGTAGGCTAGTCCAACCCTGATTATATGGCCCTGTTATGTTTATAATTAGGAATTTAATCCTCACTAAATTAAGTTTTCTCTTGGTGTAAACAATCCTAACTTGGCCAGCCATTCATAAGTGAGGCCACCCTTACTCTTTATCAGCTTACTTGATATTCTTTGGATTCCCTCTTTCTCAGTAACATCTCTTTTGAGCACTGGGTCTCAAAACTGCTCTATAACATCTAAATAGAATCTTTCCAGTGCTTTGTAGTGGGAATATGACTCTCCCCTCCCATGAAACAATATCTCTTTTAATACATAACAGTATCTTGCCCTTCCTGCTGCTGACTGGCATTACTTGCTACAACCACAAATATTATCAACAAGTACCTCACAGTCCTCCCCCGTCAAAAATTGTCTTTCTGTAGCTGCTATATTGTTTGCACAACCTGAGATCTTCTCCAGAGACATCTATGTTAAATTCCCCTTCTATTTCTGAGTCTTATGGTTTCTTTTGGTACTGCCGGCTAAAAAGAATGTCACTAATCTAGATAAAAATACAGATTTTCTTTGGGGGGGATTTTTTCATAATTTTGAGATATTTTGAGATAAGTGTACTGTAGATGGAAATTAATGTATGTGGATATGAAAACCCAACTGATGTTTTATTATTGCAAGAAATGAATAGAATATTGTCGCCTATCAAATGCGTTCTAATAACAGTGATGGAATTCTGTGATACAAGAGACTAGATATTCATACGCATTTAATATCCCGTTCATCCCTCACTTAATGAAATCCACTGGCCTTGGCTCACGCAAAATAGATGAGTTTTTCCAAAACCGATGAGAAGGAATTCCAGCTTGATTAGAATGTTGAGATGAATTATTAGCATTGGGTGCTGGAACTTTTTTAGTGTCATCTGGTCTGGTTTATTTCATTTCTAAGTTGCGTTTACTTCAAGTAAAATGAGATATTTTTGCATTGTATTGGGGTCAGCAGGTCTACCTTGCAGTGCTGGGGTCCCCATTTCTTAGAGGATCATGTACAGTATGTTCTTCTGCATTTTTGTGGCTTTCCTCTATGTACTACAAAAACATACAGACAGTTTAATGGGCTCCTGATGAGATCAACCCTAGTGACTGTGTTGGGTGAATGACAGGGACCTTAGATTATAAGCTCCATTGCAAAAGGCTGAGAGATCCTATTTGTTGAGACCAAATCAGGGGTGATCCTGGGCCCTTCCCCACCTAATGCAGCAGCAGTTGCTGCTGCCCCCCCTCCCCTGGAAATTCGCTCTTAAAGTACCAGGGGCAGCATTTTTGTCGCCCCTGGTACCTATTGGGGCGCTGCCGCCTGAGGCGACAGCCTCAACTCGCCTCATTGGCGAAGCACCCCTGGACCAAATTGCTACACCATTTGTCCAAAGTTCACAAAAGGCTAGTAGAGCCTAGTACTGACAACTCAAGGACTATATCTACTGAGGAGTTTTTCATAGGGAGTCCTTGGAAGGGAGTTAACACGGTGCCATGTAAGTTGTCTTGTGAGTTTGATGTGCTACTGTTATTGTTTGTATCATTACTAAACAGTTACACACCGTATCTGGTTTATTCTGTATCTATGTGCATTGGCTGAAGTGAGTCGCATGGAAAATGGAATTTTATGGACACTGTTTCTAATGGATGTTCTGCAAGAAACCATTACCTTTACAAGAGTACCCTATATTAGCCACTTTATTTGGAATGGGCACAGTAGTAGGTTTATAGATTACTAAATAGACACCTTCACGCTGTTGGTTTATTGTTTACTACACTCTCGGTTGGTTTCGCTTCCTCTGTTTGAAGATCTCGCTGCTCATTGAATGTTTATCTTTTGGACTTTTTGAAGAAGTTGCCTTGACATTCTTGGGAATTCTTTGGTGCATGGGCGTGATATCAAGCTGCTTGTGAACTTTTGGTCTGTTCAAAGCATGTAATGGTAGGAAACCCACTAAAGGACCTCCTTTTGATGTAGTAGTAAGACTGTACCCAAGACCTTAGGCTCTTTCATTGCGCCACTAACCACAACACAGCAATGTTTAACCTGTGGGTTGAACCTGTTGTTGAACGACAGTTGCAATTATCCCACTGGCAGTCAATAGGAACTGTGCAGACAAAGATGCAAAGCTACCTACAAAGCTGGTTAGGTTTCTTCATCTTCAACATACTCATTTTTACTCCTACTAAGGGTGAAATCCACAGTTTGCCAGAAGAGAACTCCATAACTCTCAGACGTGTTTGATTCCTCCTGAATGTAAACAATATCAATATCCCTCTGTGTTGCCTATCATGAAAACTGTCACTATGGGTGACTGGTTAAAAAGCACATGTCTTTGCCAGTTTCCATTCAAGACAGAGGTAGGGGGGATATTCATTGTTTTCCACTGATGGAGAACCCTATGCTATTTCTTGTTTTAATTACAATATCAGCTCTAAGTGCCCAAGTGCATTGCCCTATTCTCATCAGTTCATCTCTCTCTCTCTGCTGTCACCTGTCTTTCGTTCCTCCATTGTGGATGCAGCATTTTAATATAATGGATCCAGGTATAAGGCAGATTAATGATGCCACCCTAGAGAGCATTGTAATGAGCTTTCCATATGCATATGCTGGCCGCCAGCTCCGATAAACTCCAAACTGTCGCTCGAGGAATTCAGCAGCGACATTTGGCTCATAGCTAATTGTACTCCAAGCTGGATTCAAGATTCCCCTAACACAGATAACACAATAAAGGAATAGTAGAATAAAAGGAATTATTTAAGGAAAACATTGGATTTGATTATTTTTAAAGCCATTACTAGGTTTGACTTTTTCATTTTAGTTTAATTTATTTTAGACCAAATTTTAGTTTGGTTTATATAGTCACCTGGGATAATTATACACTCTTTGGGGCGGTGAATGGTGTCTCAATGTTTTTTTAAATGACAGTAAAAACTATTACTGCAGTGTAAAAGCACAGCTGTAATAATGGTTATTATTTCTGTATTATGTGGTATAAATAGGGAATGGATTTTAAAGAGCTGATGGTTGCCACATTCTGTGAGAATTCCCTATCTTGTGCAGATTTCTCTTATCTGATATTCACAGGGGTTTATAAAGTGGTGCAAACAAACATTGAGATAGACATATTAATAATTAAATAGCCAGTGTATTAATGGAGTGGTCCACCTTTAAATTAACCTTTAGTAGGATGTAGATATTGATATTGCAAATGGTCTTCTGAAGGCTGGGAAGATGCAGAAGACGTAGACAAATAATTAAAAATAATAATTATAAATATTATTAATAATTTTAAAAAAAGTAGAGACTAATAGCAGAGTTGCTAGGAATAGGACATTCTGTAACATTCTAAAAGTCAACTTAAAGGTGAACAACCCCTTCAAGATTCTTGAGCATAAAATTAAAGGTGAACTACCTATGAACTGTGGCATGAAGCTATGTGTAATAGAGGTACAGGAATGGGACCTGTTATCCAGAATGCCTGGGACCTGGGTTTTTTTGGATAAGGGATCTTTCTGTAATTTGGATCTTCATACCTTAAATCTACTAGAAAATCATGTAAACATTAAATAAACCCAATAGTTTTGCTTCCAATAAGGATTGGTTATATCTTAGTTGTGATCAAGTACAAGATACTGTTTTATTATTACAGAGAAAAGGGAAATCATTTTAAAAAAATTGGATTATTTGGATAAAATGGAGTTTATAATTCAGAGCTTCCTGGATAATGGGTTTCGGGATAACAGGTCCCATACAGGTTCTGGAGATTTACCGTAAAAGAAGGTAAATCTCCATTACAAATGTCAGGAATTCAATGTTGAATATAGATTGAATGCGTCATTAATACTTTGACCAGTGCATACATCATTTATGATAACCCCATTAAAAAATATACTTGTAGGGGCTCCAAAGGGTGAATTCCTTCAACTGCCTAAGCAGCCTACTGTATGCCCTGTGGGAGGGAGGTACAGGTATGGGACCTGTTATCCAGAATGCTTGGTTCCTGGGGTTTTCTCGATAACGGATCTTTCCGTAACTTGGATCTTTGTACCTTAAGTCTACTAGAAAATCATATAAACATTAAATAAACCCAATAGGCTGGTTTTGCTTCCAATAAGGATTAATTATATCTTAGTTGGGATCAAATACAAGCGACTGTTTTATTATTACACAGAAAAGGGAAATCATTTTTTTTTAAAAAAAAATTGTATTATTTGGATAAAATGAAGTCTATCGAACACAGCCTTTCCATAATTCAGAGCTTTCTGGATAACGGGTTTCCAGATAACGGATCCCCTACCTGTATTCCCCACTGGCCTGGGGTTTTATGACAAGTTCCTGTTCATAGTTTATTTACCGTATATAAGGAGAGGGAGCTTTCTCTTTTGTTTCCACCTGTTAACAAGTACCAAGCTTTGAGCCCTGAGGTACCCAGCACCTTAGAAAAGTTGAGGAACAGGGACCCGAGTGAACAAGGTAACTAAAGTGGATAGAAACTTCTTTCATAGTAGAGTCATAGGAGTTGTCAGCAGTTGTGGTTCCTCCACAACCTCACGATGGCCCAGCTGAGAGAGAGGGTCACAATTTTGTCTTCTACTGGTCAGCAGATGTGACAAAAGAAGTGGGATCATTCAAACCTCCTTCTACTCTTTACATCATTTCAAACTAACACAATGCAGTGCTCCCTAGAAGCCTTCTTCTTCTTCAATATTTCAAAGGACACTATGAAAAAGGAGCTAACTCACAGTTATCTTGCCTACCTCCCTGTAATAAATGTTCTATCCTTCATGAGGTTGCCAATATGTGGGGGTGACCTTCCTACCTTGGGATGCCAAGGTCATGGATGGAGACCCCATTCTGAAGGCTCTACTAGATGTTCTTGAAAGCTCAACTGGAAATGTCCAGTTGGGACCTTATGTAGTTGTTGAAATTATTTTTACAGTATATTCCCATTCATCCTTGGGCAGGTTTGATTTTCTTTTGCAATTGAGGACCACATTGGCTAGTAAATGCTGTCCTCATTGTGTTGCTACCCATTTCCATTGCTGTAATCCGATCGTGTGGCCCTAGGGCTGAACGGTCGGATTCGTCGGATACCACCCTGCCTTTGGTGAGCCTATTGGGGAAAGATCCGCTTGTTTGGTGGCCTCACCAAATGAGCACATGTTATAGTGTATGGCCATCACAAGATATATGTAATGCTTATTGGAAATAAACACCAGCCTTTTGGGTTTATTTAATGTTTAAATGCAATGTTGGTTTCTTAAACGTTGCAAAGGGGAGATCTCAGGTACATTGAGGTGCTATAGACGTAGGGAATTGGATCAAACATCAAAAATATCCTGTTCCTCACATGGGTCTCACTTTGTTGGATGGTTGGATCAATGAATGATGGAATGGGACATAACAACTTTCCTGGTTCTATGATGGTTCTTGGATGGTGTCTAGAGCACCTCGTTGAACTTTCAGAGCAGATTGCTTTCTTTAGTTTCATCACATCAGTTTCGAAACATCACAGGGCTCATCTGCAATGCTAAACACATTTTTTTTTGCACTTTGCACGCTGTGTTAATCTGTCTGCAAATGGCCACAGTACTTTGTGCTCCCAGACTAAGGACTATGAAGCCATACTCCCAGAATGAGCACTTAGAGTCTTGCTCTTGCTCTTGCATACCTTAGTGCTTATGCACCCCTTTGTGCTCCTGCACCCCTTAGTGCTCTTGCACCCCTTAGTGTTCCTGCATCCCTTAGTGTTCCTGCACCCCTAATTGCTCTTGCATCCCTTAGTATTCCTGCACCCCTTAGTGTTCTTGCACCCCTTAGGGCTCTAGCATCCCTTAGGGCTCCTGCACCCCTTAATGCTCCTGCATTTGCACCCACTTGGGTCAATAATGACCCTCAATGTGTCTTGACCACCTCAGTAAACCTAGGCACACCACTTTGTAGTGGTGTAACTACCGGAGGTGCAGGGGTGCAATTACACCTGGGCCCACTCCCCCTCAGGGCCTGCCGGAGATCACGCTGCAGCAAACACGGTAAGGAAACCGCACATCTGGAGAGGGCCCGGGTGCACATCCTGCACCAGGGCATAGAAGAGGGTAGTTACATGACTGCCCCCTTGCAACTTTCAGGGTATCATTGCATCTTTTTTGTGTTGTGCATTTCTGGGAAGAGGCCAGTGTGTGTACCTCTTGATCCCCTGATTCTGTACAAAACACAAAAAGGAGGGAATTTATGTACAAACCCCAAGTAGTGGTGAGAATACGAATACTGAGAATCTATATGGAACACATTAATTAATGTTATATTAATGAACTCTGCAGTCTTCAAAATGACAGAAGTTTGGCAGTTCTGTTCTGGGCAGAGGGAAAATTCATTTCACATACATTCAGATTCACTAAATTCCACCTGGACCATGGGCCAAAATGATAATACAGATGGCAAAACAGAACAGAAATCTCTTTCAGAATAGGCACAGACTTACTGCAAACATTTAAATGACAAGATATAATAACACCGGCAGAGGAAAACAGTGGTGTAACTGCATAGAAAATATCTCTGTTACGCTTCTTTAAGGCATCGCTCTTAGGTACAGGACTTAACTCTTTCTTTCTGTTTCCCTCACCGCTAGCAATGATTTATATTTTACATTTTAGTAACAGACATGACCAAATACTTCTGATATCAGAAAGCCATTAATGACTCTGACCCCACTTACAGTACAGAGTGCAAATACCCTTTATTCCAGACATTAATGTGCAGACTATAATGTATACATTATATATTTCAGCACGGCCACCATCAGAAATTAGGGGGCCCTCTACAAGTTATGTATATGGGGTTTCCACAGGGGCGCAGCCTGCAGGTTATCAGTGGCGGCAAAAAGTCGCTCCTGGTAGCTTAAAGAGGCAAAATTCAGATTTTTAAATCAAAATTTGGGCTCTTCTAGTGCAGATAGTGAAATTGAGCCCCCTCCCCTCACTCCGGCGCTAGAGAAATGTAAGAGGTGGGTGGTTGGGGGGGAGGCCGTCTCAGGTGGCGAAAAGCCCAAAAATGTCCATGAGTCCCCATGGACACAAGCATGTAGTATGAAATGTTTGCTACACAAGTGATCAATTTGCTAAATAAATGGTCAACTTGCAGGTTTTGCTAGGACAAAGGGTGGGATGTTTTTTTCCCACCATATATAAAATGTCATTCCTGAACCAACAAGTGTATTTAGTTGTAATATTGGTATGTAGGTAAATCTCAGGTCATTTTGCCTGGTCATGTGCTTTCAGAAAGAGCCAGCACTTTAGAATGGAACTGCTTTCTGGCAGGCTGTTGTTTCTCCTACTCAATGTAACTGAATGTGTCTCAGTGGGACCTGGATTTTACTATTGAGTGTTGTTCTTAGATCTACCAGGCAGCTGTTATCTTGTGTTAGGGAGCTGCTATGTGGTTACCTTCCCATTGTTCTGGTGTTAGGCTGCAGGTTGGGGGGTCGGAGGGGGACATCACTCCGACTTGCAGTACCGCAGTAAAGAGTGACTGAAGTTTATCACAGCATAAGTCACATGACTGGGGGCACCTGGGAAACAGACAATATGTCTAGCCCCATGTCAGATTTCAAAATTAAATATAAAAAGATGTGTTTGCTCTTTTGAGAAACAGATTTCACTGTAGAATTCTGCTGGTGCAGCACTATTAACTGATGTGTGTTTTTAAAAAATTTTTTTTACCATGACAGTATCCCTTTAATTAACATAAGTGTTTGCATAACTTATGTAAATTGTAAAAGTTTAGGGGGCCAAATGATTTTCAGTGGTAGTAGTCTGTATAATTAGTAAATATAGTTAATTAAATGGCAATCAGTCAGTCGGTTTATTGGGGGTCAGTGTAACTTATCTTAAGTTTTAAACTTCATTGGTGGTCAGTGGAGTTTGCTCCTGTCTATTCCTTTAGAAGGAGAATTATAACGTGAATTACTGATGTTACGGTTCTTTGTTTGATACACAAGTTCTGTATATTCTATGAGAGTTACGTTAATTCCTCTGGGCAGTTTGTGGGAACATTACATACATTTTATGAATTTCGTAGCGCAGCCGGAGCCCATTCCAATGCAGAATTACTCTGGCCTGAGCACAACAGTACCCCCTTTACCCCCCTGATGGCAGCCCTGTATTCCAGACTACAATGTGCAGATACAATTTATTCCAGACATTAATGTTCACATTTTATCTATTCCAGACTACAATGTGCACATACCAATAATTCCAGCCTACAATGTGCACATCCCATTTATTGGAAACTACAATGTGCAGATCCCATTTAATCCAGACTACAATGTGCACATCCCATTTATTGGAGACTATAATGTGCACATCCCATTTATTGGAGACTATAATGTGCACATCCCATTTAATCCAGACTACAATGTGCACATCCCATTTATTGGAGACTATAATGTGCACATCCCATTTAATCCAGACTACAATGTGCACATCCCATTTATTGGAGACTACAATGTGCACATCCCATTTAATCCAGACTACAATGTGCACATCCCATTTATTGGAGACTATAATGTGCACATCCCATTTATTGGAGACTATAATGTGCACATCCCATTTATTGGAGACTATAATGTGCACATCCCATTTATTGGAGACTATAATGTGCACATCCCATTTATTGGAGACTATAATGTGCACATCCCATTTAATCCAGACTACAATGTGCACATCCCATTTATTGGAGACTATAATGTGCACATCCCATTTAATCCAGACTACAATGTGCACATCCCATTTATTGGAGACTACAATGTGCACATCCCATTTAATCCAGACTACAATGTGCACATCCCATTTATTGGAGACTATAATGTGCACATCCCATTTAATCCAGACTACAATGTGCACATCCCATTTATTGGAGACTATAATGTGCACATCCCATTTATTGGAGACTATAATGTGCACATCCCATTTATCCAGACTACAATGTGCACATCCCATTTATCAGAGACTATAATGTGCACATCCCATTTATTGGAGACTATAATGTGCACATCCCATTTATCCAGACTACAATGTGCACATCCCATTTATCAGAGACTATAATGTGCACATCCCATTTATTGGAGACTATAATGTGCACATCCCATTTAATCCAGACTACAATGTGCACTTTCCATTTATTGGAAACTACAATGTGCAGATCCCATTTAATCCAGACTACAATGTGCACATCCCATTTATTGGAGACTATAATGTGCACATCCCATTTATTGGAAACTACAATGTGCAGATCCCATTTAATCCAGACTACAATGTGCACATCCCATTTATTGGAGACTATAATGTGCACATCCCATTTATTGGAGACTATAATGTGCACATCCCATTTAATCCAGACTACAATGTGCACATCCCATTTATTGGAGACTATAATGTGCACATCCCATTTAATCCAGACTACAATGTGCACATCCCATTTATTGGAGACTACAATGTGCACATCCCATTTAATCCAGACTACAATGTGCACATCCCATTTATTGGAGACTATAATGTGCACATCCCATTTATTGGAGACTATAATGTGCACATCCCATTTATTGGAGACTATAATGTGCACATCCCATTTATTGGAGACTATAATGTGCACATCCCATTTATTGGAGACTATAATGTGCACATCCCATTTAATCCAGACTACAATGTGCACATCCCATTTATTGGAGACTATAATGTGCACATCCCATTTAATCCAGACTACAATGTGCACATCCCATTTATTGGAGACTACAATGTGCACATCCCATTTAATCCAGACTACAATGTGCACATCCCATTTATTGGAGACTATAATGTGCACATCCCATTTAATCCAGACTACAATGTGCACATCCCATTTATTGGAGACTATAATGTGCACATCCCATTTATTGGAGACTATAATGTGCACATCCCATTTATCCAGACTACAATGTGCACATCCCATTTATCAGAGACTATAATGTGCACATCCCATTTATTGGAGACTATAATGTGCACATCCCATTTATCCAGACTACAATGTGCACATCCCATTTATCAGAGACTATAATGTGCACATCCCATTTATTGGAGACTATAATGTGCACATCCCATTTAATCCAGACTACAATGTGCACTTTCCATTTATTGGAAACTACAATGTGCAGATCCCATTTAATCCAGACTACAATGTGCACATCCCATTTATTGGAGACTATAATGTGCACATCCCATTTATTGGAAACTACAATGTGCAGATCCCATTTAATCCAGACTACAATGTGCACATCCCATTTATTCCAGACCACACTCTGCACATGCCAGTTATTAAAGGCTACAATGTGCACATACCAGTTATTACAGGCTACAATGCGCACATATCAATTCTATAAGACTACAATGTGCACTTACCATGAATGTTTACATGCCAGTGAATGCAGACTACAATGTGCATATACCTGCTATTGTAAACTGCAATGTTAATGAATTAAAATGGAAAAATGGTAATTAATTCCATCCCAGAATACCTACATGTGTTATCCTTGGCTTATTGGCATAACATAGTGCACTAAAATATATATATCTATAAAATATATTTTGTCCATTTAAAAAAAAATAATTGGAAGAAAATGCATCTCTGATTTTCTACAGAAATGGATGGGAATATTTTATTAGAATGTCTTATTTCTGCATCCCTATTCATTTTTCTTTATGCTATTTATCTTCGGAAAATTTATTGAAGCTTCCCTCTAGCCACCTGCACTTAATACTTAGGATAAGGCAGGAAGAGAGTGTTTTTTATATTTAATTGTAACGCTCATTCATCATAAATTTATAATTCATTGGTGCCATTCACATGTGCCACAGGCGGGTTAAAACAATATACAAAGCAAAGTCCTATTTACATCTGGGATATAATTCAGTTCAATGTATTAAATATGGAGCCAGCAGTGCCAAAAACAACATTTAGGGCCTTATTTATCAAAATCTGAATTTTGAGTATTTAAATTAAAAAAAGTCAGACCAAACTAAAATCCACGATTGAACCTTATTTATTTTTAAAAAAGCACAATTTAAGCGGATTCGAAAAAACTCTATAAATTCTAGCAAAAATTCGAATTGTAAGTTTTTTCAGTTTTTTTCCCGAACCGCTTGATTTTATCAGACTTTTTTCATGAAAAGTTTGATTTTTTTTTTTTTGGATTTTTGCCCGAAAAGCTGGGCTTATTCTAGCGCACACCACAAAAACTTCCAAATAGGATGGGGACCTCTCCCATTGATTACAGGTTGTCCAGAAACCCATTATCCAGAAAGCTCCAAATTACGGAAAGGCCATTTCCCATAGACACCATTTTATCCAAATAATACAAATTTTAAAAAATTATTTCCTTTTTCTGTGTAATTATAAAACAGTCGCTTGTACTTGATCCCAACTAAGATATAATTAATCCTTATTGGAGGCAAAACCAGCCTATTGGGTTTATTTAATGTTTATACAATTTTCTTGTAGACTTAGGGGAAGATTTATCAAGGATCGAATTGAACATTTTAATTTTTAAATTTGAATTCCAAGTTTATTTTTGTGTAATTTGACTAGGGAGTAGACCAAATTCGATTTGATTTAAAAAGAAAATTCAAAATTCTTATTTTGAAATTTATAATGTACTGTCTCTTTAAGAATTCAAGCCTATGGGAGACGTCCTACAACCAATTTGAAGTAATTTGGTGGACTTTTGAAAATCGAATTTTGTTTTTTGAAAAAACTTGAATCAAATTAGATTGAATTTGATTTACGTTTGCAGGTCGATTCTATTCACCTGAATATAAAAAAAAAAGAATTTATTTTAATAAATTTCGATTGGTCTGTATTTCTTTAGAATTTAAAGTTTCTGGGAGTTGATGGGAGTTTTTAGAAACTCCCATAAACTCAAAATTCGACCCTTGATAAATCTGCCCCTTAATGTATTAAGATCCAAATGACAGAAAGATCAATTATTTGGAAGACTCCAGGTCCCAAGCATTCTGAATAACAGGTCCCATACCTGTACAACATTGGCAGGTCTGATGGCGTATTTTTGGATTCCATCTTCGGATTATAATAAATCTCGAAAAATTTTCCACTTAAAATTTGGATTTTATAGTTAAAAAAACTAGAATGTTTCAAGTTTTTTGAATTCGGACTTTAGTAAATAACCCCTTTAAAGTAGAATAATTTTACAGAAGCCAAAAGTGTCCGGCGAGACTGTCGAAATCACATGTATTCTTTGGCATATTCCTGGGCCCCTATCTGTACAGTCTAGAAAACTGTCATTTCCAGGGATGTCAGAAGTGTTAAACTGAGTTTTTTTGCCAGAACAACAGGGAACAGAATTCTTTTAAAGAGACTTGGCTGTTGTCCCGGCAAAAATTGGCTGGAGATTTTGTTTCAGAACCATCTTGTTACTTCCCTCTGACACCTGGAACATCTCATGATCCCCCTGTTCAAGCAAAGTTCTACTGTAAGTGAAGGCTGTCAGGTAGAAACGTCTCATTATTTCCTCTTGCATACTTTGCTTTAATAAGGTCAGCTAAAAATAATGTCTTTATATTATGTAAACTGATACGGCAGCTGCCAGTGGCGTAACTAATGAGGAAGCTCCTCTATAGCCAACAATAACCCCCTTCCCCAGGTGCTCTCTTACCTGCAGCAGGTGGAGTCCAGGCAGGGAGTGGGTGGAGTTTGGGCAGTGAGTGGGCAGACTCCATGGGGCAGATTTACTAAAGGGCGAAGTGACTAACGCTGGCGAATATTCGCCAGCGTTACCGTTTTCAGGTATACTGTCATGGGAAAACGTGTTTTTTCAAAACGCATCAGTTAATAGTGCTGCTCCAGCAGAATTCTGCACTGAAATCCATTTCTCAAAAGAGCAAACAGATTTTTTTTTATATTTAATTTTGAAATCTGACATGGGGCTAGACATATTGTCAGTTTCCCAGCTGCTCCCAATCATGTGACAGATTTCAAAATTAAATATAAAAAAATCTGTTTGCTCTTTTGAGAAATGGATTTCAGTGCAGAATTCTGCTGGAGCAGCACTATTATAAAAAAACATGTTTTCCCATGACAGTATCCCTTTAAGGTTCCCCTGGACTTGTGTAGTGTAATGTATTTGCTGCAACAGATAAGTCCATTCAGCTTTAAATTTCCCGCCATATGCAAATTAGCCTGAGCGAAGACCTCTAACCTAGGCAGAATTGAACGCTAGCGAATCTTCACTTTGATTCGCTCGCAGCGTTTGGCGCCCTGGTTGCAACTTCACATTTTATTAAATTAGCGTTGTCTGAGCGAATTTTCACCTGGCGAAGTGTTGCAATGGGTGTGAAGCCGTTGGTGGCGAATTTTCACCGCTTACTAAATTTACCCCCATGTGGGAAGTGGAGGACGGGGATAGGAGTGCTCTGGGCCCCTCTGAAGATTATGTTTATGCCACTGGAAGTTGCGGTTTATCATATTTACTGAAATGGACTTTTGTGAGTAGTTTTAGCTCAGAACCTTTGATTTCACCCTCAACCTACTTCAGTTCTGCATAGTTACACAGTTAATTTGGGTTGGAAAAAGACAAGAGCTCAAGCCCTCCAAATACCAGTGCACATTTATACACATACCGATAAAAAATGAACTGTATGAGAGATCTGTTATCCGGTATGGGATCTGTTATCCGGAAACCCATTACCCAGAAAGTTCAGCATTACAGAAAGTCCATCTCACATAAACTCCATTTTATCCAAAATTTTCTGTGTGATAATAAAACAGTCGCTTGTACTTGATCCCAACTAAGATATAATTAATCCTTATTGGAAACAAAATCAACCTAATTTTATGCGCTTAGTCACCACGTTGGTTCATAGGGTTATAGGAAAAGAATAATGTTGAACCTGAAGGCTGGTACTAACTTTTCTATAACTAGCCAGTAGTGATGGGCGAATAAATTTGGCAGGCGCGAATTTGCTGCGAATTTCTGAGTTTTGGCGCTGGCGAATAAATTCGGGAAACTGCGGCAAAAAATCGCCGGCGAAAATTTGCAGCATCAAAAAAAATTGGACGCACGGCAGAATAGTTGCGCACATAAAAACTGTTGCACATCAGAATTATTCAGATGCCCATTGACTTTAATAAGGGCGTTTCGCGCCTTTCGTGGGAAATTATGGCGAACCGAAACGAGGCAAATTCGCCCATCACTACTAGCTAGTCAACTGCTTCCACCATCTACCACACCCCACTCTCTGGTCCAAGAAATAAATGTACAGGTATGAGATTCATTATTCAGGAAACCTGTTATCCAGAATGCTCCGAATTATGGAAAGGCTGTCTCTCATAAACTCCCATAGATTTTTTAATAATGATTTCCTTTTTCTCTGTAATAATAAAACAGTAGCTGGTACTTGATCCCAACTAAGATATAATTAATCCTTATTGGAGGCAAAACCAGCCTATTGGGTTTATTTAAGGGGTTATTAATCAAGGACCGAATTTTTCTAAATATTTCTAAGTTCGAAAACCGAGCAACTCCGACTGCCACAAAAACAAGTCCGAAAAAATAGGTTTGGTCAAAAATCTGATAACTTCGGAGCTTTGCTGGAAAAGTGCAAATTTTTCAGGCATTTCCATTTTTTTGAGTCTTCTGACTTTTTGGTCCAAAATCCCCGAAAGCTTGGGATATTGGTACGGACAGCAGTTCAGACACCTACCCATTGACATATACAGGACCTCGAGAGCTTTGAGATGCCAGATTTTCGTAGTCGGACTTTTCAGACCGTCAGACTTTAATAAATTCTGAAAAATTTTAAAAGAAATTTTAAATCTGAAAACTACAAATTATTCTAATTTTGGATATTCGTAGCTTGATAAATAACCCCTTAATGTTTATATGATTTTCTACTAGAGTTAAGGTATAAAGATCCAAATTATGGAAAGATCTATTATTCAGAACCCCAGGTCCCGATCATTCTGGATAACAGGTCCCATATTAATTTGGCTCACCCAAAGACAATGTATGTTGGTCCCCAAGACTGGTCAGATTAGGTTGTGTGTGAGTCCCTCTGGGGCTGCGACCCCATGGACTACCCCCCCTCTGGGTCTATAAATGGATGTTGGAAGCCGGGGGCAGGCAGTCGTGGGTCGGGCGGGTGTAGGTTCGGATCAGGTGGGGGTCGAATTTTTGTTGATCTGCACATCACTAGTGTAGGGCCTTTGTTTCATAATCAGAATATGTTACTGGATGGCGTCTCCATGGGTAGGATGTTGGTGGAGAAATTATGGGAAGATGATAAAGCTGTTTATAAAAATTATTCATTCTCTGAACACTTCCCTATCTGTCACCCGGGACTCAAGCAGAAAGTAGAAAACTAAGGTTTTTTTTTTAAACAGAACTTGGTTAAAAAGGACTAAACCACAGGACGCGCGTCAGCAGTTACAGTTGGGTTCCAATTTCTATTCTGATTCCACCGTTGATTAAAAGTTCAGTCCTCTGGTTTGTTGAAACCCAATTAGTTCATTCTTCCCATGAATTTCATATGAAGAAAAAATACATATAGAGCAGTATCAGAAAGACAAAGGAGGAATATACAACTGCGCACAAAAAAAAAGCCAATATTCCATTTATAAGCCAACGGCAGTTTTCTGTAATCGGTATAATACAAGGAACATTAAAATCATGATTAAATGAGAACGAATGCAATCGAAATGGATAATGGGAGCACTTACAATACGGTCTCGCTTTGTGAACGAGAATGGCGATAATAAAGATGCGGATATAATGAGCTCTGAAATTTTGCTTGAAAAACAAAAAAGAAGAAAATAAATGAAGAAAGTGAAATCCTAAGAATATCTAATAACTATTGTACAGGTATGGGACCTGTTATCCAGAATGCTCAGGACCTGGGGTTTTCCGGATAATGGATCTTTCCGTAATTTGGGTCTTCATGCCTTAAGTCTACTAGAAAATCATGTAAACATTAAATAAACCCAATAGGCTGGTTTTGCTTCCAATAAGGATTAATTATATCTTAGTTGGGATCAAGTACAAGTTACTGTTTTATTATTATAGAGAAAAGGGAAATCATTTTTAAAAATTTGGATTATTTGGATAAAATGGAGTCTATGGGAGACAGCCATTCCATAATTCGGAGCTTTCTGGATATCGGGTTTCCGGATAAGGGATCCTATACCTGTACTTAACGGCTATTAACTACAGATCCGATTCTCTTTTTTTAATTTCTTAGGAGATTGAAACTGAATAGAAATCAAATCTGAATATGGACAATTTGCAGTAAAACCAAGGTTTATAAGCTGTGATTTCTGTGGCTACGGTTTTGCTCCGCGCCGTTTATAAATGTGAGATACATTATATAGATGAACGGATCCACACTCTCCATCAGTAGGACCTTCACTACTGGGTTCCAAGTTTGTACAAGAATGTCAGCTAAGAACTTATCAGAGGGACTGTGGGTTGTTTATGGATGATCACAGGCAGGGCCACTATTACGGGGGGCACAGGGGGTACATCTGTACCGGCCCGGGGCCTAAAGGGGGGCCTGGCTGTGCTGCACTTTACGAATAAGCTGGGCCCCCTTGATGAACCGTCAAAGTCCTGATGCCACGAACAGAGCCGAAGCAGTGAAAAGACCCAAAGTTAAAGTCCTAGAGCCGCGAAAAGACCCGAAGCCACGACAGGGCTTCGAAATCGAATGTCGGAGGATTCTATTCGATGGTCGAATTTCAAAGTTTTTTCTACTTCGAAATTCGACCCTTGATAAATCTGCCCCTAAGTGGCAGATTTATGAAGGTTCCAATGGTAAATTCGAATTTTCAAAAAAATTTTCGGTCAAAACTCACAATTTTGAATTTTAAATCACCGACTCAAATTGAAATTTCATTGTGAGATTCATCACACCTTGACCCTGGAAACAGTTCTAATTCGAATATTCGCCACCTAAATGTTGCCGAGTTCATGAACAAGTCAATAGCAGAAGTCCGTTGAACCATTTGTAGATGTTAATTGACTTCCTGACAAGTTTTTTTTCGGACAAAAACTTTATACAAATACAATTCAAATTCGTTTTGAATTTTCAAGTCGCTCATATTTGATCAAATATTCAGCGTTGAAGTTTTTTCATAAATAACCTCCCATTCGAATTGTGAGTATCTTAGATTTTATTAGCGTTAAAAAAAATTCACATAATTTCGAAATTCGTCTTTTGATAAATCTGCCCCTAAAAGTACTTGTGGGTTACAGTGGTGGAAGTAGGACAGTAGTTATCCCACTGCTTCTTTTTTAAGGCGAATACAATCCCTTAAGGGCACAGACACACACTCAGATTCGGGGAGATTTACTCGTCTGGCCATAAATCGCCTCTTCTTCGGGAGACCAATCTCCCTGAACTGCCTTAAATGTAAATCACCTGCGGGATGGCACTCGGATCGATTCGTTTTCCGAAGTCGCCTGAAGTTTCCTCGTGAGACGAAGTGAACCGAGTACCATCCCGCCGGAAATTTACATTCTAGCCGGCAAGAGGCAGTTCGGGGAGATTAGTCGCCTCGAAGAAGAGGAGATTTGTCGCTGGGCCACTAATCTTCCTGAATCTGAGTTCTTTAATTTGCCAATAAATTGCCCTTTTAGTGGCCATCTCAATGGGTTATACTAAACTTATTTCCACATTGAAATCAGGTTCTGTTGCTGTTGGTATATACATACTATGGGGCAAATTCACTAAGCGCCGAACGCTAGCGTTACTTCGCTAGCGTTACTTCGCTAGCATTTGTCATTTTCGTTACTGCGCAAATTCACTAACGAATGCTGGCGTAGATTCGCTATTGTTACTTCGCACCCTTACGCCTGGCGAAGTTTCGCTACGGACGTAACTACCCAAATTGACTAACTTGCGCAGTGTACTGAACGCTACCTTTTACGCTAGACTTCCTTCGCCACCTCAGACCAAGCGAAGCGCAATAGAGTAGATAGGGATTGCTTCAAAAAAAGTCAAAATTTTTTCTTAGTCCCAAAAAACGCTGGCGTGTTTTCTACATTATGGGTGATAGGCTGAAAAAGATCGAAAAAAAATTTGGGGCTCCCCTCCTTCCCCCCCTACATTTCCTGACTCATGGCAACTTACCTAGACAGTGGGCACATGTGTAGGGCAAAATAAAATTTTTATTTGATGTTTTGAAGGTTTTCTAGGCATTTGTAGTGCTGATACGTATTCCTCCATTGAAATTTGAATTTGGCGCCGTATGCAAATTAGCCTTCGCTAGCGTAACTTCGCTTCACTAAGCGAATCAACGCTAGCGCAACTTCGCAATCTTACGCTACCCCTGTGCGCAACTTTGGATTTTAGTGAATTTGCGGAGCGCTGGCGAAACTACGCCTGGCGAAGTGTGGCGAAGTGCGGCGAAGATGCGCCTGGCGAAACTACGAATGTTAGTGAATTTGCCCCATATATGTATCAGGCATGTCAGTAAAACAAGGGAAGAAATAGTTGTTGCTATTGGGAGAAGTCCTATTTAATCTACTCGCTCGGACTGAAGGCCGACTGAATACATTGAATCCCACTAATGTGAGACTGAAAACAAGGAAAAAACACGTCTTATAGATTCATACGGCACTTAAAGTGGGAATTAATCTAGTGCTTATTTTTGAACAATGGAGCAAAGGTCAGATGTAAAGTGGTGGGAGGCTCTCACGTGAGCTGAATACAATAGATTTGAGGAGAGCGCTGCTCAGGAAGGGCCACAAACAGCAGAGAAGAAGTAGGGCAAAGAGAAGCATTAAAAATGTAATGGGTATAACAAATCCTTGTTATTGCGATGACAATGATGAACAGCATGAGTGCCAAAAAGAAGGGCAGAGAGAGCTATTTATGGATAATGGTCTGTAGAGGGAGATAAGGGTGTCCTGGAATATGTTATAGCCTTTATTGTGAGGAATGGGAAGGTTGTACAAGACCCACAAAGCTGAAGAACTACTACTCTCATAAAACTATTTCAGCCTCTATCAGTTACAACAGATGCCTACCTGCCTCCCCTCTACCAGTCCTCATGAATAAAGCCCCACTCAGTGCAGACAGTGCTGTATTCATGGAGGCCGTCAATGTTAATGGAGTCCTTTTGAGTAAGGGCGGAGCAGGTCTCAAACGCATCAGGCGTGTTTTAAGCTGGCCATAGACGCAAAGATCCGATCTTCGGGCTGGTGTGGAGAGTCCCGGAATTTTTTTCGTCCGGCAGAGATCGGTCGTTTGGTCGATCAGACAGGTTAGAAGATTTCTGTCGGCTGCCGATAATATCTCTGCGTGTATTGCCGATCGTACGATTTTCAGTGGGAGACTGTCACTAGCTTTGGTCGGACATAACTATCGTACGATTGCTGTCAGGGGCAGAACATCGGCTCATCTGTTCTTTAACTACTTTATTTGATCGGAATGGTAAGACTTTGATCTGAATGGTTAGTGGCAGGTCGGGAGATGGACGATGTTGCTGTCGAAATAAGAATAAAGACGGTTTTATTGAAAAGGGAGTGCTGTCTACTGGATGAAATTTGTATACCTTGGAGCAGCCATTGTGAATAGGCGACTAGACATGCACCCAATTATTAAATTTGGGCAGAAAAGTAAGTGCGGTCTGATTTGCTTTTTTAGGTCGGGAGATGGGAAAGTCCGATCGTACGTTGATTCGTACGATCGGATCTTTGGTCTGTGGCCAGTTAAGGCCCATGTGTTTTGACCTTATAATATTTTTATACATTTTCAAGACAACATCCTCAGAAGGTTGGCTCATTTTCCATGGTCCAGTTATATTAGAGGACGGGCACCTCGCTTCTGTGCTATTTGGGTGCAAGGAGTGACTGGCGTCTGGAGAGTGCGGTTTGTGATCAGTTTACCGCCTACGATATCAACACACCGGCCTCTTTACTAACACTTGACTCAAATCAACTCAATCCCAAAATGAACCTCATTTGCGTCATTATTTTCCGTCAATGTCCCTTTTTTTCAATAAAACAAGTGAACTGTTCCGTGCTGGTCGGTATTGCCAGTTCATCCGTTGTTCCTTGGATTCCATATTTAAAAAGTCTCCTCTCCTGTTGTGTGAAAGGACAACCCTGAGTCTTTTACCCCTTAATCCGAGACTGAGCAGCACATTAACATTCCATCAGTTGCTGCCGTTCATTCTTATTGTGCCACGTCCTCAAGTGCCTGTTTCACTCTTATTGCAGAACAGTGATGGGAATATGGTGGGGAAACCTGATTCAGCTGTAACTTGCATTCAAACAAACACACATACCAGTGACATTATACTATACTAGTATCTCTTGGATTCTTATAAGGTTTAGGGCAAGGCCAGACGTGGCGTTTTTACGTTGCGTTTTAAAAAAAGAACAGCCAGGCGTAAATACACATAAATACGCAGCGTATTTTAAATATGATGTCCAAATTCAATGAGAACATTGAGAACAATGAGAAGTGCATGTTGGGAAAATAATCGTACGTGCTGAAAACGCATGAAAAACGTATGTTGACGGTCGGTGGGGTTTCAGTAGCGTATTTACGTGGCCGCAAAAACGCCACATCTGGACTTAGCCTTAGACATTGTATCTATACACCTGGTGCCTCAAATAAACTGGTCCCATCTGTTTGTATAGACTGGTACATGTGTCGAATTCTCGAACACAGGTATATGATCCATTTTCCAGAAACCCTTTATCCAGAAAGCTCCGAATTACTGAAAAGCCATCTCCCATTGACTCCATTTTAACAAAATAATCCACATTTTTTTGAATACAGGTATAGGATCCGTTATCCAAAATCAGTTATCCAGAAAGCTCCAAATTACAGAAAGGCTGTCTCCCATAGACTCCATTTTATCCAAATAATCCAACTTTTTAACTGATTTCCTTTTTTGTGTAATAATAAAACAGTCGCTTGTACTTGATCCCAACTAAGATATAATTAATCCTTATTGGAAGCAAAACCAGCCTATTGGGTTTATTTAATGTTTCAATTATTTTTTAGTAGACTTAAGGCATGAAGATACAAATTATGCAAAGACCCCTTATCTGGAAACTCACAGGTCCCGAGCATTCTGGATAACAGATCCCTTACCTGTACTTGAATACAGGTGAGTTATATATTTGATCATTTTGAATACACAACCTGATCTCAGATTTGGTCTGCGCTCCTTTCATTTCCCTACAGAAATAGGGATTGTTAGCACTTAGTGATTGGCGAATTTGCAAAACAGCGTCCGTTCTTTTGGACGCCGGTGAATTTTCGCAGCCGTATCGCAAATTTATTCGCGGCCGTTTTGGGAATTTATTTGCCGGCGGCGAATCGCGCAAATTTTATTTACAAACAAAAAGGAAATACCTTCCATCCCCCCCTGGTTGGGTCAAAGGTTGTCATTTTTTTCATTTCCACCATTCTTGGTTGATATTTAATATGCACGTCCAGGAGCAAAGCCTTTCCAGTCCTAATTTGAATTTAAATTAAACCTGTTAATCCATTTACTAAGTATCTGAATAGAAGAGGAGCAGCGACAGAGGCAGACTTATAAAGAAAGAATAATCAGATATGCCAAAGTCTACCTTAATGGCTGAAGGCAGGAAATTTAATGGAATATTTAAATAATTTGTGATCCAGCTGAGCAATTCTGGAAAAATTCTGCGACGTGGAAGGGTAATTAGTTTATCTGTATCCCCAGCACACGGTACGTTGAATATTAAATATTAATTAGGCGTCGGTGAGACAATGCTTCAATGTTCCGCTCGGCACCGAATTGATGGCCATCGTTTAATTAAAACATTGAAATGATGAGCAAAAAAAGTGCATTGATATCATTAAGGGCTCAGAATATAAATATATCTGGATTGTGACAATCCTATCTCGGCGGAACACCTGTAAGTAGGAAATGGACATTCACTTTCAGGTTCTAGGGAAGACTTGGGCCAGATGGGACGTAAACTGGAGCCATGCGAGGAGAGCAAGTAGCTTTAGATAAGGACAGGACCAATCTATGGAATCAGTAATTTAAGTGCAGATTTAATTAAAGGATAAGTAAACCATTAAATTCGTGAATGTAAAACTGATGAGGGGGCTATTCTAAGTACTTTTGCAATGTACATTCATTATTTATTTTTCTTTAATTCCAAGATATTAAGGGATACATGTACTGTTAATATAAATGAATTTTGTTACAACAGCGCCACCTGCTGGTCAGTTTCCCACCAGTCTGACCAGCAAGTAGTCAAGGAAGTTGTCAGGAGAAAGAAAGAGGCTGATGTTCTTCTGCTTAGGAAAGGTTTGAGAAAAGTTTCTATTTTTTTTCCCTAAGCAGAAGAACATCAGAGCAGCCTCTTTCTTTCTCCTGACAACTTCCTTGACTACTTGGTGGTTAGACGGGTGGGAAACTGACCAGCAGGTGGCGCTGTTGTAACAAAATTCATTCATATTAACAGCACATGTATCCCTTAATATCTTGGAATTAAAGAAAAATAAATAATGAATGTACATTGCAAAAGTTCTTAGAATAGCACCCACGTCAATTTTACATACACAAATTTAATGGTTTACTTATCCTTTAATAAATCTGTACTCAAATTACTGATTACATAGATTGGTCCTGTCCTTATCTAAAGCTTCTTGCCCTCCTCGCATGGCTCCAGTTTACTGGCCCAAGTCTTCCGTAGAACCTGAAAGTGAATGTTCATTTCCTACGTACAGGTGTACATGTATCGCTTCATTTCTTGGAATTCAAGAAAAACTTATTTTAAAGGTTTACTTATCCTTTAAGGGTCGAATTGAAAATTCTAATTTTTATGGTCAAAACTGTCAAATTCGACTAGGGAAATATCTAAACTCGATTCAAGTTTTTTTTAAAGAATTCAAATTCTATTTTCGAGATTTATTATACTCTGGCCCTTTATGAATTTGAATTTGACTATTCACCCCCTGCCAAATGACTGTATAAGTCAATGGGAGAGGTGCAGTGACCAGTTTGGAGTTGTTTGGAGCCTTCCTGGCATTCGAGTTTTTATGCTTCAACATTTTTATTGGCTTTTCCAAAGCATAAAAGATTTACAATGTACATACGTAGATCATATTAAGCTCGAAAGAATAAATAAATGTAAATGTCATGCAGCTGACAACACAAGATGATATAACAACTATATCAATATTAACCATTAAAAAAAATTGAGTTTTACATATTCTATGAGAGGGCACACTGACTTCTATACAGAACTACTTAATTAAGATCATTTCTGGAAAAGAGTCATCAAACCCTAATTCCAGTATTCTAACTCTACTTGTCTACTTGTGCCAAAGTTATGTTATGACACCAGGGATATCACCAGGAATCAATAGTTGTAGGGTTACAGTAAATATATGTCAACAATTTGCTTTTCATCATTGTACTAAGCACAATTCAGCAGGAACAGTCCCCTAAGTTTGCTCATAGTCTGTACAGAGAGATCCCATAAAACTATAACAGCATAGGTATTCCCTGTACTAAGCACAATTCAGCAGGAACAGTCCCTAAGTTTGCTCATAGTCTGTACAGAGAGATTCCATAAAACTATAACAGCATAGGTATTCCCTGTACTAAGCACAATTCAGCAGGAACAGTCCCTAAGTTTGCTCATAGTCTGTACAGAGAGATCCCATAAAACTATGGCAGTATAGGTATTCCTTGTACTAAGCACAATTCAGCAGGAACAGTCCCCTAAGTTTGCTCATAGTCTGTACAGAGAGATCCCATAAAACTATGGCAGTATAGGTATTCCTATGTACTAAGCACAATTCAGCAGGAACAGTCCCCTAAGTTTGCTCATAGTCTGTACAGAGAGATCCCATAAAACTATGGTAGGTATAGGTATTCCCTGTACTAAGCACAATTCAGCAGGAACAGTCCCTAAGTTTGCTCATAGTCTGTACAGAGAGATCCCATAAAACTATGGCAGCATAGGTATTCCCCTGTACTAAGCACAATTCAGCAGGAACAGTCCCCTAAGTTTGCTCATAGTCTGTACAGAGAGATCCCATAATAACCTGTCTCCATTGGCATCTTTCTGTTCTAAGAACAGCAGGAATATATATACTGTATATAGCTATGCTATTATATTCTGAATCCCAGAAGGCTGCAATTAAATGAGATGAGAATCAAGCAGAGCATTACAATGAAAGAATACAGTGCAGAACAGTTTTAATTATCACTATATTCTTTTATGTAAACGATCCCTGGTGTTTTTAATTTATATATATGCCAGACGTTTATATTTAATCTGTTTTCCTGTTTTCCTTAGCATTATTCTGATTAGAATCTCACAGTCAATTATGGGATTGAATATTTTCCAGCACTGACACTGATACTGAATGGCGATTTACAAACAAACTGCTTTAGGTCGAAGGATCAGCTTTTATTGTACAAATTTACGTGTTTACAACAAGGTTGACTTTATAAAAAGGACCCCGCTATATAATTCCAGAGGTATCCTGGGCAGAATTCCACATCTCAAATAGTGAGCGACTAATAAACTAGATTTGATTGTGTATATTCAGACTGATCCAGGTTATAACTGGGCTAATGTCTTCATCACCAATATGGTTCCTGCTCTTTAAAACATGGTGCTTCAGCATCGCAGCTCCTCTTCTCTACCTACAGTTCTGTTAGTCTGAAATTTTAGCCTGTCCATGCACATGTATGGGCAATTGAATGGTATCCATCTGTTTTTATGTAGGTCAATTGGTTGACCATAGAGCAGTGACCCAAACCAGTGGCTCATGAGCAACATGTTACTCTCCAACCCCTTGGATGTTGCTCCCAGTGGCCTCAAAGCAGGGGCTGTTTTTTAAATTTTAGGCTTGGAGGCAAGTTTTGGTTGTATAAAAACCAGTTGTACTGCCCAACAGAACCTCCTGTAGGCTGCCAGTCCACATAGGGGCCACCAATAGCCAACCACAGTCCTTATGTGGGACTTTTTTCATGATTGTGTTGCTCCCCAATTCTTTTTACATTTAAATGTGGCTCATGAGTAAAAAAAGATTGGGGACACCTGCCATAGAGGTCCAGCCAATGTATGGTCTTGGACCTTTATAGTACTTACCAGATCTTGTATCTTTCTGCCCTTATCCAAAGCCAATATAGGCTGTGTGCCTTTCTCTGCTGTTTTGGTAGATGTTAAAGGGATTCTGTCGTGATTTTTATTTCTAAATGACACTGTTTACTGCAACTAATTCACTCTACAATATAAAATGTCATTCCTGAACCAGCAAGTGTATTTAGTTGTAATATTGGTGCGTAGGTGCATCTCAGGTCATTTTGCCTGGTCATGTGATTTCAGAAAGAGCCAGCACTTTAGGATGGAACTGCTTTCTGGCAGGCTGTTGTTTCTCCTACTCAATGTAACTGAATGTGTCTCAGTGGGACCTGGATTTTACTATCGAGTGCTGCTCTTATATCTACCAGGCAGCTGTTATCTTGTGTTAGGGAGCTGCTATCTGGTTACTTTCCCATTGTTCTGTTGTTAGGCTGCTGGAGGGATAATATCACTTCAACTTGCAGTACAGCAGTAAAGAGTAATTGAAGTTTATCAGAGCACAAGTCACATGACTGGGGACAGCTGGGAAACTGATAATATGTCTAGCCTCATGTCAGATTTCAAAATTAAATATAAAAAAATCTATTTGCTCTTTTGAAAAACAGATTTCAGTGCAGAATTCTGCTGGAGCAGCACTATTAACTGATGTGTTTTGAAAAAAATATGTTTTGCCATGTCAGTATCCCTTTAAGCAGCTCTGATAAAGGGAACATAAGTAGATGATTATAGTAAGAGAGTTACTGAACTGGGAGAAAAGGAGACCGGGAAATGGGCACCATAACCAGGAGAGCCTACAGGTGGTCCAGAGAAGAACCAGCTGAGGGAACTTAATATCAACCTCAGTCCTTTTTAATGTTGAATCCAAAAAAAACTGGTGGTGGTCACCAAGTGCAATAAGAGTGTAATTTGAGTTCAATAATGCAACTGTTTTCCACCCCACACTCCTAAAAGAAGACATTTGTTCTCAGTCGTAGTCAGTTTCCCCAGCAATTCTCAGGCAGCCCTTGGAATAAGCAATTTGATTGTGATCTAAAGGATTTATTTGGCACCAGCACAACATGAAGGTGTTAGTATTTGACGATTCACCGAAGAACTGCAAGGAAAGCAACCTGTCTCATTTATCTATGTGGAAAAAGAGAGAAAAGGCCCATTCACAACGTCCGGAACACAGAGAGGTGAGAATGAGGTTCTGAATGCAGGTGAGACCCCTGGTACAATCCTTTGTATCCCATTTCCAGATATATATCTCCTATATATTGTACCCAGGGGAGAGGTGAGCACAGGCTCATGCCCATAATACTGACCTCACAGTAACTGAATCCTAAGAAGAATAGCAATAGTTTCAATGAGAACCTGCCGTTCATGTAACAAAGAAAGAGCTGTTTTTCAGCAAATGAATGTTCCTTTTATTAATGTCAGGTCTAATATTATATGAAAAATACTTTCTTTTTCTTTAGCTCAAATAAGATATGTTAAAATAATGGTGTATATGTCTTTTTCTCTCTTTTTGCTGCATTTGAACATTTTATGTTATACAGGTATGGGACCTGTTATCCAGAATGCTCGGGACCTGGGGTTTTCCAAAAAACAGATCCTTCTGTAATTGATATCTTTCATACACATAGGGGCAAATTCACCAAGAGTCGAATATCGAGGGTTAATTAACTTCGATCGAACGGTCGAAGGAATAATCGTTCGATCGAACGATTAAATCCTTCACATCGAACGATTCGAAGGATTTTAATCCAACGATCAAAGGAATATCCTTCGACCAAAAAAACTTAGCCAAGCCTATGGGGACCTTCCTCATAGGCTAACATTGGGTTCGGTAGCTTTTAGGTGGCGAACTAGGGGGTCAACGTTTTTTCTTAAAGAGACAGTAGTTCGACTATCGAATGGTCAAATAGTCGAACGATTTTTAGTTCGAATCCTTCGATTCGAAGTCGAAGGTCGAAGTAGCCCATTCGATGGTCGAAGTAGCCCAAAAAACACTTCGGAATTCAAAGTTTTTTTACTTCAAATCCTTCACTCGAGCTTGCTGAATAGGCCATAGTCTACTAGAAAATCATATAAACATGAAATAAACCCAATAGGCTGGTTTTGCCTCCAATAAGGAATAATTATATCTGTTTTATTATTACACAAAAAAAGGAAATCAGTTAAAAATTTGGAATATTTGGATAAAATGGAGTCTATGGGAGACAGCCTTTCTGTAATTTGGAGCTTTCTGGATAACTGATGTCTGGATAACGGATCCTTTACCTGTATTCAATTGCCATTTCTACTGTAAGAAAAAGCATAGGCGAAAATTTTCGCCAAGTTTTGATGCAAAAATGACACCCGTAGACTCCAATGGGAAGGAAAAAAATATTTGCGAGTCAAAAAAAAATGTGATGCCTGTAGACTTTAATGCATTTTTGCTTTTTAGCGAATTTTCAGCGAAACAGGTCAGATTTGCCTGTCCTGTTTATAAGAAATGAGTGAATTGTTTTGGCAGGGATGGCTTTGCTGCAAAATTCTGCATTTTGCCATATGTGAATTTGTGAACAAAAAAAAAATTGTTGCGAAAAAGTAGCTGAGACAAAATTGGCCCCCGAGAAAAAAAGTCAGCATAAGAAAAACTCTATTCACTGTAATGGATTTGGAGTGAGAAAATACGTGAGAAAAATGTGCATTGACTTTAATTCATATTGACAAAAAGTCGCAGATAGTGATGGGCGAATATATTCGCCAGGCGCAAATTCGCCGCCAGCGAATAAATTCGCGGAATGGCTGCGAAAATTTGCTGGCATAAAAAAACGCCAACGCATTTTCACCAAAAAAAGGACGCCGGCGCCGTTTTGTGAATTATTTGCCGTTTTGCAAATTTCACGTGAAATTCGCGAATTTTTCTGCGAAGTGAAACGGCGCAAATTCGCCCATCACTAGTCGCAGAGACTAATGTCAGCAGAATCATCTCAGCCAAAGTATTTAGTCCTAAAATACCAGATCTTGAGAGAAATAACTAAATCTGTTATAAACCTTCCAGGCAAATAAACCTCGCATTGATTAGATGCAGTAAAACTCCACTCCGGTGAATTTTATTATTCACATTGAGATTCTGATTTAATGCACCCGGCAAATACGGAAAGTAGAGCAGTTTATCAGACGCACCATTTGCACAAGAAAAAGGGAAAGTCCTAAATGTGTCTAATTTATAGTTCAGGATTAAAATGATAACAAGTGACAGTTTGTAAATTAGAATGTAAAGATCACTTTCCAAACATTGTTTTGTATTACTAATAATTATATGCCACTACTGAATGTGCCTCCAGGTAATCATAATGCTCCTCCTGCATATTATAAGGATATTAGAAGTCACTGAGGGGTTGTTCTGTGACCATATAAAGACACAAGGCTGCAGGCTGAGTTATACAGAGAACTCTGAGTATCACTCATGTATTATAAGGGATAATGTACCCCCTACTGTAAATGATAAGGATATTAGAAGTCACTGAGGGGTTGTTCTGTGACCATATAAAGGCACAAGGCTGCAGGCTGAGTTATACAGGGAACTCTGAGTATCACTCATGTATTATAAGGGATAATGTACCCCCTACTGTAAATGATAAGGATATTAGAAGTCACTGAGGGGTTGTTCTGTGACCATATAAAGGCACAAGGCTGCAGGCTGAGTTATACAGAGAACTCTGAGTATCACTCATGTATTATAAGGGATAATGTACCCCCTACTGTAAATGATAAGGATATTAGAAGTCACTGAGGGGTTGTTCTGTGACCATATAAAGGCACAAGGCTGCAGGCTGAGTTATACAGGGAACTCTGAGTATCACTCATGTATTATAAGGGATAATGTACCCCCTACTGTAAATGATAAGGATATTAGAAGTTACTGACAGGGTTGTTCTGTGACCATATAAAGGCACAAGGCTGCAGGCTGAGTTATACAGGGAACTCGGAGTATCATCATGTATTATAAGGGATAATGTACCCCCTACTGTAAATGATAAGGATATTAGAAGTCACTGAGGGGTCCAGTAACCATATAAAGGCACAAGGCTGCAGGCTAAGTTATACAGGGAACTCGGAGTATCACTCATGTATTATAAGGGATAATGTACCCCCTACTGTAAATGATAAGGATATTAGAAGTCACTGAGGGGTTGTTCTGTGACCATATAAAGACACAAGGCTGCAGGCTGAGTTATACAGAGAACTCTGAGTATCACTCATGTATTATAAGGGATAATGTACCCCCTACTGTAAATGATAAGGATATTAGAAGTCACTGAGGGGTTGTTCTGTGACCATATAAAGGCACAAGGCTGCAGGCTGAGTTATACAGGGAACTCTGAGTATCACTCATGTATTATAAGGGATAATGTACCCCCTACTGTAAATGATAAGGATATTAGAAGTCACTGAGGGGTTGTTCTGTGACCATATAAAGGCACAAGGCTGCAGGCTGAGTTATACAGAGAACTCTGAGTATCACTCATGTATTATAAGGGATAATGTACCCCCTACTGTAAATGATAAGGATATTAGAAGTCACTGAGGGGTTGTTCTGTGACCATATAAAGGCACAAGGCTGCAGGCTGAGTTATACAGGGAACTCTGAGTATCACTCATGTATTATAAGGGATAATGTACCCCCTACTGTAAATGATAAGGATATTAGAAGTTACTGACAGGGTTGTTCTGTGACCATATAAAGGCACAAGGCTGCAGGCTGAGTTATACAGGGAACTCGGAGTATCATCATGTATTATAAGGGATAATGTACCCCCTACTGTAAATGATAAGGATATTAGAAGTCACTGAGGGGTCCAGTAACCATATAAAGGCACAAGGCTGCAGGCTAAGTTATACAGGGAACTCGGAGTATCACTCATGTATTATAAGGGATAATGTACCCCCTACTGTAAATGATAAGGATATTAGAAGTCACTGAGGGGTTGTTCTGTGACCATATAAAGGCACAAGGCTGCAGGCTGAGTTATACAGGGAACTCTGAGTATCACTCATGTATTATAAGGGATAATGTACCCCTACTGTAAATGATAAGGATATTAGAAGTCACTGAGGGGTTGTTCTGTGACCATATAAAGGCACAAGGCTGCAGGCTGAGTTATACAGGGAACTCTGAGTATCACTCATGTATTATAAGGGATAATGTACCCCCTACTGTAAATGATAAGGATATTAGAAGTCACTGAGGGGTTGTTCTGTGACCATATAAAGGCACAAGGCTGCAGGCTGAGTTATACAGGGAACTCTGAGTATCACTCATGTATTATAAGGGATAATGTACCCCCTACTGTAAATGATAAGGATATTAGAAGTCACTGAGGGGTTGTTCTGTGACCATATAAAGGCACAAGGCTGCAGGCTGAGTTATACAGGGAACTCTGAGTATCACTCATGTATTATAAGGGATAATGTACCCCCTACTGTAAATGATAAGGATATTAGAAGTCACTGAGGGGTTGTTCTGTGACCATATAAAGGCACAAGGCTGCAGGCTGAGTTATACAGGGAACTCTGAGTATCACTCATGTATTATAAGGGATAATGTACCCCCTACTGTAAATGATAAGGATATTAGAAGTCACTGAGGGGTTGTTCTGTGACCATATAAAGGCACAAGGCTGCAGGCTGAGTTATACAGGGAACTCTGAGTATCACTCATGTATTATAAGGGATAATGTACCCCCTACTGTAAATGATAAGGATATTAGAAGTCATTGCCTTTGATCATATAAAGAAAAAAGTAAAAATAGCTCAGTCCGGGTATATAAAATAAGTGTATCATCTGTAGGCTCCAGGGTCAATAGGCAGTTGCAAATGATTCAGGAGAAGAGGAGGCTCAGACACAATGACACTATAGAGAATAAAAAAGATCATATTTGGACAGGGACACAAGTACCTTTAATAAATAATGTGAATCAGTGACAACATTTACTGTATGTCCAGTAACACTTGTGGCTTCTGTTGTAAATGACCCTTTTGTCATCAAAAATCCAATGCTGCAACTAGTTCTGAAGTATTTCATTTAGGGATGCACCCAATTCACTATTTTGGATTCAGCCTAACCCCCGAATCCTTCACGAAGGTTGCGGTCAAATACCAAACCGAATCCGAATCCTAATTTGCATATGCAAATTAGGGGTGGGAAGGGAAAAACATTTTTTACTTCCTTGTTTTGTGACAAAAAGTCATGCGATTTCCCTCTCCGCCCCTAATTTTCATATGCAAATTAGGATCCGGATTCGGTTCGGCCGGACAGAAGGATTCGGCCGAATCCTGCTGAAAAGGCCGAATCCCGAACCGAATCATGTATTCGGTGCATCCCTAATTTAATTTACTGCAGTTGTTGTAATTTCAGTTCAAGCTCCCCTTGGAGGTCCAGTCTTAGTTCAGGGCCCCCTTGAGCTCATAACAAGGTCAAAGCTATAGAGAAATATTGGAGTATCAGCCCTAGTTCCAATAATATCCTTAACCTTAACCCATAATATCCAGGGGCCAAAAATATATTTTCACAATTCTTAACTAAATGGCTCTCAAGCTGTGCTGCTTTTAGGTGTATCTAGAACATTCTCCCCAAAATTCCCTCTAAGCTGGGAGCGTGCCCCACATATAAGCCACCACTGCTTTATGATTACGTGGGAATAAATCCCTTTGGCAATATCTTTTACTTCTCATTATGGTCTCTGAGATATTCACAGACTTTTCATTTCTTGGTTTGAAGGATTAATTTAGCCCCTGCCAAGTTGTCCATGTACTTGTGTATAACATGCGGATTTATCCTCACTCTCCGTATTGAGACAATAAATGACTCTCATTCCCAGTCACAAGCTGAAATATTCACACGGCCAAACAGAAGCCGAGTTTCACCACAAACGTTCTGTGTATTTTGTTTTGCTCCGAGGAATTTTCTATCAAATTGAAATCATAACAATGGGGGGGGGGAAATGCTCAAGGGCTGTTTAAAGTGCAGGTAAATATGAATTAATATATTATATTGGCCTAATGCTTTGCTCTGCAGGCTCACGCTCTATTCAATAAAAAGGTTCCTGGGAAATAAAAAAATAGAAATCTTCTTGTTCTTCGTAGAAAATCATATACCGGATATACTCGAGTATAAGCCGAGTTTTTCAGCCCCCAAAATATGAGGAAAAACTCTACCTCGGCTTATACTCGGGTTAAGCGCAAAAACGGTCACCTAAGAATAGTTGCCGGCATCTAAGAATAGTCTCCAAGAATATTCGCCGGCGTCCAAGAATGGTTGCCGGCATCCAAAAACAAGATGCCAGCACCTCCAATGGGAGCAGAAACCCTCAATTTTGTGATTGAAACTTACCAGAAGCTGCTGCATTTCTCACCCTTGGCTTATACTCAAGTCAATAAGCTTTCCCAGTTTTTGGAGGTAAAATTAGGTACCTCGGCTTATACTCGGGACGGCTTATACTCGAGTATATACGGTAATCAGAATATCCGCCATCATTTTCCTATTTTATGAAAATGAGATGTGGAAGATAGAAAATACACACATATAAATATATATATATAACAGTAGACTTAAGGTATGAAGATCCAAATAATGGAAAGATCCATTATTTGGAAATACCCAGGTCCTGAGCATTCTGAATAACAGATCCCTGCATATATACATATACACACATACAGATGATAAAACGGGAGAAGCAAAGTTATATGTAAGCATGTTCCCTTCCAACATCTCATTGCACATCCAAATTACAGAAACTCCCATTATCCAGAAAGCCCCAGGCCCTGAGAATTCTGGATAACAGGTCCCATACCTGTAGTTTTTACAATAAACCCGATATAACAATTCTAAGCGGCTGGGCATCATGGGAATGCTTATGGTTTTATCTCTCCAAGATACCAAGCATTTCCATATTATTCCATATTTCGGCGTCTGTCTTTAGAAATATGACACAGTAGATGCAAAAGCTAATTAAGCGGAATTAGTTATTCAGTTTATGTGAATTCGGATCATGTTTTATATTTTTTCAAAAATCCTTTGAAGAACTAAAAATCTTTCTATCTAATGAATTCTCCAGCCGCCTCTCCGATGCTGGAAGGTCTTTGATTAACGATAATCGCGGGATATTATACCAATTTATTCCCACGCTGACCAATTACGCCACGTACTCATGTTCTGAGCTCCGGAAGCCGAAAATTAGGAGAGTGGATACTTTGAAGTGGAGGCAAAATGTATGTGGAGTCTCCGCTCTCCCCCACGCTTTAATATGGCGGTTTCATTTCACAGGAGACATATTTCCCTTTTCATTTTTGGGCTTTTTCAACTTTCACAGACGTTTAAGGGCAGAGACAAACACTGAGATTCTGGGAGATTAGTTGCCCAGCGACAAATCTCCTCTTCTTCGGGACGACTAATCTCCCCGAAATGCCTCCCGCCACCTAGAATGTAAATTGCTGGCGCGATGGCAATCCGTGTGCTTCATTTTCCGAAGTCGCCCTAAGTTGTCTCATGAGGAAACTTCGGGCGACTTCGAAAAATGAAGTGCTCCAAGTGCCAGAGATTTACATTCTATCCGGCGGGAGGCAGTTTGGGGAGATTTGTCGGCCGGGCGACTAAATCTCCCCGAATCTGAGTGTTTGTCTCTGCCCTAAAAGTTTTGTTTTCATTTCAGAATCTGATTTTTTTCAATAGCAGCTGCGTAAACTTTGGGGCAAATTTACTAAAGGGCGAAGTGACTAACGTTAGCGAAAATTTTCCAGCGTGACGTAATTTCGTTACTTCGCCAATTTAACGGGTGCAGGCGTAACTTCGCTAGTGAAGGAGATAGACTCTAGCGGTAATTTCGCTCCCTTATGCCTGGCGAAGTTGCGCTCTGGCGAATGGACGTTACTCCGCAAATTCACTAAGATGCGGATTTTACTGAACGTTACCTCTTGCGCCAGACTTGCCTTCGCCACCTCAGACCAGGCCAAGTGCAATAGAGAAGATAGTTGAGTCCCAAAAAACGCTGTCGACTTTTAAATTTTTCAGGGTGATAGGCTGCAAAAGATCGTAAATTTTTTCTGGGGTACCCGGCTTCCCCCCTACATTTCCCAACATATGGCACATAAACTATACACTGGGCTCATGTGTAGGGCATTATAACAACTTTATTTAATTTATTAAGGTTCCTAGGCTTCTGTAGTTTGCTGCAACATATACGTCCATTGTACTTTAACTTCCTGCCGTATGCAAATTAGGCATCGCTAGCGCAACTTCGCCAGCGTTTGGCGCCCTGGATGCAACTTCGGATTTTAGTGAATTAGCGTTGTCCTGGCAAATCTATGCCTGGCGAAGTGTGGCGATGAGAGCGAAGCCGTCGCTGGCAAATTTTCGGAGGTTAGTGAATTTGCCCCTTTGTCTGCTGCTTGTGACTTGCTGGGTCTCCCCAATGTGCAATGAGATGTTGGAAAGGAGCGTGCTGAGATTTAACATTACTCCTCCCCATATATAACCGTTTGCATGTATATGTATAGATACAGGGATCTGTTATCCAGAATCCTCTGGACCTGAGGTTTTCCGGATTACGGATATATCTGTATTTTGGATCTTCATACCTTAAGTCTACTAGAAAATCATGTAATCAAGTACAAGATACTGTTTTATTATTACACAGGAAATAAAAAAGGAAATCATATTGCATATTTTTACACAGCAACCAACCAGGATGCAGTATTTAATAGCCTGTGAAAAATGATGATTGGTTGCCACTCAGATGCTGGACAGTGAAGGTCAGTGATTAGCTGTAGACATCAATAATATATATTTATAATTTTACCAACCCCTTAGACACAACTCCCCTATGTTCTTTAATTCTTGCCCCAGGTTTAATAACTGCACAATAGTCACCATAACTTGCGACTTTGATTTATCTGTTATATTATTAATATACAGGTATGAGACATGTTATCCAGAATGCTCGGGACCTGGGGTTTTCTGGATAATGGATCTTTCCGTTATTTGGATCTTCATACCTTAAGTCTACTAGAAAATCATGTAAGCATTAAATAAACCCAATAGGCTGGTTTTGCTTCCAAAAAGGATTTATTATATCTTAGTGGGGATCAAGTACAAGATACTGTTTTATTATTTCGGAGAAAAAGGAAATCATTTAGTATATTATTTATACAGGTAGCTGATCTTTTATCCAGAAACCTGTTATCAAGAAAGCTCTGAATTACAGGAAGGCTGTCTCCCATCGACTCCATTTTATCTAAATAATCCAAATTTTTAAAAATGATTTCCTTTAAGTCTCAAGAGCGCATGGGATAAGACTACCCTTGACCTTTAAGAAATTCGGACTGTATCTTCACTGGCAGCAAATAAATTTGCAAATTTATGCGAAAATTCACCGGCGTTAAATTTTTTCAACACCAGTGACAATTCTGATGCCGCTGACAATTAAAAGGATACCCATTGACTTTAATACGCGTCATTTGTCACCAGCGTCGAAACTTTTTCGCAAATGTTTTTTTTTTGCAAATTTTTCACCCGTTTTGCGAATTTTGTGGGAAATTTGCGAATTTCATGGCCAAGCGAAACAGGACAAATTTACAGATCACTACCCATTTACGGTATCTGAGGGATTAAGAAGTTTATGGTTGAATCAGGCAAAATATCAGGGCAGGCAGCTGTGAAAGTAGCCAGGAAACAGGAAGGAAGGTCAGATAGGAATTATACTCCACCCAGGAACACTTGGAAGTCTCAAAGACTCACAAGTTGAGGGGCATTTTAGGAAGATGTCCATGCCCAGTCACTACATACTCTTTAAGAATGCAGGAAGCACTCATAGTGACATAGACAGGCCCAGATTTCCAATATGGCCACTCCTAGGCCACAGGATCCTCACACCCTAGGGTTGCCACCTTTCCCCTCATTGAACTCTGGGTGGAGGTGGGGCCATGATGCAGTGGGGGGGGGGCAGGACTGTGACTATAGTGCTCCTTAGAATGCAGTTGGGCAATATGTCACCCATAAAGTCTTACCGCTCTAGGCCTGGGCATGTGTTGCCTTGGTGTAACAAACACTCACACTGGTGGGCTAGCGGGCCGGCCAGGACGATGTGTCCTCCTTGCCTGCTGCTTTGGAATTTCCTTAGGCTGCACGCAGCGGCCACTTCCGGGTTTTCTGTGCGCAACATCACCTGCGTCGTGACGTCATTGCGCGAGTTTTAAAGGTACATAAAGGGGCCTTTCATGTAAACTCACTGCCTGTTGTTTGGTTCTACTAGCTAGTTTCCTGGGTGCTTTGTTCTGAATCTGATTCCTGTTTTTGACTCCTGCCTGCCTGACTATTCCGAACTCCATAATCCTGACCAGTGCCTGCCTGGCCATTCTGATTGATCTCCTGGTTTCTGACCCTTGCCTGTCTGACTCTGATTGAATTCTGCCTTCCCCCGACCTGGCCTGTTTGACTACGTTTGGTCTATTCCAAGAACTGTGCTTTCCGTCCTAATTCTCGCTAACGATCGTGTCCCATTGCTCGTCCAGAACCTTCGCTTTACTCCTCTCTTGATCAGACCTGGCAGCATCCAATTAGCCGAGGGCTCCACCCGAGCTTAAAGGCGGAGGCAAGAGCCGTGACCAGGGAGCCTAGATTTGGTTCTGGATTCTGGGTGCCGTTCATGACACTTGGAGATACACCCTCTATTCTATGCCCTCTATTATAACAACGCAAAGTGCTGCTTCTTAGAGTGTAACCTCTGGGCCGAGGTACTTCCCCCTACCTGTCATGTCTGAATACGGACAGCTTTCATATTGGGGTGCACCTCTTTGTTCAGCATTATAGGAGTGCAAAGTGCTGTGTCTCAGGGTGCAACCGGCAGAGCAGAGTGCAAAAAAAGAGGGGCACTTTGATGTTTTTGTGTAGCACAGCAATACACACACCCTCGACAGCTGTAAAAGTTTTAGAAACAAGTTAAAACTCAATTAATGCATCTTGTGTGGCAGAAGCCAATGGGTGAGTGAGCCTGGAATCCAATCAGGGAACTCAATTCCGCAGCAGATAAATCAATTCTAATTCCATCACAGGCTTCCCATTAACATCGCTCACTGCCTCTGGGGCTTTTTTCCATTTCTTTTCTCTCCTTTCCATTGGCAATGGAAATCAATTTGGAAATGTTTTCTATGCCTCTAACTCTAACTGATGCTTAAGCTCTTTGTAAAACGGGAGCCAGCAATAAAACTGCCGCAATTCCTCGTCCAGCTGTCTCATCCCGGCTCAGGTATTTAATGGGCTCCTTTCATCTCCAGCCAATTCATTTTCACCTGCGGACACGATGCAAACGGAACAAACAAAACTGTTGTGTTTAGCAAAACATCAAACGTGCGCCTCCAGCTCCCGACCTCCGGAAAACAAATAAGCCCTGTCTTTGTTTGGGCACCAAAATGAGAAAATGATGAAAAGCTGACAATTCACAACCGATGAAAGACACTAATTGTGTTACAGGGTCCCATATTCTGCTCGTAAACTAATTAAAATGTTCAAGTCTGGTTGAAATACTCAGCTCCACCTGCAACAATGGCACAGACCACTAGAACAGCAAATATTTGCCAAATACAGCAGAATTTTAAATTGAATTTAAGCAATTCTGAAATTCAAATAAATAGCCACCTGGCCACTAAATAGTTTGATGTTTGTCACATTTCTATTAGTTGATATAATTTTTTTTCTATATATATATTTTTTTTTCAATCCCCCTTTAATTTGCATTGATTCTGATTTGGAAGCTCCACTCTCACCTGAAAGCTCTCACGCCTCAGCAAACAATTCTAGACTTAAATTCTTGGAATAACCTGAAATGTATTGAATAAAACGTGAATATGTGCTCTAAATTGTTTTATAATGTTGCAAACTAGAGGGATGATTTAATAATGTTCATATTTTCCTTTGTCTCCGCACATAGTGCTAAAAATCGTGGACTAGGCCATGGGCACTGCCATCTTGGATGCGACGCTGATGAGGAAGGGAGTGTCGTTGGGTGCTCCTGTCACTGGGGTTCTTAATCATTTAAGGGGTCATTTGCAACTGCAAAAGAGGTGGGCTAAGTGCAAAATTGGGCCAATTTGTTGAAAATAATAGTATTGTGCTTCCACCTTAGCTCAAATCGGACAGAATTGCGCCGAAAATTTACAGAGAGTAATGAGTGCACCCTATTCTTTTGGTGCAAGAGTGCAGTGGAAATTAATGTAGGCTTCTGTGTAAACCCTAGAGCAACCAACCGGTTTAGAGGTAGCAGTAGCTTCAGGGTTCCCTGGAGGAGGAGGACAGGGACACCAAAAGTGCAAGGAGCTCATGTTGACGCAGATGACTTGATTTTTTGCTCAATTGACTGTGGTCAATTTAAAGGCCCCACAACTGCTCTCAGTGTAATAAATGCCCCTTTAGTGATGGGCGAATCTGACCATTTCACCCCCTTGGAGCAACTAAATGAAGGATAGAAGCCTAATCTAGCTAGTCTTGCTTCATGGAGTCCCACTTGGTTTGGTGCAGTAAAAATAATGAAAGCAAACACCTCAATGGTTCCTATAGGTTGGATTCTTTTTAAATCTTTATATAATTGGACCTCCTCTCTTGACAATGTAATTCGTACAGTTATCGTCATAGCGTTATATCACAGGGCTTTGCAGAGGAGCTTCGATTGCACCTCTTGTTTATCAGTGAGAGCCGCTGACATTTGAAGATTTCAGCTTGATAGTGATTGTGCTTTTCATTCTGACAATTACAAGCTCATCACAGGTTCATTAGAGGAATTAATGGAGCGCTGTATTGTGCAAGCACTTCTTAATACCTTTATGATTGTCTCATTAGATTCTGCTGACAGCAAAGGCAATACTTCAAGTTGCAAATATATATATATATATATATATATATATATACACAGGATATCTATATATATACACACACGGGGCAGCAGGGAGAACAATTATGCAGTACATTATATTCTATGACATTGCATCTCATGGTGCCTCCTTGTTTTGCATGTTTTTGTTTACTAAAGAATGAATAATATTGGGCATCAAAAAGAAAATAATAATGTTTTCATCCTAAAGCAGGTTTTTGCTTAAAGCTATGCATCCTTCAATTTTATTTATAGTTGGTTAGTTTGATGGCATGGGTCTGCAGTGCCGTAAGCCCAAGACATCTGAATGGACAGCCTGTAGATTGGGGTCCACAACCTTTTTTTTCTGTGAGCCACATTCAACCATAAAAAGTTGGAGAGCAGCACAAACATGCACCTGGGGGTGCCAAATATGTTGGTAGCTCCTATGTGGACTGGAAGCTCTGGAGGCTCTGTGTCAGGAGTCGAGGCGAGTCCGAAGGTAAGAGCCTCCCCCACGCTTCCCACTGAGTTACGCCCTGAGGGTTGAGACAGGACGTTCCCAGATAAGGAATAGCAGGAGTGCTAGATGAGCCCACAAAATAACAGTTCGTAATAAGGGCTAGCACTTATCTGCAGGAGACGAAGCGAAGTCAGGAACAGGCCGGGTCATACACAGGGAAGGATCAATAAGCAGGTACCAGTTGAGGGAAATCCAGAAGAGTAGTCAGCGAAGCCAAGGTCAAAGTCAGACGAGCAAATACAGAATCCAGGGACAATCAGAAGAGTAGTCAGTAACAAGCCGTGGTCGAAATCAGAATAACATCAGTAATAAACGCTTAGTGTCAGTAAGACGATCACCTTGCACTGGGCCTAGGTCGGAGTGACCTTTTAACCCCTGGACGCATGTTGGCGTCAGAACGCGCGCCTGCGTCAGAACGCGCGCGCGCACGTGAATGCGCGCCCGCGTCGGAACGCGCGCACGTAAATGCGCGCCCGCGTCCAAACACACGCGCGCATCAGGACACGCGCTCGAAAACGCAACAAACGCCGGAGTGGAAGCACAGGCCTGGGGAGATGTCGGCTCAGCTTGAGCCAGATCTTCTGGATCCCGACATTGCCCCCCCTCAAAATGCAACCTCCGGGTGCATGTGGGAGCCGGTCTGTTAGGATGAGATCTATGAAACAACTCAATAAGTTGAGGAGCATGTAAATTACTCACGGGTTCCCATGAATTCTCTTCTGGAGGAAAACCTTTCCATTGGATTAAATATTGAAGACGACCTCGCCGGTACCTAGAATCCAAGATGGCCTCCACTTCGAATTCCTCAACACCTTCAATAGTTACTGGAGCTGGAGGACTGTGGTCTCTTCCCGAAAAGGTGTTCTTCACCACAGGTTTCAATAAGGCTACATGAAAAACAGGGTGAATTCTGTAAGTAGCAGGTAATTTAAGTTTGAAAGTTACCTCATTCACACGACGAATAATGGGAAAGGGGCCCAGAAATCGTTGACCCAGCTTCTTAGACGGACACGGAAGTTTGATGTGCCGGGTAGACAACCACACCAGGTCTCCAACTCGAAACTCAGAACCCTTCCTTCTCTTACGATCAGCAAAATCCTTGAAGTTGCTCTGTGCTTGGGCCATTGTTTGCTGAATTCTTAGGGTATTGTCCAGAAGAAAAGAAAGTCTTTCTTGAACCGCGGGCACCTCTATACCTTTAGGAAGATTAGGAAGCACGTGCGGATGGAAACCATAGTTAGCGAAAAAAGGAGTTTGCTTGATGGAGGAATGAAGGGCATTATTGTAGGAGAACTCAGCCAATGGTAACAGCTCACTCCAATTGTCCTGGAGGAAAGATGAAAAACAACGTAGATATTGTTCCAACGTTTGGTTTAGTCCTCTCTGTCTGCCCATTGGATTGTGGATGAAAAGCCGTGGAAAGAGCCATCTTGATCTTTAAAGCTTTGCACAATGCCCTCCAGAATTTAGATGTGAACTGTACTCCCCGATCCGACACAATCTCGTCTGGCACTCCATGGAGTCTGACGACTTCCTTAATAAACACCTCAGCCGTAGAAGGTGCAGAAGGTACTCCGGAGAGGGGAACAAAATGTGCCATCTTGGAGAGTCGATCCACAATTACAAAAATTGTATTGTATCCTTGCGAGGGAGGAAGCTCTACAATAAAATCCATGGAAATGGAACCCCACAATCGAGTAGGCACTGGTAAAGGACGTAACAGCCCCAGGGGTTTAACATGTGAATCTTTAAACCGAGCACAAGTCTCACAAGAAGATACATAATCCTTGCAGTCCTTAGCCATGTGAGGCCAGAAGAAAAACCTTTGAGCAAGATCTAAAGTCTTAAACATATCCCATATGACCCGCCAATGGGTGATCATGAAGAAATTTTAGGGTCTCTAAGCGAAGTGTTTCTGGAATGAAGACTTTGTCTTTCAAAAAAAATAACCCATCACAAGCTTGCAACTCCCCGTGTGGAGATAAAGAAGAGGATGCCTCCTTGATCTTTGAAAAAAGTTCACTCTGAAGAAGAAAGAAATTCTGGGGACGAAGAATCGTATCCGGGGGAAAAGGTTCCTCTTCCTGACTGTGTAACCGTGAAAGAACATCAGCTTTCTTGTTCTTAGAGCCAGGCCTATAGGTTATATGAAAATTAAAACGAGAAAAAAACAATGCCCACCTGGCTTGTCTTGGTTTGAGACGTTTGGCGGTTCGTAAATACTCCAGATTTTTATGGTCTGAAAAAATAATGATCGGGTGTGATGCTCCTTCCAGCAAATGACGCCATTCTTCAAATGCTGCTTTAATGGCCAAGAGTTCTCGGTCAGAAACATCATAATTCTTCTCTGAGGTGGAGAGTTTCTTAGAAAAAAAAGCCACAGGATGAAGAGCGTTGTTATCGCCGGTCCTTTGGGATAAAATAGCACCAATAGCAGTTTCAGATGCATCAACCTCTAGAATGTAAGGCAGAACAGGGTTAGGATGCTTTAAGACAGCAGCAGACGTAAACAGATGTTTTAATTGATCAAATGCTTCTTGAGCTTGTGTAGTCCACTGAAAGTGCTTAGTGGAACTGGTTAAATCAGTGATAGGTGCAATAATCTTAGAAAAGTCCTTAATAAACTTTCTATAAAAATTCGCAAACCCGACGAAACTTTGTACTGCTTTCCGAGAAGAAGGAACAGGCCAATCAAGAATAGCGGACACCTTCTTCTTGTCCATGCAAACTCCGTCAGAAGAGATCACAAACCCCAGGAACTCCACTGAAGACTTGCAAAATTCGCATTTCTCCAGTTTGGCATATAAACGATGAGTTCGCAGACGGTTAAAAACCTTCCTTAGTTGCATCTCATGGTCCTGTTTGGAAGAAGAAAAAATTAGAATATCGTCTAGATAGACAATCAAAAATTGATCCAAAAAATCTCGGAAAATATCATTAACAAAATGCTGAAAAGTCGCAGGAGCGTTGCATAAACCAAATGGCATAACGAGGTACTCATAATGTCCAAAACGGGTTCGAAAAGCCGTCTTCCACTCATCTCCTTGCCGAATCCTTACCAAATTATACGCCCCTCGTAAGTCTAATTTAGAAAAAATCTTGGCCCCACGAAGGTTTTGGAATAATTCAGGAATGAGGGGTAACGGGTTAACGATTTTTTACAGTGATCTGGTTCAAGTGTCTGTAATCAATGCAGGGCCGTAAGGAATGATCCTTTTTCTCTACGAAGAAAATACCCGCCCCTGCAGGTGAGGTGGAAGGACGAATAAACCCTTTCTCCACATTCTCGTTGATATAATCTTTCAAGACCGAAAGTTCGGGCTCAGACAGAGGGTAGATACGTCCGAAAGGAATTGGAGCCCCTGGAAGCAAATCTATAGGACAATCATAAATTCGATGAGGAGGTAGTGTGTCAGCTCCCTTTTGATCAAAAACATCTATGTAGTCCTGAAGAAATTAAGGGATGGCCTGTAAACGAGGATCTTGAGATGAACACAAAGCAAATGCTTTAGAAGTGGTTTTGGGCATGAAGAAATGAGAAACACAAGCCACAGACGAAAATTGCAGTACCCCAGTGCTCCAATTTATTGAAGGATTGTGCAATTTCAACCATGGAAACCCAAAAATTAACGGAAAAAGAGGAGAGGACACCACATCAAAAGATAAAGTCTCAACATGATTAGAGTCAGTGATAACAATCAGTGGTGTGGTCTCTAACAACACTGGTCCGGAGGAGAGTTGGGAGCCATCTGCTGTCCTCACCAGAAATGGTTGAGTCTTGGGTCGGGTCGGAATATTATGAGCTTTAATAAATTCTTTATCGACAAAACAACCACAGGCTCCTGAGTCTATGACGACTTTACTCTCTAGGAACCCTTGGGGCCACTGTAGAGAAATAGGGACAATGAGCATAGGCAATTCTCGAGAGGAGGAGGATGAGGATGGAAAATAAGTCGGAAGAATATGCTTACCCCCTGGTCGGGTAGGACAGTTCCTCAAGAAATGGCCAGACAGACCGCAGTAGAGGCATAAATTGTTCTCCCTTCTGCGGGACCTCTCCTGGGCAGAGATAGCTGTTCTCATAAGTCCAATCTGCATGGGTTCAGGGACAGTTGTTATAGAAGCAGGGGAGGAAATGGATGACGAAGTTGCAGAGACATATGAAGACAGAGGGGCTTTAGGAAGTACCCAGGAAGCTCCAAAAGAAGGTGTTGCAGCTCTCTCTGCGCGTCTCTCCCTTAAACGACGATCAATCTGCACACACAGGTCGATCAAGGCCTCCAATGAATTAGGTATTCCTACTCTGGCTAACTCATCCTTCAGAGTAGGACTCAAACCCAAGCGGAATTGATGTCTGAGGGCCTTGTCGTTCCACTCGGTGTCGGTGGCATAAGTGCGGAAATCAGTCACATAATCTTCAACTGGGCGTTTGCCCTGACTTAGAGTCCGGATTATAGTTTCAGCAGTGTCGGACCTCTTAGGATCGTCATATATTTGAGCCATAGCTGAAAAAAATATGTCCACACTCGCCAATAGGGGGCTTTGGGTTTCAAACAGACGATGGGCCCAAGTCTTGGGTTCTCCGGATAGTAGGGACATAATCACTCCCACCCTGATTTGTTCAGTAGCATAAGATTGACTTTTCAAGGAAAACATGAGTCGACAGTCATTTTCAAAAGCCCTGAATTTAGCTCGATCTCCAGAAAAGCGTTCAGGGAGTGGTATCTTGGGCTCGGGCGTCGGATGTGTGGACGAAGAAACTACTCCTGGGTAAGCAACCGACACTGGGGGGCCAGGAGAAGGAGCGGCAGCAACAGTCATGTCTTGCATCTGGGTCTGTAGTTGTTGATAGCCCCCTTGTAAATCACGAACAGCCCGAGTAAGACCAGCTAATTGCTGAGCAACAATTTCTAAAGGGGAAAGAGCTGGTTCTTCGGACTCCATGGCGAGGTGATACTGTCAGGAGTCGAGGCGAGTCCGAAGGTAAGAGCCTCCCCCACGCTTCCCACTGAGTTACGCCCTGAGGGTTGAGACAGGACGTTCCCAGATAAGGAATAGCAGGAGTGCTAGATGAGCCCACAAAATAACAGTTCGTAATAAGGGCTAGCACTTATCTGCAGGAGACGAAGCGAAGTCAGGAACAGGCCGGGTCATACACAGGGAAGGATCAATAAGCAGGTACCAGTTGAGGGAAATCCAGAAGAGTAGTCAGCGAAGCCAAGGTCGAAGTCAGACGAGCAAATACAGAATCCAGGGACAATCAGAAGAGTAGTCAGTAACAAGCCGTGGTCGAAATCAGAATAACATCAGTAATAAACGCTTAGTGTCAGTAAGACGATCACCTCGCACTGGGCCTAGGTCGGAGTGACCTTTTAACCCCTGGACGCATGTTGGCGTCAGAACGCGCGCCTGCGTCAGAACGCGCGCGCGCACGTGAATGCGCGCCCGCGTCAGAGCGCGCGCCCGCGTCGGAACGCGCGCGCGCACGTAAATGCGCGCCCGCGTCCAAACACACGCGCGCATCAGGACACGCGCTCGAAAACGCAACAAACGCCGGAGTGGAAGCACAGGCCTGGGGAGATGTCGGCTCAGCTTGAGCCAGATCTTCTGGATCCCGACACTCTGTTTGGCAGACCATAGGTTTTTAGGAACTAAAGCTTGCCTTCAAGCCAGGAATTCAAAAATAACCATTTTTTTCAAGTGCCACTTGGAGCAACATCCAAGGGGTTGGTGAGCAACCGATTACGTGTTGGGGATCACTGCTGTAGATCAAACCTTCCAGTTTTTTGTTGTATGTTGCTATTAAAAGTCCAAAGGTGAGCATACACAGGCCAATCCCTAAATTCTCCAACTCACAATCCCATGGGGAATAAAAGCATGGATGACATACCAGGGGAAGCAAAATTACCGGCACACAGGACACGATGCAAGCGGGAGACCTCTGCGTATTTATTAAAGTATGATGTTTTAGGGGCACAACCTGAAAACGTTACACTTTGTCTGACGAAGGGGCAGGGCCGGAACTAGAGGTAGGCAGAGTAGGCACATGCCTAGGGCGCAAAGCTGGAGGGGACGCCTTCTCTGCCTTCTACCCCCTAGTCCGGTACCATCTCGGAGCTCTGGCATGGGCATGTGCATGAGTTCTTCTCATCTTTTTCCATGCATGTCCTTCGAATTTTTCATGCATGTGCGCATGTCTTTTTTTTTTCACGCCTGGGCAAGTCTTTTTTTCGTACAACGTGTGAACCTATTGGGCACATGTCCTCCTCGGCCCAGCGTTGTAAAGGGGCGTGCCACCGAAACATTATGCTTTAAGAACTACACAGGGGGCTCCCGCTTGCATCGTGTCCTGTGTGCCGGTAATTTTGCTTCACAGTATAATGGAGGTGCCATTCCCTTCTACTGTGCACCGGACCATTGCTTAAAAAAGAGGCCAGGGTGAAGAAAACAACTCTCTTCTTCACTTCTTGGCTGATGCACCATTGTATTTGATCATCCGGACAGCCTACGCCTACCCATAACCATATGAAATTAATAGTTGGAATGTTTATGGCCAATTCTAGTTCGGGGAGAAACGAGTGCATGACACTCTACTTAAGCTACCAGCATCTCTATGTGATCTTTTACCTTCTCTTGTCCTCCTCTTTGCTGCCCCTTCTCCAGTAAAGAATGGAAAGATGGAAAAGAAGATTTCAAGATGGAAAGGAGTATGGATTTTATTTTAATGTCCGTAAACGTAGGGGATTTCAAAGCCTAGAAATAGTGCAAAGCTTCAGCTAAATAGTGATTGAGAATATACCTTAAAGGACAAGGAACATCTAAAAACAATTATGTGTGCAGGGAAAGGCATAACTCAAGGCATACAGTGTAACAGTGCAGTCACTTTGCTGACATTCTAAGCCTTTTATATTATCCGAAGTTTTCACAAAAGCATTTAGTATATGAAGAACTCAATTCAAAATTTGTTGCTCTCCCATGAAGACCAAGATCGCAGCGCATGCGTCCTACATAGTATTCACATTTAGAGCATGGGCAGATGATGTGGCTCGTAACCGCGCTTTCTCCTATGTGAGCCGTCTCGCACTCATGAATCAGCACATCTATGCCTGCCTTTAGAAATGTCGCTCATGGTAACGTAAGCGATTTAAACATGGCGGATGTGATAGACTTCGAAAGGGGGAAACTAAATGACTAATTTACTACTTTTAAAAACTTTATTTTGAAAAATTAACTTAGTGATCTGGGATAGCATTTGGCCAATAATTAATTGAAGAAAAAAGTGAAAAAAGGCTTTCCTTGTCCTTTAAGTCTACTGTAAAACCATTCAAACAATAAATAAACCCAATAGGCTGGTTTTGCCTCCAATTACATATTAATTATATCTTAGTTGGGATTAAGTACAATGTACTGTTTTATTATTACACAGAAAAACTAATTTTTTATTATTTTATTAAAATGGAGTCTATGGAGACTGCCTTTCTGGATAATGGGTTTCCAGATAATGGATCCCATGCTTGTGTGTGTGTGTGTGTGTGTATATATATATATATATATATATATATATATATATATATATATATAGATATAGATAGATATAGATAGATATAGATATATATCAAGGAATAATAATGTTCATAAGAGTTGATTACACATTCCATATTAGGTGAAGGACATTAGACTTCTGCGTAAGACCTGAACTCATTGTATTCTAAAGAGCTTATCTGTTAACCTGAGCCTTTAAAGGAGAAGGAAAGGCTAAAACTAAGTAAGCTTTATCAGAAAGGTCTATATAAATACACCAGTAAACCCTCAAAGTAATGTTGCTCTGAGTCCTCTGTCAAAAGAAACAGCACATTTCTTTCCTTCTAATGTGTACTCATGGGCTTCTGTATCAGACTTCCTGTTTTCAGCTTACACATCCAGGCTTGAGCTTGAGCATGCTCAGTTTGCTCCTCTCTCCCTCCCTCCTCCTCTCGCAGGGAGAGACTCAGGCAGGAAGTGATGTCACACCAAGCTAATATGGCAGCTGCTATCCTAAACAAACAGAGAGAACTTCTAGAGCTGTTTACTCAGGTATGGTAAAGCATTCTACAGAATAAATATAGTGTTATAGTTTGCACTATTGTGGCTAATCTATTGGCAATAAATTGCTTCAGTAGCTTTCCTTCTCCTTTAAGCCCAATTATAGCCCGCTACCCGCCAGTCAATTCTCTCTTTTAGAAACCAACAATCATTTAACTTTAGTACAAATGAATGCACAATTCTACTTTCCCAAAATAGATTCAACTTCTGTTTATAAGCAGGGCCCTTGATTTAGGATCTTGAATAAAGTTGCCGAAACTCAGACACATGAATTAAAGGTTAATGGAGAAAGAAGGGTGCTACTGAATCTCAGATTATGGAACATGGAAGCCTTGGTATGAGCCGCTGAGCAAGATTACGCTACAAGCTTTACTCTACCTTTAAATTAAGATTTCCAATTCAGAAGTCTACCATGTTAATATACATATTTATTTTTTTCTCTCCATAACAATTTCCTCCGGTGTCCTACAGAAATCCAATTTCCTTCTCGTGTAATGCTTAATAGCAATCAATATGAAACAAGCTCATTACATTAGAAGTGAAATTACATAAAATAACGATGGCAACAAAAAGAACACTGTTCATTATTTGATAAACATTTCTAACAGAAGTTATTTTCAGCCTTATACAGGAAAAAGACTCTATAGAACTGGTTAGATTACTTTTTGGCAGGGGCTTAACTACAGAGAAAGAAGACCCTGCAGCCATGAGACCTTAATTCATATAGAATTTAAATAAATATTGGTAGAACAGGTCAACCTCTAGACATTTTGGGGGCCTGGAAAATAATTTGCTCCACTGGTGTCCAGAGACAAACTGAGGAGCTTTGGCACCCAAAGCAAGGGCAGAGACTCTCACAAACCTCTTACAATCCTCAAAAGACATTGGCAAGCTCTCAAGATGGACCACAATGTATATAGTTTGCACTTTATCTGCATTTTTTTAGTGCTTTCTGATATTCTATGCAGTGTTTAGTCTTTTGTGTAGTCTTTACTCCCATTGCTGAAGCTCTGGGGCAAGTTCACATGAACCCCACAAGAATATTGTTGAATTCTATATTTATTGCAGTCGTTGCATTTTGTTTAGTGGAAATTTCAAACCCAACCCAAGTGTGGCATTCTCTGTGCCCACCCCTCCATGGTACTGCCACCCCATTATCTAGCATCTCCTGTAGACAGAACAATGGCATATGTTATGGATAGCCTACTTGCTTTGGCCAAAATCATTTTATTTTGTATGGACCCCCCAATTCTTAAATTATTTGCTCCCTAGACAAGTGCCAATGTTGCCTACCCTTAGTTCTGTCCCTCCTTGGGTCAAAATGCTTCATACTAGAGTCTAGACAGTCCACAAGTCAACAAGGGCATTTTGATCACTATGATTCTTGAGAGCACCACTGGTGTCCAGAGACAAACCGAGGAGCTTTGGCACCCAAATAAAGGGTAGAGAGCCTCACAAACCTCTTACAAGCCTCAAAAGACATCGGCAAGCTCTCAAGATGGACCACAATGTATATAGTTTATATCAGGGATCCCCAACCTTTAGAACCTGTGAGCAACGTTCAAAAGTAAAAGGAGTTGGGGAGCAACACTAGCATGAAAAATGTTCTTGGGGACCCAAATAAGGGTTGTGATTGGCCATTTGGTAGCCCCTACATGGATTGTCAACCTACATTGAGGCTCTGTTTGGCAGTACATCTGGTTTTTATGCAGCCAAAACTTGCCTACAAGCCTGGAATTCAAAAATAATCACCTGCTTTGAGGCCACTTGGAGCAACATCCAAGGGGTTGGAGAGCAAAATGTTGCTCACGAGCTACTGGTTGGGGATCACTGGTTTATATCTACATGGTGTTTTTTTTGAGTGCTTGCTGATATTCAATGCTTTGTGTAGTGTTTACTCCCATTGCTGAAGCTCTGGGGCATGTTCACTTGAAACCCACAAGAAGATTGTTGATTTGTATGTTTATTGCAGTGGTTACATTTTGTTTTGTGGAAATTGCAAACCCAACTCAAGTGGAGCATTCTCTGTGCCCACCCCTCCATGGTACTGCCATCCCATTTTCTAGTATCTGCTGGAATAGACAGAACTATGGCCACAGAAACTGTGCTTGATAGTCTACTGGCTTTGGACAACAAAACTTCAATAATCACAATAAACTTTTTTTGCAATTGCACCCCCCTCCACTTCCCTAATTGGTTGCTTCCTAGACAGGTGCTGCCTACCCCTACTTCAGGCCCTGCTTGGGTCAAACTGCTTCATGAGCCATAGACCTAAACTTGACATACAAGTTAAAAAGTAAAGCACTCTTCAGATAATAGAAATATCAAAATCATTCCAAGCTCCCAGAGCAGTAAAATATCAGCATGATTCTAACAACAATAATAATTTTAAAAAATAATATAAAAATGCCAGAGGTTAAAAAAAAAAAGATATATATTCTTGATACTATTGATTTATTCTTCCAACGCAAGTGAAAAATATGCCATTTTCTTTAAAAATGTCATTTAAAAGTATTAAACTGAATTTTGAGAAAGAGACTCGAGCTGCAGTGAAATATAACTATGAAAACACAATAAACAATCAAAAGAGATTTTGATTTTCAGACTGAAATGAAAGGCGTGAATCAGACTTCCATTAGGGTGACATTGGCTAAACACAAAGGGAAATAAAAGAATCTATTGATTTTTTTTCTCCCCTTTGGAAACTTCTTTAAATGTAGAATACATGCCAGGAGAATATGCCACTGTTTAATGTAATATTCATCAGGAAAATGAACTAATGAACATTGCTAAGTTGCCGAGACCTTGGTTCTTCAATTTTTGTAGAAATGTTTAGTTGAGATACATGTTAATGATTCTTAAAGGATAAGAGAACCTACAAAATAAGTGAATGTAAAATTGATGAGGGGGTTATTCCAAGAACTTTTGCAATGTACATTCATTATTTATTTTTCTTTAATTCCAGAATATTAAGGGATACATGTACTGTTAATATGAATGAATTTTGTTACAACAGCTCCACCTGCTGGTCAGTTTCCCACCAGTCTGACCACCAAGTAGTCAAGGAAGTTGTCAGGAGAAAGAAAGAGGCTGATGTTCTTCTGCTTAGGAATAAAATTAGAAACCTTTCTCAAACATTTCCTTAGCAGAAGAACATCAGCCTCTTTCTTTCTCCTGACAACTTCCTTGACTACTTGGTGGTCAGACTGGTGGGAAACTGACCAGCAGGTGGCGCTGTTGTAACAAATTTCATTCATATTAACAGCACATGTATCCCTTAATATCTTGGAATAAAAGAAAAAAAAATAATGAATGTACATTGCAAAAGTTATTAGAATAACACCCTCATCAATTTTACATTCACTTATTTTAAAGGTTTACTTGTCCTAAATTATGACTGAGGTTTCAGAAAATACTTTTGTTTGTTTGTATTAAGCCTGTGTTTTTCTCCACAAATTCCTTGAATCAAGAAAAACCACCAACTCGCTAAATCTCAAATGTTTGAATGTCAAGAAACCTGAGTAGGAATTTGTGATTTTGCTGTGAAAAACTCAAATTGGGCTAAAAACTTGAATATTATAAATCTGCCCCAAAGGATGTGTGATCTAAAACCCCTGACGCGCATCACAATCTTGATAATGTGTAATCATTTTTTTGGAGAACACTTTTTTTTAAAAAAAACTCAAATTGTTAAATCGACTTCTATTCGATTCTATATTATAAGAATATTATATATATATATATAAGAATATCTTTCTTGATTAATATTCATGCCATTCACGTACATTAAGCTGGAGGAAATATCAGTGATAATGTTTATCTCATGGGTCTTCTGCCTTTCTCTTCTAATCAAAGAACATTTCCTGTGTCTCATTTGACCTACATTGTTGACAGATAACAATGGAGATGTAAGTGTTTTTCAAGTGATATCAACACTCACATAAATAGGAGTTGTGTCAGAGGTAGTAACGTTGACGGATGGAAATTCCAATGAAATCTTATGTCATTTCATAAATGAGTAAAATATAAGGGATGATCAATAAAGAGGAGGTCTGCCAAAGGTTTATTGATAAGTATGAAAAGTGCAGGAAATATAAAGGAATAAAAAAACAGAGCTCTCAGTTAAGCTTCCTCAGTAGAGTGTTAAATGGGATAATGTCATGGGAAGACATGTTTTTTTTTTTTTTTAAACGCATCAGTTAATAGAGCTGATCCAAATTTTGAACTGAAATCAGTTTTTGAAAAGAGCAAATGGATTTTTTTATATTTAATTTTGAAATCTGACATGGGGCTAGACATATTGTCAGTTTCCCAGATGCCCCCAGTCATGTGACTTGTGTTCTGATAAATTTCAGTCACTCTTTACTGCTGTACTGCAAGTTGGAGTGATATCACCCCCTCCCTTCCCCCCCAGCAGCCAAACAACAGAACAATGGGGAGGTAACCAGATAACAGCTCCTTAACACAAGATAACAGCTGCCTGGTAGATCTAAGAACAACACTCAATAGTAAAATCCAGGTCCCACTGAGACATATTCAGTTACATTGAGGAGGAGAAACAACAGCCTGCCAGAAAGCAGTTCCATCCTAAAGTGCTGGCTCTTTCTGAAATCACATGACCAGGCAAAATGACCTGAGATGCACCTACACACCAATATTACAACTAAATACACTTGTTGGTTCAGGAATGACATTTTATATTGTAGAGTGAATTATTTGCAGTGTAAACAGTGTCATTTAGAAATAAAAACTACACCATAAAAATTAAAAAAAAAAAAACATTTAAGTGTTGACAACAAATAAACAACGGATTTATAGGAAGAATTGATAAAGGAGATGACTTCAAAGCAGAGTGAATCAAGGACAAGTGATCTATAGTAGAGAAGCTGCTACAAGTACAAACAAATGAAAAGGCTTATAGCAACAAGGTGTGTAATGCAAACTTTATCTTGGCACCAAAGTTTTGCAGTAGAAAATGACGCAAATCCACCAGAGGGCACTGTTTCAGTTGGTAACTGTGGTTGAGTGTGTGACTTTCCAATCTACTGAATCCAAGTGCAGGTTGTGCAGATGAAATTGAAGATGCATTTGTGAATTCTATAAAAAAAATCTATAATGGTTTCACATTGTGTATCTTTTTTTAGACACAATATGTGTATATGAGCTGGGGAGATTGCTTTCATACCTTTCACAGTAAATGTATGCATTAAAGTTCCTCTACGCTACAAATAATGGATTAATAATTCTGACATTTTAGGGGTGGGTTGGGGTGAGTTGGGCATACCATTTTACAAAAACAATGGATAGATGATAGATAGATAGATTGCCCCCATGGCTACACAGCAGCTTGTTTATATAATAGTAGTACTTATCTGTTATCTACTGTGTATCCTGTGCTTGAATGGCTGCCCCCATGGCTACACAGCAGCTTGTTTATATAAACTATAGTAGTACTCATCTGTTATCTACTGTGTATCCTGTGCTTGAATGGCTGCCCCCATGGCTACACAGCAGCTTGTGTATATAAACTATAGTAGTACTTATCTGTTATCTACTGTGTATCCTGTGCTTGAATGGCTGCCCCTATGGCTACACAGCAGCTTGTGTATATAAACTATAGTTGTACTTATCTGTTATCTACTGTGTATCCTGTGCTTGAATGGCTGCCCCTATGGCTACACAGCAGCTTGTTTATATAAACTATAGTAGTACTTATCTGTTATCTACTGTGTATCCTGTGCTTGAATGGCTGCCCCCATGGCTACACAGCAGCTTGTGTATATAAACTATAGTAGTACTTATCTGTTATCTACTGTGTATCCTGTGCTTGAATGGCTGCCCCCATGGCTACACAGCAGCTTGTTTATATAAACTATAGTAGTACTTATCTGTTATCTACTGTGTATCCTGTGCTTGAATGGCTGCCCCCATGGCTACACAGCAGCTTGTTTATATAAACTATAGTAGTACTTATCTGTTATCTACTGTGTATCCTGTGCTTGAATGGCTGCCCCCATGGCTACACAGCAGCTTGTTAATATAAACTATAGTAGTACTTATCTGTTATCTACTGTGTATCCTGTGCTTGAATGGCTGCCCCCATGGCTACACAGCAGCTTGTGTATATAAACTATAGTAGTACTTATCTGTTATCTACTGTGTATCCTGTGCTTGAATGGCTGCCCCCATGGCCACACAGCAGCTTGTTTATATAAACTATAGTAGTACTTATCTGTTATCTACTGTGTATCCTGTGCTTGAATGGCTGCCCCCATGGCTACACAGCAGCTTGTTTATATAAACTATAGTAGTACTTATCTGTTATCTACTGTGTATCCTGTGCTTGAATGGCTGCCCCCATGGCTACACAGAAGGTTGTGTATATAAACTATAGTAGTACTTATCTGTTATCTACTGTGTATCCTGTGCTTGAATGGCTGCCCCCATGGCTACACAGCAGCTTGTTTATATAAACTATAGTAGTACTTATCTGTTATCTACTGTGTATCCTGTGCTTGAATGGCTGCCCCCATGGCTACACAGCAGCTTGTTTATATAAACTATAGTAGTACTTATCTGTTATCTACTGTGTATCCTGTGCTTGAATGGCTGCCCCCATGGCTACACAGCAGCTTGTTAATATAAACTATAGTAGTACTTATCTGTTATCTACTGTGTATCCTGTGCTTGAATGGCTGCCCCCATGGCTACACAGCAGCTTGTGTATATAAACTATAGTAGTACTTATCTGTTATCTACTGTGTATCCTGTGCTTGAATGGCTGCCCCCATGGCTACACAGCAGCTTGTTTATATAAACTATAGTAGTACTTATCTGTTATCTACTGTGTATCATGTGCTTGAATGGCTGCCCCCATGGCTACACAGCAGCTTGTTTATATAAACTATAGTTGTACTTATCTGTTATCTACTGTGTATCCTGTGCTTGAATGGCTGCCCCTATGGCTACACAACAGCTTGTTTATATAAACTATAGTAGTACTTATCTGTTATCTACTGTGTATCCTGTGCTTGAATGGCTGCCCCCATGGCTACACAGCAGCTTGTTTATATAAACTATAGTAGTACTTATCTGTTATCTACTGTGTATCCTGTGCTTGAATGGCTGCCCCCATGGCTACACAGCAGCTTGTTTATATAAACTATAGTAGTACTTATCTGTTATCTACTGTGTATCCTGTGCTTGAATGGCTGCCCCCATGGCTACACAGCAGCTTGTGTATATAAACTATAGTAGTACTTATCTGTTATCTACTGTGTATCCTGTGCTTGAATGGCTGCCCCCATGGCTACACAGCAGCTTGTGTATATAAACTATAGTAGTACTTATCTGTTATCTACTGTGTATCCTGTGCTTGAATGGCTGCCCCCATGGCTACACAGCAGCTTGTTTATATAAACTATAGTAGTACTTATCTGTTATCTACTGTGTATCCTGTGCTTGAATGGCTGCCCCCATGGCTACACAGCAGCTTGTTTATATAAACTATAGTAGTACTTATCTGTTATCTACTGTGTATCCTGTGCTTGAATGGCTGCCCCCATGGCTACACAGCAGCTTGTGTATATAAACTATAGTAGTACTTATCTGTTATCTACTGTGTATCCTGTGCTTGAATGGCTGCCCCCATGGCTACACAGCAGCTTCTTTATATAAACTATAGTAGTACTTATCTGTTATCTACTGTGTATCCTGTGCTTGAATGGCTGCCCCCATGGCTACACAGCAGCTTGTTTATATAAACTATAGTAGTACTTATCTGTTATCTACTGTGTATCCTGTGCTTGAATGGCTGCCCCTATGGCTACACAACAGCTTGTTTATATAAACTATAGTAGTACTTATCTGTTATCTACTGTGTATCCTGTGCTTGAATGGCTGCCCCCATGGCTACACAGCAGCTTGTGTATATAAACTATAGTAGTACTTATCTGTTATCTACTGTGTATCCTGTGCTTGAATGGCTGCCCCCATGGCTACACAGCAGCTTGTTTATATAAACTATAGTAGTACTTATCTGTTATCTACTGTGTATCCTGTGCTTGAATGGCTGCCCCCATGGCTACACAGCAGCTTGTTTATATAAACTATAGTTGTACTTATCTGTTATCTACTGTGTATCCTGTGCTTGAATGGCTGCCCCTATGGCTACACAGCAGCTTGTTTATATAAACTATAGTAGTACTTATCTGTTATCTACTGTGTATCCTGTGCTTGAATGGCTGCCCCCATGGCTACACAGCAGCTTGTTTATATAAACTATAGTAGTACTTATCTGTTATCTACTGTGTATCCTGTGCTTGAATGGCCGCCCCCATGGCTACACAGCAGCTTGTTTATATAAACTATAGTAGTACTTATCTGTTATCTACTGTGTATCCTGTGCTTGAATGGCTGCCCCCATGGCTACACAGCAGCTTGTGTATATAAACTATAGTAGTACTTATCTGTTATCTACTGTGTATCCTGTGCTTGAATGGCTGCCCCCATGGCTACACAGCAGCTTGTTTATATAAACTATAGTAGTACTTATCTGTTATCTACTGTGTATCCTGTGCTTGAATGGCTGCCCCCATGGCTACACAGCAGCTTGTTTATATAAACTATAGTTGTACTTATCTGTTATCTACTGTGTATCCTGTGCTTGAATGGCTGCCCCTATGGCTACACAGCAGCTTGTTTATATAAACTATAGTAGTACTTATCTGTTATCTACTGTGTATCCTGTGCTTGAATGGCTGCCCCCATGGCTACACAGCAGCTTGTTTATATAAACTATAGTAGTACTTATCTGTTATCTACTGTGTATCCTGTGCTTGAATGGCCGCCCCCATGGCTACACAGCAGCTTGTTTATATAAACTATAGTAGTACTTATCTGTTATCTACTGTGTATCCTGTGCTTGAATGGCTGCCCCCATGGCTACACAGCAGCTTGTGTATATAAACTATAGTAGTACTTATCTGTTATCTACTGTGTATCCTGTGCTTGAATGGCTGCCCCCATGGCTACACAGCAGCTTGTTTATATAAACTATAGTAGTACTTATCTGTTATCTACTGTGTATCCTGTGCTTGAATGACTGCCCCCATGGCTACACAGCAGCTTGTTTATATAAACTATAGTAGTACTTATCTGTTATCTACTGTGTATCCTGTGCTTGAATGGCTGCCCCCATGGCTACACAGCAGCTTGTTTATATAAACTATAGTAGTAATTATCTGTTATCTACTGTGTATCCTGTGCTTGAATGGCTGCCCCCATGGCTACACAACAGCTTGTTTATATAAACTATAGTAGTACTTATCTGTTATCTACTGTGTATCCTGTGCTTGAATGGCTGCCCCCATGGCTACACAGCAGCTTGTTTATATAAACTATAGTAGTACTTATCTGTTATCTACTGTGTATCCTGTGCTTGAATGGCTGCCCCCATGGCTACACAGCAGCTTTTTATATAAACTATAGTAGTACTTATCTGTTATCTACTGTGTATCCTGTGCTTGAATGGCTGCCCCCATGGCTACACAGCAGCTTGTTTATATAAACTATAGTAGTAATTATCTGTTATCTACTGTGTATCCTGTGCTTGAATGGCTGCCCCCATGGCTACACAGCAGCTTGTTTATATAAACTATAGTAGTACTTATCTGTTATCTACTGTGTATCCTGTGCTTGAATGGCTGCCCCCATGGCTACACAGCAGCTTGTTTATATAAACTATAGTAGTACTTATCTGTTATCTACTGTGTATCCTGTGCTTGAATGGCTGCCCCCATGGCTACACAGCAGCTTGTTTATAATAAACTATAGTAGTACTTATCTGTTATCTACTGTGTATCCTGTGCTTGAATGGCTGCCCCATGGCTACACAGCAGCTTGTTTATATAAACTATAGTAGTACTTATCTGTTATCTACTGTGTATCTTGTGCTTGAATGGCTGCCCCCATGGCTACACAGCAGCTTGTTTATATAAATTATAGTAGTACTTATCTGTTATCTACTGTGTATCCTGTGCTTGAATGGCTGCCCCCATGGCTACACAGCAGCTTGTTTATATAAACTACAGTAGTATTTATCTGTTATCTACTGTGTATCCTGTGCTTGAATGGCTGCCCCCATGGCTACACAGCAGCTTGTTTATATAAACTACAGTAGTATTTATCTGTTATCTACTGTGTATCCTGTGCTTGAATGGCAGAAAAAATCACACGATTCGGATTTGTACTTGATTTTTTCCAGTTTGTCACTGATCCAATAAAATCATGCTTTTATTATACTAAGTAATGTCAAATGTTGGATTGGATTCTGATGAAGTGGCGAGAAGCCATGAAACACGTTAAGCGGATGATCTGATATCATGTATGTTGTTGCACTGATTTTATCTTTTAATATGGATTATTAAAGTTTAATGATTTTAACACACCACTCTGAGTGCTCCATAGTTGCTGGATGTTCTTGGATTCTAATTTGCTCTGACTTCTTTAAATAAAATTATCAAAAAAAAAATACAGATTTTTAAAAAAAATTAATTCTGAGCTAGATCTAAGACTGTTAGGGGCATATTTATCAAGGGTCGAATTTCAAATTTGAAAAACTTCGAAATTCGAATTCAAAAAGACCAACCGAACATAAGTCAAAGGTTTTTTTCAGCCAAATATGTCAGTTTTCGATCGAATAAGTCCGTATTCGAATCGTACAATTCGAAGTAATAGCGCATTTGATTGAATTCGAATCTAAGAAAAAGTTATGGGACAAAAATGTGACTTTTCTGTAAATTAATATGCAACAAGACTGCGTCAATTCCAAATCCAAAAAAATACTCCAACTCAGTAATGCAACTAGGGTTGGCGGGGCCCAGGTGCAGGATGTGCAGTCAAGACCCCGTCAGACACAATCTTCATTGCAGGCCCTGGAGCGATCGCACCCCCAGTAGTTCTGCCACTGCTCCAGCTACAACTTGTCAAAATCATGTAGAAGTCAATGAATGAAATGGCTGATGTCCCTTTAACTGGAAAATCTTTTTTTTTTTTTTTTTTTTAAATCTCGTAAAATTTGTGATGTATCCAGATTTCTAAAAATCTCTAAAAAGTTAAAATGTATTCAATGAAAAAAAAACCACAAATTCCTTTAATTCAAAACTTTATAAAACAAAAGTTGTCAGGCTGCTATAGAATTAAATGGGAGCTGCACTGATCCTATTGGACCTTTTTTTAATCTGAAATATTTTTCACAAAAAAATTGTCCGAAATTAAAATTTTTAGAGGTTTTAGATAACAGATAAGTGCTACTATAGTTTATATAAACAAGCTGCTGTGTAGCCATGGGGGCAGCCATTCAAGCACAGGATAAACAGTAGATAACAGATAAGTACTACTATAGTTTATATAAACAAGCTGCTGTGTAGCCATGGGGGCAGCCATTCAAGTACAGGATACACAGTAGATAACAGATAAGTACTACTATAGTTTATATAAACAAGCTTCTGTGTAGCCATGGGGGCAGCCATTTAAGCACAGGATACACAGTAGATAACAGATAAGTACTACTATAGTTTATATAAACAAGCTGCTGTGTAGCCATGGGGGCAGCCATTCAAGCACAGGATACACAGTAGATAACAGATAAGTACTACTATAGTTTATATAAACAAGCTGCTGTATAACCATGGGGGCAGCCATTCAAGCACAGGATACACAGTAGATAACAGATAAGTACTACTATAGTTTATATAAACAAGCTGCTGTGTAGCCATGGGGGCAGCCATTCAAGCACAGGATACACAGTAGATAACAGATAAGTACTACTATAGTTTATATAAACAAGCTGCTGTGTAGCCATGGGGGCAGCCATTCAAGCACAGATTTGTGAGCCCAGGCCCAGGCCTAGGGTGGCAGGATTTCAGGGGTGGCATGCTGGCCAGCCACATTTGCTTCAGGGCTCCATAACCAATGAATGATTTGGGTATGGAGCATGTATTAATGCGGACAGGGGCGATGAGCAGCAGCAGATGTTAATCTGGCTTTGGGCAACCCTGGGGTCTCATATTGCCAGACAATATGTGGTGTGGTATGAATAAAAGCCTCGCTTGGGAGAATAAATTCTGCTGTGCTGACAGTTGCCTCCATATCATTTATAATCTACACCAAGTGGTTAAAGGAGAAGGAAAGGCTAAAATTAAGTAAGCTTTATCAGAAAGGTCTATATAAATACACCAGTAAACCCTCAAAGTAATGCTGCTCTGAGTCCTCTGCCAAAAGAAACAGCACATTTCTTTCCTTCTATTGTGTACTCATAGGCTTCTGTATCAGACTTCCTGTTTTCAGATTAAACCTCCAGGGCTAGGGCTTGAGCATGCTCAGTTTGCTCCTCTCTCCCTCTGCCCCTCCCCTCCCTGCTGCAATCTGAGCCCAGAGCTATGAGTGAGCAGGCAAAGACTCAGGCAGGAATTGATGCCACCCCAAGCTAATACGGCAGCTGCTATCCTAAAGAAACATAGAGAGTTTCTAGAGCTGTTAACTCAGGTATGGTCAAGCATTCTACTGAAAAAATATAGTGTGATAGCTTGCACTATTTGGCTAATCTATTGGCAATAAACTGCTTTGGTAGCTTTCCTTCTCCTTTAAGAAGCAGACTGTAGACCAACTACAACCATAATTTGCACCATCAGAGGATGTGACTTCATAGGACCCCGTTGTCACTGACATTCCCCACTGCGTCCGCCAAGATATCATTCCCTTCAGGAATACCTGCTTGGTGCATAAGCCTCTCCAACCTTGCCCGAAGGACCTTGGGCAGCAGAGCCCACTAAGTTCAGGGCCGACCGGGATTTCTCCTGGAACAGGCGTAAGCTAGTCTGACCCTGAATGAAACACCCACCACTTGCCATATTGGAAATCTAAGATTTTAAATACATTTCTTTCTACTATGTATTATTGTTGGAGATTTAGAGGGAGCTGACATTTTTGTAAGAATTCTGTTTCAGAAGTTTGGCGGCAGACTTTTAATGAAAGTGATGCATAATATGTCATGCATAGAGTTAGATTTGCAGCATGCCGACCAGTGAGACATTAATAACATCAGGCAGTTCATAAAGTAGCAGAATTTTGCATCATGTTTGATAAGTGACTGCTCCGCTCTGCGGCCGGTTGTTATTTATATGGGGCTTTAAAGAATGATATGTGTTGCTTGTGCCGTCACTGAGTGAAACTGATATATTAACTGTCTTGGAAAATAATTTCATCGGCAAAAAATGTCTATTATAAAAAATAATATACCGGCGCGTAATGTAAGTTTGTCTTTCTGTAATGACATTTGCTGGTGATGGAGGAGGAGAGCGATGTCTGGGGACTTTACACCTAAAATTATAACTTAATAAAGGAAAACACAATCTAGTTCTGCCACTGATACCAATATAAATCTGTATTGTCAGACCACTGGCGTGTACTAATGCAAGTGCAAAGTGCTAGGTGCAAAAATTCATACAAATGCTTCCCCCCCTGCAAAATGCAACATTTTCCAAAATTCCGGAATTATAGCAGGTGCCTACAAGATAGTGGGTGTGACCTATTAGGGTTAATCAGTTGTGTGGAGGTGCAACATGGGTGCTAAGGGATGCCTTCCATTTAATTGCAACTCTATACAAACTCACATGCACACTCAGGCCCTTTCTGTACGGTCACGCTTGGTGCACAGCTCTTCAGGGAGACGGCCCTCCCAAAATATACTTGAAGAAAGTAAAGCAGGCTGGCACACAAAGCTATTCAAACCGGGGTGCAACCCCTGGTACGTTTATTGCGTCACAACGTTTCGGGGGCGTGGCCCCTTCGTCAGGTGATATCACCTGACGAAGGGGCCACGCCCCCGAAACGTTGTGACGCAATAAACGTACCAGGGGTTGCACCCCGGTTTGAATAGCTTTGTGTGCCAGCCTGCTTTACTTTCTTCCATTTAATTGCAACCATTCCCACCAGTCTGACCACCAAGTAGTCAAGGAAGTTGTCAGGAAAAAGAAAGAGGCTGCTCTGATGTTCTTCTGCTGAGGAAAGATGTGAGAAAGGTTTGTAATTTTATTCCTAAGCAGAAGAACATCAGCCTCTTTCTTTCTCCTGACAACTTCCTTGACTACTTGCTGGTCAGACTGGCGGGAAACTGACCAGCAGGTGGCGCTGTTGTAATAAAATTCATTCATATTAACAGCACATGTATCCCTTAATATCTTGGAATTAAAGAAAAATAAATAATGAATGTGCATTGCAAAAGTACTTAGAATAGCCCCCTCGTCAGTTTTTACATTCACTTATTTTAAAGGTTTACTTATCCTTTAAAGAATTAAACCCTAATAATGAATGTGGCTAGAAATGGCATATTTTATATAGTGAACTTATTGCACGAGGCTAAAGTTTCAGCTTGTCAATAGCAGCAATGATCCAGGACTTCAAACTTGTCACAGGGGGTCACCATCTTGGAAAGTGTCTGTGACACTCACATGCTCAGTGGGCTCTGATTGGCTGTTGAGAAGCTAAGCTTAGGGCTCGTCACTAATTATCCAGCAGAAAATGAGCTTCCCTGGCTGTAATATAAGCTGATGCTACAGGTTTGCTGATTATTCAATTCTGATGCTAATTGCACTGGTTTCTGTGCTGCCATGTAGTAATTATGTGTATTAATTACTAATCAGCCTTATATTGTGACATTTCTATTCTATGTGTACTGTATATTGTGACTGGGTCCCTAAGCTCAGTAAGTGACAGCAGCACAGAGCATGTGTAGTGAATCAGCAGAAAAGAAGATGGGGAGCTACTGGGGCATCTTTGGAGACACAGATCTTTACTGCTAAAGGGCTGTGGTTGCCTTGGGCTGGTACAGAAGCACAAAACATCATGTACAACATTTCTACCTACTTCTTTAGTTAGGCTTTAGTTCTCGTTTCTGTCTTGAACTTTTTACCCGGTACAGTTTCCACCATTCCTGCTCTGCCTGCAGGCCTGGACTGGATTCAAAATAGACCCTGGCATTCCAAGTACACAGAGGCCCAAACAGCCTCCACCAACCCACTGAATAGTCACTTTCTATGGCATCTTACAGCAGCCCCTCTGGCATTTGCCAGAACCCACAGATTGCCAGTCCGGGCCTGCCTTCCTCACTTTTGCCTGCTTTGCATGTCTCCTGTCTTGGTTGGCCTGTTTTTCCAATTCCAGTCCCATTTTTCCCAGTACCTGCTTCCTCCTCAGTTAATATCTATGGACCCTAATAAAGCCAACATCAACGTGCCACAACTTGCTGGATCTCACATGAGCTACTGTTTATTCTTGTTCTTCCAGTGCAAAATGAACAAACGTTAGATCACGTCCATCAGTTCCCTGGCTGATTAAAGGTACCTGGAAACGTGTCTTATTGCCTCTAAAAGTAGAGTTATTTTTCATGATACAGTGATGGCCTCAAGCCATGAACACTCTTTATAAAACTGATCTATTTTCAGTTTAATTAGAGCCACTGAATGTGCAGTAACACCTTCAGGAAAAATCATAATTAATCTCATTTCTTCCTTCGTTATTGCCCTTGCCTTGTGAATATTCGCTGAACGATGGGCATCGCTGAACAAAAGCCAAGACAATACCCTTCACACTGATTCTTTTTTTTTGCAAGTGATTACGGCTAAGGTTTTTCTAAAATAATTATTGCTATATGACTTTATCTGCTATTAATTCCATATTTCTCTCTCCCTCGTATGTTTAGTTCTGTCTCAGCTCTCAGGCGTGCCTAATGGAGATTATATTTCATCAGTGCCATTCAGAAGGTGCTTTAGTGGACTTGCTGCCTGCTGAGCTAATTTAATAACACATTTAGGAACCAGCATTCTAACAGGCGGTGCTCAGTCTCAGTGGGAATACGGCTAAGATATTTACAGGTCTAAAAAGGGCAGCATTTATGTGCATTTCATAGAGAAAATTAAGTTTACAAAGATGTATTATATCTCTAGGCTTGTGTTGGAAGTGACCTTCCAAAAAAGAAAGTGTCTCCAAGGAGAAGTGCCCTACGTAGGATAACCTGGAAACCTAATACCTGCTAGGTCAGGGGTCCCCAACTTTTTACCCTTGAGTCACATAAAATTGTAAAATGGGTTGGTGAGCAACACAAGCATGATAAAGGTTCCTGGGTGGTAAGGAATAAGTGCTGTGATTGATGAATTTGGTAGCCCCATGTGAACTGGCAGCTCTGTTTGGCCATACATCTGTTTTTTATACAACCAAAATTTGCCTCCAAGCCAAGAATTTGAGGCCACTGGGAGCATCAGCCAAGGGGTTAGTGAGCAACATGTTGTCCATGAGCTACTGGTTGGGGATCACTGCTTTAGGTAGCTAGGAGGTAAATTAATAACTGGCTACTTAACCCATAGCATCCATTCAGCAGCTGGAAAACTAGTTAGTAGTTATGCATTACTATATGTGGCCAAACGTAAGACTTTTTTAAAACATTACCTAGTAGAGCAGTGTCAGTAGAAAAGGATAGCGTCGACCTTTAGGTTGGCCAATGGCCATACATAGGCTGATCATGAACACTGGCCACTGGCCAAATTGATGGAGAATGTGGCTCCTCTTAACTTTTTCATCTGCCAAAGAACCATTAACTGGCCTACATGGTGCAGATGACATTTTCAAACCAACCAGATTCCCAAAATAACCGATATCCATTGTACATAGATATCAGTCAGGTTTGACAGGCCACCATACATCTAGATGAAGATGAAGACATTACTAGTAGTACATCTTCAATGAGATACAGAATTCTTACTGATGTTTATTAAAGCAACATCCATATGTAAAACCAAATATGAAACAGAATCAACAATTCAATCAAGCACCCAGAGAATTCCACATATTATTAAGAGCTGTGCCCGTTAGACTTTTTCTCCCAGGAGAAGAGGTGATTCTGAGTGATAACTATTTACAAATATATTCAAGGCCAAAAGAAAACTTGGGAATATTTTCAGTCACTGGGAAGCAGAGGCCAGAAGTCAATGCTTAGATGCACTGGGTCATCAAATCATTTTCCATAAAGAGAAATCCCTTCTGCCAAGGCTTAAAAATCTGCACTTAATAAGCCTCTCTGTACATGAAAGCTTTAATAAGCTGACCCAGTGACGTACATGGCCTCCGGAAATACAGATACAGTGTAAATAACAAATACAGAGTGCAAATCATATAAACTTCAAAAATGCCAATAAGCGTGAAGACCGACAGGTTAAAGGGGAAGACACAAATTATTTATATTTGAGAATAATATTTGGCATATTTTATAAACATATGGTAAAGTGGACATTAGTTATTTTGCATTATTTATCTACTTATATAAAGCTGTTAGCAGGCTCCAAACAGGGGTGACTGCCCTGGGTCCTGTACATACTGTGCCCCTCCCAAAGAACAGCTGTTGATAGGAACAGAGTCAGATCACAGACATTGTAGGGATAACAAGATACTGTTCATAAGACCAAATGATTCCAGGAAAGGAAGATGGATACAGCATGGCAAGATGATGACCCGAAGGCAAGACTGACAAGACGGGAAGAAGGATAGAGTATGGCAGATGGTATCAAGAAGATGGCTACGGTAAGGCTAGATGCTGACATAAAGGCAAGATGGTAGGTATGATGGTAAAGCAGGATATCCCGGTGGATACAGTATGGTTTACTGGTGGCAGGATGGAAGCAGGGCAAGAAATTCACAAGGAGGCAAAACAGAGATGGTAGGGCAAGTGTTTCAAGAAGGCAATATGGATATGATGACAAGAATGAAAGAAATGGACACAGTAAGACAAGATGGTGACAGAAAGGCAAGAAAGCAGGCCAAGAAGTTCAGGTAAAACGGAGATGGTGGTGCAAGGGTGACAAGAAGACAATATGGATACATTTTGGTGGATGGTGACAAGAAGAAACAATGGAGACAGTAAGGCAAAATGGTGATAGAAAGGCAAGATGTAAGAAAACAGGGCAAGATAATCACAAGAAGACACATGGAAAAAGTAGCACAAAAGTACAATAAGGGAGGATGGATACAGTATGGTGGATTTTGAAAAGAAGAAAAGATGGCACCTAGGTGTTTCCTCCTCCCCTGCATTCTTTGCCTATGGCACCTTGCAGCAGATTTTGTATCCAACATGGATTGAAGTGCACCGTCAGACCCAGGACACCAATGTTTTTAAAATGAAAACAAGGGCTGTGCTTTTGTGTCTGGATCTCAGCATAAAAACAAGTAAAAATAGTTGCCAAAAGCCAATTTAGGCACTACCAAAAGTTAATAGTTAAAAGTCACAATGAAGCAAAACAATTATTAAGTGAAGGGGGATACTCATAGTTCACCCTAGTCAATAGGTGTTAATCCATAGGAAAACCAAAAATAGTTGTGAGTCCCTCCAATAATCAATATGGTAAAAAAAAGTCTGCCTGTTGTTTGCTCTTTGCATCTGACCTATCATCTACATGCACACTAGTAGTTAGAGAGATGGGTAGTTAGAAAGAATACAAGGAAGTCCCTAGGATCCACAAGGAACTATCCATAGATGTACCGTAAGTACCTGTGAACCCTAAGAGTAGGAATGGAAAGATTGTCAGGAGAAAGAAAGAGGCTTATGTTCTTCTGATTAGGAAAAATGTGAGAAAGGTTTCTAATTTTATTCCTAAGCAGAAGAACATCAGAGCAGCCTCTTTCTTTCTCCTGACAACTTCCTTGACTACTTGCTGGTCAGACTGGTGGGAAACTGACCAGCAGGTGGTGCTGTTGTAACAAAATTCATTCATATTAACAGCACATGTATCCCTTAATATCTTGGAAATAAAGAAAAATAAATAATGAATGTACATTACAAAAGTGCTTAGAATAGCTCCCTCATCCATTTTATATTCACTTATTTTAAACGTTTACTTATCCTTTAAGACAAGACTTGCATCATCTCAGAATCTTGTTTGTGCACCAGAATGGGGGACCTGATGTCCATCCCCATGTCCTGGCTACACAATTAAATGGTGAAGAGAACAGGGGAATGTGGGGAGAGCAGTGACATGTAGGAAGTGCTGAATGGAAAGTGAAAGTAATTGCCTAAGGCATAGAGGAGGGGCAGACAATATTTGATTGACAGCTGAGATTTTTAAATTAGTTTACAACAGCTATGAATGCTTTAATAAAAAAAAAGAATTTGGATTTCATGTTTAATTAGAAAAGGACTTTTATTATAAAGCTTTTTGGGTGACGGGTCCACTTTAAGATGAACTCGGAGACGTCTTCTTTTTTGTCTTGTAGAGTTTGTAAACCTTGGAGGAACGTTCCGCACAAGCTAATGAGTTTGTGAAGCAGATAATTAATTTGCACATTTGGATGATGCCCAAAAGCCACCTACAATGTTGAAATTTGCAATTACTTCTCATGATTCTTATAAGGTTCTTCCACGCGTCCGGCACATACAGCTTTACTAGTTCCTAGGTTATGTGCTCGGAATAATGTAAAACTGCTCTCAATAGCAGTTGGACTCATCTAGTGCTGGACACAACAGAGAGGGAAGAGTAGGGTATTAGCTCTAATTTAGTAGTCCATAATAACACATTGTTAATAACACATTGTGAATTGCCCTATGCAGGTTAAAGTTGGGCACTGAGAACTTCATGATAAGAGAGAATATAATAGAAGAAAGAGAAGATAGTCATGAAACTATTGTTTAAGACCATTGGGATTGGGAGACTGTTCCACTGTCAATGTGTGTTGATGAACAGTACCTGTATAATAAAAGCAATATGTTTGCTCTATGCATTCTGTTATACACTGTGTGTTTTCTACATCAAAGACCCCCATCAGCACATTTCCTATGACAGGAATCCATCAGCCATAGGTGGTCTTTTTACCCACTGATCTAAAATTCATCATCCTCTAGCTTCAAACACTGACCCAGCTAAGACTGATATCCAGCTAAGATAAATAACCTACATACACACACACACAGATCTACTGTATATATCCTTCTAAAACCATTGTATAATCATCATGGGCTGCACTTATTTGCTGGATTTAATTATAATGAAATAACGCTGTTCTATTTTTGAAATTCAGATTTTGCTACACTCGCTATTAAAATTTCAAGACAAATTAAGACAAGAGTGGGGAAGATCATGCATAATGGAACTATGATCTCTGCAAAATTAGCTTTTATATGCAAATACCGTGAAACGACATTCCGAGCACATAACCTAAGAACTTTCCTATTTTTTCCAGCAAAGCAAAGCTGTATGTGCCGGACGTGTGGAAGAACCTTGTAAGAATCGTATGAAGTAATTGCAAGTTTTAACATTGGAGGCGGCTTTTCGGCCTCGTCCAAATGTGCAAATTAATTATCTGCTTCAGAAACTCATCAGCTTGTGCATAACATTCCTCCAAGGTCTACAAACTCTACAAGACAAAAGAGAAGACGTCTCCAAGTTCATCTTAACAAATCATGTTACGGCTTTCTTTCACAGCTCCTACAACAGCACAATAATATAGATCAAACAGTTATTAAATGTAATTGACTGGTGTGAAGCTCTTACATAGCTATATAGTTACATGGTTCAATTGGGTTGAAAAAAGACAAAGCCCATCAAATGTAACCCCTCTAAAAGAAACCCAGCCCCATACACACACCTCCATACTTTCACATAAATTCTATATACCCATATCTATACTGACTATAGAGTTTAGTATCACAATAGCCTTTGTATTATGTCTGTCCAAGAAATCATCCAAGCCCCTCTTATAGTCATTAACTGAATCAGCATCACAACATCACCCGGCAGTGCATTCCACAACCTCACTGTCCTGACTGTGATGAACCCCCTACTCTGTTCCTTTAAATGAAACTTCTTTTCTTCTAGTCTGAAGGGGTGCTCTGGTTCATTGATTCATTTCATGGAAGAATAGATCTCACACTAGCTGTAATGCCAAGTGTCCAACTCCAAACATAACAGTCTCCCCTCATAATTTAACTCTTCCCTCCCTCTAACCAGTTTAGTTGCACTTAGTCTCTGCACTCTCTCCAGCTCATTTATATCCCTCTTAAGGACTGGAGTCCAAAACTGCCCCCATACTCCAGATGAGGCCTCACCAGGGACCTATAAAGAGGCAGAATTATGTTTTCATCCCTTGAGTTAATGCCACTTTTTATGCAAACCAGAACTTTATTTGCTTTAGTAGCCACAGAATGATACTGCCCAGAATTAGACAACTTGCTATTCATAAAAAAAAAAACCTAGATCATTGTCAGCTACAGTTCTTGTGTAATTTAAATATATATATATATAACTATATTTACTCCTTAGCTAACACCCTTGAAACAGATGTAGAATTCAATGTTATCTTCTTTGCTTAACAGAACTGTTCAGACCTTCATACAATGCCCAAGGCGCAGTTGCTCTGACATATGGAAGAAAAATTGTCCATCTCAAGCTGGGAGGATGGTCAGATTACTAATGGTGCCCCATCAATTTCTTCCCCATCAAGATTCCATTAGTTATTGAAACTTGTGTCATTATGTTTCATAGACCCTATACCTGGAGTAATAGAAATGTATATAATATTATATTATATATTGCCATTCATTATTAGAGTGTGGGGAATGTAATTAAAGGTACAAAGTTGCAAATTCTGCTATGGGTCTACTGGACAAATGTTACCCCTTTTGCACACATTGATTACACGATTTTCCACATTATTGATTACTAGGCAGTTGGTTCTTCTTCTCTTTGACATGGAGCTGCTTAAAAAAGTAACAGCACTGCTAAAAAAAGATTCTGTTTGAGTTCAAAGGCCAGATCCTTAATAAATGTTGGAAGAGAATGTGGTGCTTTAATCATATACTCTGGTGCCAAGAAAATAATGTACATTTCCATATACAAAGTACAGATGGCAAACATCAAAGAGCAATGTGCTGTCCTCTGTCATGTTTTTTCATAGATAGATAATTGGTATAGAGAGAGAGAGAGAGAGAGAGAGAGAGAGAGAGAGAGAGAGAGAGAGAGAGAGAGAGAGAGAGAGAGAGAGAATTGATACATAGAGAAAGGTAGATAGATGAGTGATAGAAATAGATAGAGATAGACAGAGAGAGAGAGATGATAGATGATTGATAAAAAATATATATATATATAGAGAGAGAGAGAGAGAGAGAGAGAGCGAGAGAGAGAGAGAAAGATGGATAGATAAATAATTGATACAGATAGATAAATGATTGATGGAAAAAGAGACAGAGAGAGAAAGAAACATAGATAACTAATAGAGAGAGAGATGATAGATAAGTAATTGATAGAGATAGATAGATATAGATAGACAGACAGACAGACAGACAGATAGATAGATAGATAGATAGATAATAGATAGATAGATGATAGATAGATGATAGATAGATGATAGATAGATAGATAGATAGATAGATAGATAGATAGATAGATAGATAGATAGATAGATAATAGATAGATAGATAGATAGATAGATAGATAGATAGATAGATGATAGATAGATAGATAGATAGATAGATAATAGATAGATAGATAATAGATAGATAATAGCTAGATAGATAGATAGATAGATGATAGATAGATAGATAGATAGATAGATAGATAGATAGATAGATAGATAGATAGATAGATAGATAGATAATAGATAGATAGATAGATAGATAGATAGATAGATAGATAGATAGATAGATAGATGATAGATAGATAGATAGATAATAGATAGATGATGGATAGATAGATAGATGGATAATAGATAGATGATAGATAGATGATGAGGTTTGAATGCTGATTTAGACCTACTTCTATTTATTCTTTAAATACCCCTGTCTTAAAGGGGTAATCATCAGCATGGCTGTAGTGCCAAGCCCTGCGCATTCTGGATAACAGGTCCCATACCTGTACAGAGAAAAGGGAAATTATTTTTAAAAATTTGGATAAAATTGCATCTATGAGAGAACTTTCTGGGTAATGGGTATAACAGGTACAATATATATATATATATATATATATATATATATATATATATATATATAGTGAATAAAGTACCCCCTCTTGTAAAATATAAGGATATTATAAGTTACCAAGGAGTTTCATGACCATATAAAAGTACGAGGCCGAAGGACATATTTTGCAACTGGGGGTACTTTATTTATTATAATACACAAATTTCAGTGAGTCAGAAATGACATCAGAACTCACCGTTTATAAGGATATAATTTACAGGATATTCATGGCTTTTGTGTATTATATATATATATATATATATATATATGATAATGACCTCAACACTATACACAGCAGTATTTTAGTTACAGCAATTATTAACAAGGCAATTAATGGAAACAAGTGTAAAAAAATAATGTACCCATGCTTAAGTAAACATAGGAATCCGCGTTGAAGTTGACCTTTATAAAAGCCCCATGTTCCTTATCAATGAGATTCATTCATGACTTTATATGCCATTATCCATTGCCAAAGTCCAAAATATGATCTCAGAATGTCTATGTGACTTATCCTTATAGATTACAGTGGGGGATACAATAGCTTTTATGGTTTTTTATTTTATCTTGGTCTACAAAGGCATCAAGAATTTGAAGCATCTCTGGATGAAATCCTCCTAAGGAATATGATGTTAGAGTATCTGACCACTTCACTGTCCTTGACACCAGAATCCTTGGTCTGGTTATGAATACATACAGTAATGCATGGGATGTACTCAACATACAATAGAATGTACAAGATGAAATCCTACTCATTGATATCCTACTCATTGTATTCTCAAGGTCTTGAGGCACAAAAGAGGATGTGACAATAAACTGTGCCGGATTTTACCATATGTTTTCAGTTGCTTCAAAATTCCTTTTAAGCTTTAGAAACTGGATCTAAAACCCAACTACCAACCCTTATGTTCTACAGGAACTCAACAATTCCAACTCAACACCTTCAGCTTGTCATTGGACATTGGTATTTATTTGCCAACCTCTGGGAATCAGTTTATCAGAGATGTGAAAATACAAGGGGAATTTTAAGAGTGTCCTAATTAGAATCATCCCGAAAGTTGGTTGGCTGATGCAGTGCGGACGCAGGCTGGGAAAAAAACGGGGGATTCCTCTTTAGAAGGTTACATTTATTTGCTTTGCGCTTCGTCCTGCTAGCAGTATTATCTTACCAACTGGAAGCAAAAAGACAAATTAGAAAATGATAAATAGATTTTTCCAGACGTTCCTTGCTCTGTCATCTATTTCTGAATATGTATAGTGTTGGACTGAGGTGAAGGCCTAGGGGGGCTGACAACTCAGGGGTCCTCCTCAGACCCCCAGCCCCAGTCATAGCCCACCTCATTCTAATCGTGCCCCCTGCCCAATTTGCAATCTCATCCACCCACCCACCACCATGTACCTTTATACCTTTTGCAGCCGCAATTAAAGGAGTGAAGGGAGCACCAACATTTCCCAGTGGGGATCAGGCCTGGGTTAAAAGGGTCCCTGTGTCCAACTGGCCCAATCCAACCCTGATTCCAAAAGGGCAAGTTTGAAGGCTCTGGGTACCCCAGCTGGACTAACTGAGAGGTGCTGAGTGTAAATATGTGGAAGTATAAGGAGTGTCGTTGATTTATTTGCACAGTGACTGCCGCTATCTTTGCACAACCGGCACTACGCAGAGCAGGTCGCAGAGAAGCCCTTTAGTCTCGCTTATAACAAGCCCCTTCCCTATCAAATGCCATAGCTCTCCAGTAATAATACAATCCCCTGGCAAGAAGTTGGCACAACCATAACTGAGTGATACAGGGCACTGTGTTGACTTACTGAAGAGGTGATCAATCAACATTGGTGTGAGGCCAACCCAACCAAGAAATGAAATCCCGTTGTTTTGACCACTGCAGGATTAACTGCAAATGACACTTACAGGGTATATATATGCAGAATACTCATGGCCTGGGAGTTTCCAAATAAGGGGTCTTTCTGTAATTTCGATCGTCATACCATCTACTAAAAAAACATTGTTTAAATTTTACATAAACCCAATAGTCTGGTTTTGCTTCCTGTAAGGATTAATTATATCTTAGTTGGGATCAAGTACAAGCGACTGTTTTATTATTACACACAAAAAGGTATTTTTTTTTGAAAATTTGCAATATTTGGATAAAATTGAGTCTCTGAGACGGCCTTTCCATAATGCAGAGCTTTCTGGATAATGGGTTTTTGGATACTTGCATTAAAGGGATACTGTCATGGGAAAAAATTTTTTTTTTCAAAATGAATCAGTAAATAGCGCTGCTCCAGCAGATTTCTGCACTGAAATCCATTTCTCAAAAGAGCAAACAGATTTTTTTATATTCAATTTTGAAATCTGACATGGGGCTAGACATTTTGTCAATTTCCCAGCTGTCCCTGGTCATGTGACTTGTGCCTGCACTTTAGGAGAGAAATGCTTTCTGGCAGGCTGCTATTTTTCTTTTTCAATGTAACTGAATGTGTCTCAGTGGGACCTGGATTTTACTATTGAGTGTTGTTCTTAGATCTACCAGGCAGCTGTCATCTTGTGTTAGGGAGCTGCTATCTGGTTACCTTCCCATTGTTCTTTTGTTTGGCTGCTGGGGGGAAAGGGAGGGGGTGATATCACTCCAACTTGCAGTACAGCAGTAAAGAGTGATTGAAGTTTATCAGAGCACAAGTCACATGACTTGGGGCAGCTGGGAAATTGACAATATGTCTAGCCCCAGGTCAGATTTCAAAATTGAATATAAAAAAATCTGTTTGCTCTTTTGAGAAATGGATTTCAGTGCAGAATTCTGCTGGAGCAGCACTATTAACTGATTCATTTTGAAAAAAAAATTTTTTCCCATGACAGTATCCCTTTAACTTTTAGTAACTAGAATTTAAATATTTCAAAATAGTGCCCCCTTATGAGGATTCAGTAAGAAAACAAGAAAGAAAGCCATTCAAACGACTACTTCCTATACTTGTTTTAAAATACTATAAAGAATCATTAGTAGGGGAAGGGAAATAAATAGACAATTATTAATTGCTACAAACATTGGTCATTGTGTTACCTGTTATCTTGTCTGTATAACATACCTCAAATGGAAAGAGGGGCAAAACGATCTACCGGGTCTACAGGCGGTGAAAATGTTTGACCACGCCCACTTATGGCCACACCCCTAATCACCACGTCCAGTTTCCAGAATTTGGCAGATTATGAAAGTTTAGTTTTGTTACATTTGCAAAAGGAGCTCAACTAAGTATTGAAGTAATATCTCTGTTGGGGTGCCCCAAACAAAACTGCAAAGAATTAAGAGGGGTTCCCAAACTTTTTCATATGACTGTATATCTGATTCTGCTCCAAAATACTCTTTGAATCTGGATCACCCCATCATCACATGACTGTCCCTTGAAACACACGGGACAATGAACGCAAACCTAAGCACCCATGGGTGCCCTGACTTAGTCATGTAGTTTTTCTGGGTTTCTGAAGGTCAGACATCACAGATTTCTTTTGAAAATTTCATAACCCCTAAGACTGTATAAATAATTATTTAAATGAAACAAACAAGCCATTGTGTAATTGATTTTGTTGACTTATTTAATTTCCCTTGCAAGTAAGTAAAGATACAGGTATGAGATCTGTTATCCGGAAACCTGTTATTCAGAAAGCTCCAAATTATGGAAAGGCCGTCTCTCATTGACTCTTTTATCCAAATAATCAACATTTTTTAAAATGATTTCCTTTTTTTCTGTGTAATAATAAAACAGTAGCTTGTACTTGATCTCAACTAAGATATAATTAATCCTTATTGGAAGCAAAACCAGCCTATTGGGTTTATTTCATGATTTTCTAGTAGACTTAAGGTCAGAAGATCTAAAATACGGAAAGATCCGTTATCCGGAAAACCCCAGGTCCCGAGCATTAGGGATAACAGGTCCCATACCTGTATTTGATCCCAACTAAGATATAATTAATCCTTATTGGAGGCAAAACCAGCCTATTGGGTTTATTTAATGTTTATATGATTTTCTAGTAGACTTAAGGTCTGAAGATCCAAACTATAGAAATATCTGTTATCTGGAAAACCCCAGGTCCTGAGCATTCTGGATAACAGGTCCCATACCTGTACTTGAGCTAAACTAAGATATAATAATCCTTATTGGAAGCAAAACCAGACTATTGGGTTTATTTAATGTTTATATGATTTTCTAGTAGTCTTAAGGTATGAAGATCCAAATTAAAAAAAGATCCATTATCTGGAAAACCCCAGGCCCGAGCATTCTGCATAGCAGCTCCCATACCTGTACTTGCTCTAATGTAAAATATAATTAATCCTTATTGGATGCAACATCACCCTATTGGGTTTATTTAATGTTTACATGATTTTCTAGTAGACTTAAGGTATGAAGATCCAAAAAATGAAAAGATCCGTTATCCGAAAAACCACCGGTGCTGAGCATTAGGGATAATAGTTTCCATACCTGTATTTGATCCCAACTTAGATACAATTAATCCTTAAAACCAGCCTATTGGCTTTATGTAATGTTTGCATGATTTTCTATTAGACTTTCGGCCAGATTTATCAAAGGTCAAGGTGAATTTTTGAATTCAAATAATTCAAATTTTGAGCTATTTTTTTGTGTACCTAGACTAGGGAATAGTCCAACTTAGTTTAGAATTCTCAAAAAATTCGAAGATTCGAATATCGAAATTTATCATGTACTGTCTCTTTAAAAATTCGACTTCGACCATTGGCCATCTAAAACCTGCCAAATTCCTGTTTTAGCCTCCTAGAACCTGTTTGGAGGCAATTGGTGGACTCTGAAAAGTTTTTTTTTGGGAAAAACGTTGATTCGAATTTGATCGAATGATCTATTACTTCTATTCGTACGATTCAAATTCGGACCTATTCGATCGAAAATGGACCTATTTGGCCAAAAAAAACCTTCGACTAAATTTTTGTTGGTCTTTTTGAATTCTAATGTCGAAAGTTTTTCAAATTGGAAATTCGACCCTTGATATATATGCCCCTTACGGTCTGAAGATGCAGAATACACAATGATCCGTTATCTGGAAAACCCCAGGTGCCAAGCATTCTAGATAACAGGTCCCATGCCTGAATTTGTTCATCTGCTGCAAGCAGGAGATTTTTTTATGGAGCAGATTTTTCCATCAATATCTTCTTCTGAAATCAAAACATTTGCAGTTTCAGTAGAGAGTTTAAACATAAATCAAAGAAAATATGTGAGCATTCTGGATAACAGGTCTCATACCTATATTGGAAGCAAGTGTAAGGGTTCCAGGAAACATTGTCGTTCTTACTGGAACTATTCGAATCTATCGCAGGTACAGGACTGTTATGGGTTAAATGGAACCCAAAGGCAATTATTATTATTGATCAATTATTCCATCCCCAGCTCCGTGCTTGGCACCACTATATAATACAACTGCTCCGAGGAATAGTATCCCACATGTCATCAATCCTTATTAGACTAAGACGAGGCTGTAACGAATGAGTATTTTATTATCATCAAGAATAAATGTATATGTCTGGCAGGAATAATAACATTCCCACTGATACACTCACTCATTCCGGCACATTTGTGACGGGAAGAAAAACCTGAGGGGATCACACTCTTTCCTCTTATACAGAAATAAGGAGAAATAAACACTTTCTGTGACTTTGGGGCATATTTATCAAAGGTCGAGTGATAGAGTTTTTTTTTTTTTACTTTGAATGACCTCAAAACTCAAACGGTAACGGTATCTTACTCAAACGGAAAATCTCGAATGTCTAAAATTCGATTGAATGTTACTGACCCGAAAACTCGAATCGAACCCGAACGAAATTCAAATGCAATTTGAATCGAGTTTTTCTTCGAAAAAAACCCCCAAATGTCAGGAAGGCTATTAACTTCTTCAAATAGGTCAGCAGTAGTGATGGGCAAATAAATTTGCCTGGCGCGAATTTGCTGCGAATTTCCTTGTTTTGCCGCTGGCAAATAAATTCACAAAACTTTAGTGAAAATTTGCCAACGTTAATAAATTTTGCACGTGCGTCCGAAAAGTCAATTGCATCACAATCGCTGTGCATTATTCGGACGCCTATTGACTTTAACGCCGGCGTCAAAATTGACACAAGCGACTTTTCGGACGCACATCCAAAGTTGACGCGGGAGTCAATTTTTGAGTTTCACAAATTTTTCGCCGTTTCTCGAATTTCGAGGGTAGACTAATGACACTGTGGAGGCGGGCCACTGATGTTGGTGGGCGGAGCTATGATGTTGTGATTTCCTGGTCAGGCTTTGTTCTTTAAAACACTGGTGTTTTTCCTGCTTTTTTAATGCATTTGACATGTGTTAAAATGTAGGTTTCAGTGTGAAAAAAAATGCATTCGCTAATTTATTCCATTATATTCTGAAAGTTTGCGTTTTACTCCACTTGCGTTTGATTAGTCGCATTATGCTGCATTTTCTTGCGCTTTACGCAAGTTCAGCTGTTAATAGTGATGAGCAAATCTGTCCCGTTTCTCTTTGTCGAAAAATTACCGAAACTGTAAAAAATTTGTGAAAGGCATTAAAGTCAATTGACATTAAAATATTTTTTTGCATGAGACTAATTTTTTTCTCTCCAAATGCATTAAAGTCAATGGAAGTTTTTTTTCTTATGGCGACTTTTTTGGTCTCTGCGAAATTTTTTCCCTGCAACTTTTTTGACACTGCAACATATTTCACAGCAGACTATAACCGCAGTTTTGCGAAAAAAGATGACAAAATGCATAAATTTGTCTTGAATACTCACATGAGTTCGAAATTGGACCCTTGATAAATGTGCCTCTTAAGAGTTTTATTTTTTTTTTAAATGTTTCACCACTCGTCCGAGTGGCTTTTTCAGTTCAGTTGAAATGAAGAAGCCACTCGAATGGGTGGTGAATAGTGATGGTCAAATTTGTCCCATTTCGGCAAAAACCCCGTGAAATTTGCCAAACGACAATTCCTACACCGGCGACAATTTGCCGCGCACCTATTTTGTCCAATTGCATTAAAGTAGAATAGGAGTGCATTAAATTGTCGCCCGCGTCAAAAAACTTTTGACATAGACAAATTTTCGTCTGTTTCACTTATTTATTTGCCGGCGGCTAAAAGCATAAATTCCTGGGGAAAAAGGAGGGGGGGGTGACATCACTCCAACTTGCAGTACAGCAGTAAACATTGTGACATGCCACTGGCCTGCACATGCACTTTTATGGGGGAATTAGCGTTTGGTAGGCAGGTAAGCGTAGGATTTTTGAGCTTCGAGACAGGGACACCAAGGCTTCAGACAAAAACACAGGTTTATTATGCACTGGGCATTCCCAACGAAAAGGCAACAGAAAAAATGTTCAGGTTACAGTTCAACAACTTCACTGTAGAACATGCAGGGTACAGTTCAGCAAATACATTCCAGGGTTTTCCTCCCTCTGGTCGCTCACCATCAAGGGAAACTCTCACCCTCTTGCACTTTGAAGTATTTGGGCTTCACACTCAGCCCTGCTGGATTACCCTCCTGGGACTCAGACTCACCAGCCTCTGCCAGTCCTTTCCTCTTTCTTTCCCCACAAGGGATTTAGGCTCCAAACTCTGGAACTCTCTTGCTGGCAGAAAAGCTCCTTCTGCCCAGCTCTGTCTCTCACAGCCCCTCACTTCCCTCCACTCTAGGAGGTGTTTGGAGAGACCTGAACTGTGCTCACTCAGTCCTTTTACATTGCCAGGTAGATCCTCTCTCAGCTGCCACTTAATTACCTGGCTGAGAGGGAATATTAACCCTACCTGAGCCAAATATTCCTTTGCAGCACATACAATGCAGTTTAAATGCACTCTTTTATGTGCCTTTTGCTCTAAGACAGTGGCGTTTCCCAAACACCCTGTTACAACAGTAACTGAAGTTTATCAGAGCACAAGTCACATGATTGGGGGCAGCTGGGAAACTAACAATATGTCTAGCCCCATGTCAGATTTTAAAATTAAATATAAAAACACTCTCTTTCAAAAAACGGATTTAAGCGTAGCATTCTGCTGAAGCAGCACTATTAACTGATGTGTTTTGGGAAAAAAAACATGTGCGACAGTATCCCTTTAAAGGATACATCCCTAATGTTGGGGGACTATAGCTCTCAGCATGCTTTCACCCTGGATAATAAATATGTTGAAATGTGTGGTTCTGGAACAACTGAATAAACTGTAGTTGTGAAACAGTGTTTATATTCCTTTTAATTCACTGAAGCGCATCTCTTTACACCTATTGCATGTGTTGTAGCCTTTGTCCCTTATAGGCTGATCTTATTCAGACAAAGTAGTTGCCTCCCAGTATTACTTAAACACAATGAAGCCATAATATCAGCCTGACACTCTAATCCAGATGAATGGACAGCTCGGGGGTCACCCTTCCCTTTGAATGGCAAATCTAGATTGATGGCTCCATCATCCCATTAGCTGAAGGGCATCCTCTTTGCCTGAAGATTTCTTTCTCCATCTTTCTACTCCTCAGGTTGACAATATAAATATAGAGGACACCACTGTATTCATAAGTTCCCCTGCAGTTCAGCCTTACTATCAACTTTACTCCTCTTTCTAATTGTAATTGGTGATGGGCGAATAAACTTGGCAGGCGTGAATTTGCAGCGAATTTCCACATATTGCAGTCGGCAAATAAATTAGCAAGACTGTCAAAAAAATTTGAGCGCGCGTCAGAATAGTCGCGTGCATAAAAATTGACACACGTCAAAATGATTTGAACACCCATTGATTTTAATGCATTTGGACAAAATAGGCGCACGTAAAAAAAATTTGCGCGTCAAATTTATTGGACACCCATTGACTCCGATGCGTTTCGCAAATTTTTCGCTTTGAATTTTTTGCTTGAAAAGGGACAAATTCACTCATCGCTAATGGTAACACTGATCTCCGGGGTCAAGGAGAGACAAGGAGCATTTTTGGATAAAGATACTGTGGAGAAGAATTTGGTTTTCATGTTGCGGTATACAACATTTGGTTTTAAGAAATCATGAATTAACAAATTGTTCCTTATAAATAAAAGGCAATGGAAGTCTTAAAGGAACAGTAACATCAAAAATGCTTATAGAATATATAGATAATGTACTGTTGCCCTGCATTGGGAAAACTGGTGTGTTTGCTTCAGAAACTCTACTATAGTTTATATAAACAATATGTTATCTATTGTGTATCCTGTGCTTGAATGACTGCCCCCATGGCTACACAGCAGCTTGTTTATATAAACTATAGTAGTACTTATCTGTTATCTACTGTGTATCCTGTGCTTGAATGGCTGCCCCCATGGCTACACAGCAGCTTGTTTATATAAACTATAGTAGTACTTATTTGTTATCTACTGTGTATCCTGTGCTTGAATGGCTGCCCCCATGGCTACACAGCAGCTTGTTTATATAAACTATAGTAGTACTTATCTGTTATCTACTGTGTCTCCTGTGCTTGAATGGCTGCCCTCATGGCTACACAGCAGCTTGTTTAGGAATACTATAGTAGTACTTATCTGTTACCTACTGTGTATCCTGTGCTTGAATGGCTGCCCCCATGGCTACACAGCAGCTTGTTTATCTAAACTATAGTAGTACTTATCTGTTATCTACTATGTATCCTGTGCTTGAATGGCTGTCCCCATGGCTACACAGCAGCTTGTTTATATCAACTATAGTAGTACTTATTTGTTATCTACTGTGTATCCTGTGCTTGAATGTCTGCCCCCATGGCTACACAGCAGCTTGTTTACATAAACTATAGTAGTACTTATCGGTTATCTACTGTGTATCCTGTGCTTGAATGGCTGTCCCCATGGCTACACAGCAGCTTGTTTAGGAATACTATAGTAGTACTTATCTGTTACCTACTGTGTATCCTGTGCTTGAATGGCTGCCCCCATGGCTACACAGCAGCTTGTTTATATAAACTATAGTAGTACTTATCTGTTATCTACTGTGTATCCTGTGCTTGAATGGCTGCCCCCATGGCTACACAGCAGCTTGTTTATATAAACTATAGTAGTACTTATCTGTTATCTACTGTGTATCCTGTGCTTGAATGGCTGCCCCCATGGCTACACAGCAGCTTGTTTATATAAACTATAGTAGTACTTATTTGTTATCTACTGTGTATCCTGTGCTTGAATGGCTGCCCCCATGGCTACACAGCAGCTTGTTTATATAAACTATAGTAGTACTTATCTGTTATCTACTGTGTCTCCTGTGCTTGAATGGCTGCCCTCATGGCTACACAGCAGCTTGTTTAGGAATACTATAGTAGTACTTATCTGTTACCTACTGTGTATCCTGTGCTTGAATGGCTGCCCCCATGGCTACACAGCAGCTTGTTTATCTAAACTATAGTAGTACTTATCTGTTATCTACTATGTATCCTGTGCTTGAATGGCTGTCCCCATGGCTACACAGCAGCTTGTTTATATCAACTATAGTAGTACTTATTTGTTATCTACTGTGTATCCTGTGCTTGAATGTCTGCCCCCATGGCTACACAGCAGCTTGTTTACATAAACTATAGTAGTACTTATCGGTTATCTACTGTGTATCCTGTGCTTGAATGGCTGTCCCCATGGCTACACAGCAGCTTGTTTAGGAATACTATAGTAGTACTTATCTGTTACCTACTGTGTATCCTGTGCTTGAATGGCTGCCCCCATGGCTACACAGCAGCTTGTTTATATAAACTATAGTAGTACTTATCTGTTATCTACTGTGTATCCTGTGCTTGAATGGCTGCCCCCATGGCTACACAGCAGCTTGTTTATATAAACTATAGTAGTACTTATCTGTTATCTACTGTGTATCCTGTGCTTGAACAGCTGTCCCCATGGCTACACAGCAGCTTGTTTATATAAACTATAATAGTACTTATCTGTTATCTACTGTGTATCCTGTGCTTGAATGGCTGCCCCCATGGCTACACAGCAGCTTGTTTATATAAACTATAGTAGTACTTATCTGTTATCTTCTGTGTATCCTGTGCTTGAATGGCTGCCCCCATGGCTACACAGCAGCTTGTTTATATAAACTATAGTAGTACTTATCTGTTATCTACTGTGTATCCTGTGCTTGAATGGCTGCCCCCATGGCTACACAGCGGCTTTTTTATATAAACTATAGTAGTACTTATCTGTTATCTACTGTATATCCTGTGCTTGAATGGCTGCACAGCAGCGTTTATGGATTACAAAATGTATCTAATCTAATAGTCAAAACATCCACAGAACTACTTACATATTAATGGCTTGGGCTGCTACCCCTATTTTCCTTCCAGTGGTGTAATTAACTACACAGTAGACCCTGCAGGGTACCCAGATTGTTGGGTCTGCTGCAATATAGTCCCAAGTTCCCAGCCCCTGCTGGTAGGTATGGAGCCGGGCCCCACAAACCAAGTTATGCCACTGCTTCCTTCCTTAAATGACATTTCCAATAGGGGACCAGAGCAGATGCCCCTAATTGTGCCCTATTATATATAGACACCCTTGACAATTCTGCCCTTCTTATTTTGGGACCACGATTTGGGGAAGACCCCTTCCTGCTTCATGTACAAAGTCAGATCCATATAGAATTGTTTTTTTGAAATGGGATTGGAAGAACTTGAATGACCTACACAGATCCCTGATCTCAACCCAAATGAACTCCCGTGGGACGACTTGGGATCATGAGTACAAGCCAGGCCTGAATCCCAACATCACTGCCCAAATTTGTGCCCAAATCCCTGCAACATTGTTCCAACATCAAGTGGGAACCTTCCCAGAAGAGAAGGGGCTGTTATGGCAGCAAAGGGAGCTGAAGGCTAATATTAATCCCCTTGGTTTTAGGATGAGATGTTGGACAGGCAGGTGCCCCAATACTTTGTACCATTCCCAGAAAAAACAAGATTTTCTCAGCTTGCAGAGCTTTAGGTTTCCCTCATACTGAAACCACAGACGATTTAAAGCAGACAATGGCCCGTTTGTTGCGACGTGGTTTAATAAAGAGGAGATAAAGCATTTGGGATTGCTCAGTTATGCTTCATAGCTCAGGAGGAAGAATTGACTCACTTATGTTCCATGGAATAGACAATCCTTTGTGTTTGACCCATACAACTTTAATTCTCCTTAACGTCAATGCAGGGAGAATATCCGCCCTTCCAAAATAAGCTGAACCAGACGCTCTGGGGCAATGAAGATGCACTGGAAATACTGTATATTAGGCAATGAGATAAACTCAATAAATGTCATTATTTTATTAGCCAGTTTAGCAGACTGCTTCCTAGTGGCCAGGCATAATGTGTCCGCACCATTAACAAATGGATTTGGGGAAAACTGTCATTTTCTAACTAATGAATGAGTTGTTTAATAGACTACGAGTGGATTGATTGTGGAAATGGGACTGAATGAGATTTTGTTATCTGTTTCCTTTAATTATGATACAGTGATCTCATTATTGTGTCCAGCCAAAAAGTCTGCTCTTAAAGGGACAATGCAAACTTGTCTGTATCTGCAAAGGGGAATTCGTAGTTGTATTTAGCCGTGAAAGGGCACCGGCCATTGAACAGTTTCTTGTTTGGATTTAAAGGGCATGTAAAGGCAAAAAAACATAAAATCCCATGTTTTACTTTCTTTAATGAAAAAGAAATCTATCTCCAATATACTTTAATTAAAAAATGTGTAAAATTTTTATAAGAAACCTGACTGTATGCAGTGAAATTCTCACTTCATTTACTGCTGTGGATAGGAATTGTCAGACGGTCCCTAACTGCTGAGCAGGGAAACAATCATACTTATGTACAGCAGGGGGAGCCCCCGCCTTACTTCCCAGCCATGCAGAACTCAAGCAGCTTTGTTTATGACGATCCCTAAGCAGCCCAGACCACACTGAGCATGTGCACAGTCTTAGTCTTGCAAAGATGTTTAACAAAGTTACAAGATGGTGACCCCCTGTGGCCAACTTTGAAAGCATAAATTATTTGTTTGATTAGGCTTGTGGTGCAGTAAGTTCATGTCTATATTTAGTATACAAAATACAGCATTTCTAGCCTTAGTCTATTTTAGACTTTACATGCCCTTTAATTTCACCTCCTTCATTACAGCCGTGGGAGGAGATCGTTCCATACTTTACACAGTGGGTGATTATTGCACTACTGCTCATTAAGAAATGATCTATAGAGTTGCGGGAATGTTGCAGCTTGAGAATGTTGATGTTTTCCAGGTTGGTGTTAAATTTATCTGGTGTCTCCGGCTGTATTTGCAAAGTGCTACGCAATTACCTATAATCTGATCTATGCATTGAGTACAAAGTAGCCCGTCTCAAGTTCATCAAACAAGGAACTTCAATTAAATGCTTGAGAAATGGCCTATCCCACTTGTGTAAAGTACAGCTCATTCTCATTCTCATCCCTGCAACATCCGACAATGTTGACAATGTTCATCAGGCTCAAGAGGAAGCGTCTACATATCATGGTAATTAGTCATTTTCCCCAAGTGGAAACAAATTAATGGATTCATCTGTCTGCTCATGATTGTTTTTCCATATGTTCCATATGCTCTAATCTTTTGATATAGAGAAAAAAATGAGTAAGATAAAAAAAAAAGCACATATCCCTTTATGTCAAAGGATAAACATGCGGGGAGGGTCACTTGGTAAGTGAACAGAGTTTGGTACACTGGATAACAGAAATAAATGCTTAAAGGCGATCTATCGCCAAAATTTAAATTTAATATAAGCTTCATCTTGCGAATTAAATATAATTAGTGATGGGCGAATTTCTCCCGTTTCGATTCGCTGAAAAATTCGAGAATTTCCCGCAATTTCCCACGAAATTCTAAAAAAAATCGTGAAAATCTTGAAAATGCAAAAGTTTCTCGGAAAAATCGTGAAAATCTGCAAAAAGTCAATTTTGACGCTGGCGGTAAAGTCAATAGTGTTGACACGCTGCGATTTATATAAACTAGGGTAGAGTTTCTGAAGCAATTACATCAGTTGTACCAGTGCAAAGCAACAGTACATTATATTTTCATTACTTGTGTTACTGTTCCTTTAAAGGTAACCAACTTCAGCCCATTCCTTGAAATGACGATAGTTCGCTGTAGTACAAGGAAATACATACAGTATTAGACATAGTTTTTACATTATTATCATGGGTCTTGCTCCATAAATCCATGCTGCAAGGATTTTCTTGGTATATGGGGAGCCCGCATGTCCATGAAGTCAGGAGCATATTATAATAATTCTCCTTCAATATAGAAAGCATATACTAGGGGTAGGCAGAAAAGACACCTGCCTAGGGCACAACAATATGGGGTCACTGGGCAGGTACCTGGGTGGTTCATTCCCCTGCAGCTCTCACCTCCCTCCTCTGTCTGTCAATCCCTGTCAAGGATTAGCTAGGGGGCGCTGTGGAGGCAGCAGGAGGAAAGCAAGTCTTTCAGGCAAGAGGTGGCTGAACCCCCGGGACACAGACAGGAAAAGGGCAGGAACAGGGTGACCAGGGCAATGAGTAAGACAGGAACAGGTGCAGAACGGAACAGGACAGAGAGAGCGAAGATCTGGACTGGACTAGACACGATGAAGAGTGCAAAGGTCAGGACAGGAACAGATTGGATCAGGACTGGACTAGACAGGAAGAAGAGGGCTACGGTCAGGACAGGAACAGACTGGATCAGGATTGGACTAGACAGGAAGAAGAGGGCTACGGTCAGGACAGGAACAGACTGGATCAGGATTGGACTAGACAGGAAGAAGAGGGCTACGTTCAGGACAGGAACAGACTGGATCAGGATTGGACTAGACAGGAAGAAGAGGGCTACGGTCAGCACAGGAACGGACTGGATGGTGCGGGCATAGATCAGATCAGGACACAGGAGTAGACTAGAAGTATAGGACAGGACAGTGCGGGCGTAGATCGGGAGCAGACTTGAGATCGGGAGCGGGAGGACTGGATAGAGGGAGGAGACTGGAGCAGATAGCAGGAGGACTGGATAGTGGGAAAGGAAGGGATAGCCAGAGTGGGGACTGGATAGACGGAAAGGGAGCAAATGGCTGAGCAAGATGCAGAGCAAGATGAGGGAAGATATAGACAGGGTACAAGTCAGAACAGGAAGCAGGAACCAGAAAGGCAAGGTCAGGTCAAGGCAAAATAAGGTTAAGGCAAGGTCAGGTTTGGAGTGAGGAGCAGAGCAAGATTCAGAATAGCAAGGAAAGCTGGCAGGGCAAGGTCAAGGCAAGGTTAAAGCAAGGAAAGATCATGGTTAGGATGCTACTAGGCTGGGGCTTCAAAGGCCAGGTAATGTATAGTGAGAAACCCTGCAGGCCCTGGCCCAGTGGTTAAGACATCAAGCCAGTAACCCAAAGATATCTGTCTTGAATCCCAGCAGAGCCTGAGACTCCTCTGCCCTTCCCTTTCCCTTCATTGCTCTCCCCTACCTTCTCTTCTTCAGAAGCGTGCACTCACCCTGGTAACTGTGTACAGTACTAGCATAAACATTCCATCTCACCACTCCTGGCAAGGCTGCATCATCCGCTTGGAGTGCTGGCGAATCATCACGGTGATATTCAAGTTCACAGCCAAACCGTCACCATTTCCACCATTTCATTTCATTTCCATGACTGCCTGTTTAAATCAATATACCGTGACTCCCGTTCCTACCCGCAGCCGGGGACTTTTTCAAGGCTCATCGCCACAACAGGGTCACTCAATATGGAGTCCAACTGCTCAATATTCCAGTTGCAAAACCATGTTACACCATGACCAAACTATGGAAAATGTCCTCAATGTCATTTTGTAAGTTGTTTTCAGCAACCCCGTGCATTGTCCCTGTGTTTCACCCTTTTCCTGTAACCCACTGCTCCCTAAATCCAACTTTATCATTTAGAGATATCATTGATGTTGGCTCTAAGACAGACTTGAACAATGTGAATTGAATATTGCCCCCATTGCAGAACCCTTTACAACAAGACATATTTTGCAACCTTTCCTATGATTTACCTTAAGTGCACAAAATGCGTGAGGCTTTTTTATGTCCTTTGTTTGCCTAAAATAAAGTCTGCTGTTCTTTAACTATGTTTGTCTGTAGGATCTGTTAGTGCTTGTGCACCAATATCCCTTATGTAAACTGGTGAGATCCTCTATTTCCATTGTTTGCACCTATGCACAAAAGTTGGTCCTCAACTGCCATGGTGATGCTACCCCTGAGGCAATGCTGTACTATTATTATCAGAACAATAATTGCTTATCCTCTGGGTTCTGAAATGCAAATTGCTGCAGAATTGGATTGACGTTTGATATCCCAAAACCCATAACAGACTCCAAGGTTCTGGTCACGGCTCACGCTCCTGCTTATAACAGTAGCCTTTCGCGTCAGGAGGAACCCATCGCAACTCAGATGCCACCAGGTCTTAAAGTGAGCAAAACAAGACAAGGTTTCAGGCAAGGAACAGGACAGGAGGAACAGGGAAAGAGTAAGTGTTGTCATGGAACAGGTCAGGATCAATAACCAAACAGTCAGCACAGTAGAGTCAGGATCCAGAAGAATTGTCAATAATCAGGCAAGGTTGGTTTAGGCAGAGAATCAGCAAAGAACAGAAAAAGAACAGTAAATTAGATCAAGAGCATTTCCAGGAATTATCTCAGAATAGACCTACGTTGGGAAAAGAGTCAGTGTAGAGCGGGGGTTATGTAGCCAGACTAATGACCTACACTAATCATCTGTAGCCAGATAAGTAACAGGTGAAACAAGCCGAGCCTACTTGCAAATCCAAACATTGCAATAGCAATGAACCAACACTTTAGCTGGCTGCTCATATAAAGCAGAGGCAATGCAAACAGCTTGAAAACACCAGGTCCCTGGTTCAACTCCCGGCAAGATGTTACAGACACACTTTATTTATCATGGGGAAATGACGTTTTGAAAAAATATTTAAATCACTTTCCTAATTAACTACACAGAAACCACACGCATAATGAGTCGATTATGGTGGAGACCGGAGTAATGTGCTTTACAATAAATAACGCATGTTGTGTCACCAGACTAGCAATTTATGAGTTCATAATAAAATACGGGGTCAGGAAAACATGTTACATTGCAAATTAATGCAATTAATTCCCTTTAAAAGCTGTTAAAGTTTTTCTTTGTTAAAAAAGCCTGTTTGGGGAAAATTACGCAAATTGCAGAGCCAGGTTTCTGATGCTCGAGCCAAAAAGCTTGAACAAATATAAATAGGCCCCTAAGACTATAGAATATACACCATTGGCGCTCAGGACCTGACTTCCAATGACTTTCATCCTTAAAAACTTAAGGATGATAAATAAGAAAAAAGTTGTTATAGAATTTAAGATAAATTTGCAACCTAATGTGCTTTAAAAGGACAATATACACCTGTGTTTACCAAGAGCTAAACGCACAACCGTAATGAAAATCATTTTTATTTTTTCGACTTCATATTTAAGACTAAGGGTAGAAGTCCACGGGCGATTTTACCTGCGATACCTTCCATTCTGACGCAATGAGACTAATCGCAGGCATCACGTCGGATGCGACAAATCTAATGGCGTAATACAACTGTCGCACGTAGAAGCTAATTGCATCCGGCGCAACTGTTGGATGAAAACACAACATGCAGCATTCGCATCCGACAGTCGGATGCAATAAGTTTCTATGTGCAACATTTGTATTACTTCATTTAGATTCGGTGCATCCGATGTGCACCGAAATTCTACCTCCCTGGTTCTTCAAAAACATTTGTGGGAGGGAAGTTTATCAACTTATCCTTCCAGTTGTACCGCTCTACAACGAACTCCTCTTTATCTGCAAATAGAGCAACAAATTGGGCATGGGAGGGATTTCTTTATAATGAGCTTTATAATAATAAATCCTTTGATCATATTGCTTGTAAGGATAAAACAAAACAATGATTAGTGCAAGAAAGAAAAATATGAATTTGGTCTGAATAAAACAGAGCAGAAGACATTTGAGTACAAGATTTACTTATTTGTTTCAAGTAGCAAGACAAGAAGTATATTGCCTCTTTAAAAATCAATCAGCTTGGTCACGCCAATTTAATAGCTGTAAATAGTTGAGACCAAAATGGAAAAATAATTCTTTCTAACAGACAATGATGTAAACCAGTCTGGGTTCCAATTGTTCAACATGTTAAACATTTTAAAGCAAATGTTAAATCTAATTTAAAGCTTGTTTCCTTGCCTCACGTTGTGCCGGTGTTACAAAGGAGAACCATGGAAATGCCATGTGACCCGAGAGATGTCACAATCCTTTGTGGGAAAATGAGAGCAAAGCAAATACTTAGACATCGTTAGAATGAAGAAGTTACTGCATGACATCACCCCGAAAGAGCAATTAATATCCACTCAAATATGATTTGGGTGTTGGTAGCTCTCTTGAGTTATTGTTTAGAGGCTTGTGGCTTATGTCTAGCCAGGGTTATTTATCTTCCATTTTTAGACAATGCCCTTATCTTTTATGCTATTATTGTGTAGTTTAAAAAAATAGAAATACGAGCACACAAACAGGCAAGTGTAAATGATGTTATGGAAGGTCTGTTCTATGATGCATGGAGGACTGACCCAGTAAGAAGCTCATGTAGGAGCTACAACCTAGCCCGGAAAACTCTGTTATAAGAAATGTTTCTACCTCCTAAAGAGAGGAACCCCCATCTCATATGTAGGACCTACAACCTAGCCCAGAGAACTCAGTTATAAGGAACTTTTCTATCTCCTAAAAACAGGAACCCCATCTCACATGTAGGACCTACAACATAGTCTATAACTCAGTTATAAGGATGTTGTCTATCCTAAAAACAGAAACCACATCTCACATGTAGGACCTACAACCTAGTCTATAACTCAGTTATAAGGTAGTTTTCTATATCCTAAAAACAGGAACCCCATCTCACACGTAGGACCTACAACCTAGTTTATAACTCAGTTATAAGGAAGTTTTCTATATCCTAAAAACAGGAACCCTATCTCACACGTAGGACCTATAACCTAGTCTATAACACAGTTATAAGGATATTGTTTATCCTAAAGAGAGAAACCCCATCTCACATGTAGGACCTACAGCCTAGTCTATAACTCAGTTATAAGGATGTTAGCTATTCTAAAGAGAGAAACCCCATCTCATATATAGGACCTACAACCTAGTCCATAACTCAGTTATAAGGATGTTGTCTATCCTAAAGAAAGAAACCACATCTCACATGAAGAACCTACAACCTAGTCTGTAACTCAGTTATAAGGAAGTTTTCTATATCCTAAAAACAGGAACCCCATCTCACATGTAGGACCTACAATCTAGTCTATAACTCAGTTTTAAGGAGGTTTTCTATATCCTAAAAACAGGAACCCCATCTCATATGTAGGACCTACATCATAGTCTATAACTCAGTTATAAGGATGTTGTCTATCCTTAAGAGAGAAACCCAATTTCACTTATAGGACTTTCCACCTATCCCAAGAGAGGAATCCCCTGTAGGAGCTACAATCTAGCACAAAGAACTCAGTTATAAGAATGTTGTCTATCCTAAATAGAGGCACTCCATCTCACATATAGGACTTACCACCTGGCCCAGACAACTCAGTTATACAGAAGTTTTCTTTCACCTAAAGAGAGGAGCCCCATCTTACATGTAGGACCTACAACCTAGCCCAGACAAGTCAGTTATAAGAAAGTTTTCAATCCCCTAAAGAGTGAAACCCCATCTCACAAGTGGTGTCCCTCAGAGATGGGTGGGTGAGACCCTAGAGCATTGCTCTCATTTATGCTGTTTTGCTAAAAGTAATGTTAAATTATTTCCCACTGTTGCTGGATCATTTGGCCTTATTGCTTATTTTATTGTATCAATGCTGTATTACTCAACTATCAGCCCTTCATCTGCAACATAAACAAATAAACCTTCTAAAGAATTCCTTGCTGGCACCCATTAATGTGTGATTATAGAATTCCTTAAATGTAACAAACAGTAATGACTGAATCTGACCCGAAAATTTGCTGAAAATTGGGGAAACGGACAAAAATTCATCAAATGCATGTAAGTCAAGAAGCCATTTTTTTTGAGAAACATTTTTCAGACTGTACGACATGTTTCAAACCACCCAACTACTTTTTACTATACATTAGAGTCTATGGGTGTTTTTTCACTGCAAAACATGGCCAAATATTTTGCCTATCCTCAGTAACAAACCATTTATTAAAAAAAACAAAATTAAATGACATTTAGGTAGAACGACTTAGGTTACTTAGAAAAGAACAGGACAGAAAAAACATAGACTTTCACAACACTAACCAAAAGTGAATGTCTTGATATTTTATGGGAACCAGACACATTCACTCTGAAGAAATCAGATCCAGTTCTATTATACAAGTCACCTCAAAAAATCTTTACACCTGACGGATTTTATATGGATATTAAGCTTTGAATGTACATTTTTGCATTACAGGAATTCTCCTTTCCCAAAACAAGTAGTTAATGCAATTATAGTAACATATGTAAATAATGGACATTTCTTCAGTGTTTCAGCTTCTGACCTTACAGTAGTTCCCCATGATGAACTTTTTTTTATCACTGAGTCACTCAAACTTGTAGATTCAAGAGAATTCAGCAATGAAATTGCTACCAGTAACCTTGCCAGTCATCTTGTTGTTATCTTATATTTGGACAGAGGTTGAAGTGGGTGAAAAAATATGGTGAGATGCCACGCAATGCAAATCCACAGTGCCATAAGATCTGAAGCCACCAAAGAGTCAAAGCAGCCAAAGAAGCTGCTATCACAAAGGAGACCGAAGAAGATCGCACAAGAACTTAAGGTAAGTCATACTCAACACTAATGTTTTTTTTATAAGTTTTTTTAATTAAACCCCTGTCCACCAATGTTTATTTTAAATTAAATCTTCTATGAGACCCTGACCCCCATTTTTTTTAACTGTGGGAGGGCCCTGGCCACCAATTATTTATTGGCCTCTGTCAACCAATGGGTTTTTAGTGATCATGTTTTAGCACCCATGTCTGTATGGCATTTTTACTGTGGTGTGGGGGTGCATAGGGTCTGGGGTTGGGCCTGTGGTGGTGGGTCCATAAAATGTTGTCATACAGGGTCCCATGCAATACTGCATCCAAGCATTTCATGTAGGGTTGCACTAAATCCACTATTTCATTCTAGTGAATGCCAAACCAAATGAGCATATGCATATTAGGGAGTGGGTCCCTTAGTGCTCACTTAACAAGTACTGGAATGCTGCTCTCTGCACCTAGAACCCAACTGAATATATATAGAGTCGTACTAGGTGCAAAAATAAGCATGAGGGGTCATAGGCCAGATTTTTCTTGATCTACCGTTTATAGGCTTACGAGCCTGCCCCCGATCCCTTACCAATACAGTGCTGATTAATGCAGAATTAGTATTTATACTATCAGTGCATTTCATAAAGAGCAGAAGGCCAACTTTGTGTCGGAATGGCCCGCCAAGCTGAAGAATGCGCTTTAGTTAACATGAGCAAAAAGTAAGTAATTTAGTTACAAAAGAGCTGAAACGTGGCAAATCCTGGTGAGCAGGGAAAAAAGTCCTGCCCATGATAAATCCATTCATTATTGTTTAATTTTCCTTTAATAATAACACAGTATGTTTGACAAGTCCTGTTATATTCTATATAATATTATATATCATCTATATGTGTTTGAGCATTAGCAAAGCTAAAAGGAATAGCAACACCCAGATTAGTTTGCTCTGTCAAGGACAGAAGATTAATTATGACTTTTGAGCCAAGCACCAGTCAATACACAATCTCAATGTGGCAACACATATTGTGTTTCAAAAGATAGATAAGAATAGAATGTCTGAATATCTCTTCCTTATTTGTCAACCTTAGTAAAGCTCAACTTTCTTACTTGAGTGTGTGAGAGTGAACGAGTGTGCGAATGTGTGTTTGGACTGCAGGACAAAAGCACCAGGATGGCTATAGATGTTTGTAGGAAATGTTCTGGGTGAGAAGCAGGATGTGCAAAGACTGTTTTGAGGCTTTTCTTGTCACATTCAGGATAGAAGACAGATTATATTCTTTATCCCTTAAGGTGGCTATACACGCTACAATTATGATCTTTCCTGGAAAAGATGTTTCCAAGAAAGATTGTTCGTTTCAAAACACACGTGTAGAGCTGAATTGTTACTTATGCAGAGAGAAACAATAGAATTCTACCTGTATCTGATGATTCAGCACTAACAATGGCCGGTGTTCGGGTGCCTTAAAAGGCACCAAATCAAAATTTTCTGGTCAGCCCGATCAATGAGCCAAGCAATGTCCAAGTCTCCTGTCGATATCAGACGACTCGTCTCCCACCATACACGCACTGAATATCGAACGAAAATTCGTTTTGTATGATATTATTAGTGCATCTATTTTACACTGAAGCATGAGGCCTTATCTAATCTGAAAGGTTGGTGTATGTGCCTAATTTAGTGCAAAATCACTTTCATGGGCGGCAGTGGTTCTTGACCAATGAAATTATTTGTAACAGTTAAACAAACATACACAGGTAGATCATTATTAGGATCAATAGCAACACACAAAAGCACCTTGTTTACAGTTATTCAACTTGGGTTCTAACAACCGATGATATAGGGCAGTGATCCCCAACCAGTAGCTCGTGAATAACATGTTGCTCTCCAACCCCTTGGATGTTGCTCCCAGTGTACTCAAAGCAGGTGATTATTGTTGGCTTGGAGACAAGTTTTAATTGCAAAGTAGAGCCTCCTGTAGGCTGCCAGTCCACATATTCCAAAAAGTATAGAACATGGGCACACTCCACATAATGCTTCTGCAGACAATCTTTTGAAGAAAACTTCTTTTATTAATGAGATCCCAGTCCACATATGGGCTACCAAATTACCAATTACAGCCCTTATGTCGCATCCCCAGGGACTTTTTATGCTTGTGTTGCTCCCCAACTCTATTTACATTTAATTGTGGCTCACAGGTAAAAAAGGTTGGGGACCCCTGATATAGGGCATCTCCATACTGAGGAACACACTAGATCACACACACACATATATATATATATATATATATATATATATATATATATATATATATATATATATATATATATATATATATATATATATATATATAAAAAAGCTGACTCTCATCTGGTCCCCTTGCCCCAACTTGGACTCTCACTGAAGCCTCCTATCCCAAGTATTACATTTTCTCTCCTTGAATGATTCCAACAGAAAAAGGGGACTCATTCCCTTCCTAAAATACCATGGAGTCAGCTGACAGTAGTGTAGTACATCCATTAAACCGAGGACACACAGAGCATTTTACATTGCGTTTTTAAAACCTTGCAGTCGAGTGTAAATATGCATGAAATGAAGCCCGGTGGGCCCCGGTGCTAGTGGGCCGTACCGACACTGACTCACACCCATTTGCTGCACCACACTGACCTACACTGCTCCTGATCTCCTTCTTTCAGGTCCCAATCGCAGCCGCAACTAACAGATATACGTGGAGGGGGGACCTGGAGTGGGGTTGCGGCTGGGGCAGGGGGGTCTGGAGAGGAGGTGAAGGCTCCTGTGTCAGAAGTACCAGTAGGTCTCTGACCCTCCAGTCCAACACTGTTCTTAGTAGCAAAAGATCCTCTCTGTCTCTCTTTCTTAAACAGAGATATGTCACTGGGAGTATTTGGGAGTGTGAAGAGGTAAATAACAAACCTGTGCCAAAATACGTAGAGTTGAAGGGTATAAGCTACAGTAAAAGACAAAAATACTTGCTACTGCTTTCCCAGTGTAACTGTATAGAGTTGACTTACTGCTTCTAAAACTCTATCCCGGTACAGAATCCCCGCAGTTACTGCTCCAAAACACGACAGGCTAATGGCAACGGCGCGTGCTGCTCAGTTAATGACTTAACACAATTTAAAGCCATATGGCAGGGGATGTAAATGAATAAATGTTCATTAACTGTTAATTTCCATCAAAGGCTCCAGAGTGGAAATTGTGTTATTATAATAAGAAGAAATTTACTTACAGTAATTTATTTCTCATTCTCCTGGACTTTTCTTCTGCTTTTGATACTGTTAACCATTCTGTTCTAATGCAAGTTCTCTATTCAATTGGTATCAGTGATCAAGCTGCATCCTGGTTCTCTTCCTACCTTTCTTTGCCAACAAATCCTCTCCTCCTGTTCATCTAAATGTAGTGGTGTCTCAGGGTTCTGTACTTGGTCTGTACTCTGTACTGTTGTTCTCCTTGTACACTCTCTCTTTAGAAGACCTTATATCTTTATTTGGCCTTAATTATCACCTGTATGCCGATGACATTCTGATATATTTAGATTCTCCCTCACTAACCGCTGACGTTCAAACCCAGATATCAGACTGCTTAGTAGCTATCTCTTCCTGGATGAACCAACACCACCTCAAGCTCAACTTCACCAATACTAAGGTCATGGTCTTTCCACCCAAAACGAGCCCTTCTCTTCCTTTCACCATTACTATTGATGACATGACTATTAACCCGGTTAACTCAGCACGCTGCTTAGGGGTCATCTTTGACCAGACCCTCTCCTTCTCTAATCATATTAATAATACTGCCAAAACCTGTCATTTCTTCCTCCGCAATATAGCCAAGATACGCCCATTTCTTTAACAAACAACAGCCCTTATCTTATCCCGTTTAGACTATTACAATCTCCTCCTTACTGGTCTTCCTGACTCACATCTCTCTCCCCTCCAATCAATCTTAAACTCTGCAACCAGGATCATTCTGCTCTCTCCTAAAAGAGAACCTGCTCAACCCCAACTAAAATCCTTAGAGTGGCTGTCTGTTAAGCAAAGGATAGCATATAAAACCCTTCTACTAACATTCAAAGCCCTTCACTCCTCTCCTCCTTACTACATTTCTTCTCTTGTCTCACTATACGTTCCTGATCGTCTTCTCTGCTCTTCACCTTCTCTTCACACCATCCACATACACTGCCACCTCTCGTCTCAAACCCTTCTATCTTGCTGCTCCTCTGGAATTCCATCCCTGAATTCCTCCGTAAGGAACCTCTCTTAATCTCTTCAAGAAAAAACTAAGAGTCTACCTTTCCGACCAATAGAACATTAGTCTAGTCCTGTCCCTACTGACTATGCCTTACCTTGTGCACTTTTTCATCTCCAATTTGTACCTGTATGTTAGCCTCCCATCCACTTAGACTGTAAGCTCTACGGGCCAGCAACCTCCTTCCCCCTATGTCTCTCACCACTTAGCACTTAAGCTCTTTGTCCTGATATGTACATATTTATTATGTGATTTGTCATCCCTGTGTATACTTATATATATATATATATATATATATATATTGTACTTTTATGCACTGTACAACCCTTGCGGCTCATTAACAGCGCTTTACAAATAAAGTTATACATACATACATACATACATACATACATACATACATACATACAGCTAGCTGTGATGAGCTGCCATGGCAAATTATGACAATTTTCATTATACTCCAAGCTGTTAGAAGTTCTGAAAATATATTTTCTATTATTATTTATGAAAAACTATATTTTACATTATGCTACACTAAGAATAGATGAGACCATAGCCTTAGCCCATAGCCACTGCCATTGAATATATTTTGTCTATATTTTTTTCCACAAATAGTATAAAGAAGAAGAAGTGGGGCCTAGAGAGGGCCTGGAGCACATTAATAGTTAGTCATGAATATTAATATGCAATCAGTGATTATATTTAGGTTTAAAGACTTCCTTGGCGACTTTTAGGGGCAGATTTATCAAAGGTCGAAGTTCGAAGTTAAAAAAACTTCGACTTTCAAAAAGACCAACCAAATGATGGTCGAAGAATTTTGTGGTCAAAGTGGGTCTACTTCTAATCGTAGGATTCGAAGTAGCGCTACGTCGATCTACTTCGATTCAAAGTTTTTTTAACTTCGACCTTCGATCTCCCAAACTCCCAAAACTCCTGCCTGGTAACGTACATTGCCAATAGTCCAGTATTGGGTTTTTTTTTGCTCAAGATTCCTGATATCCAATGGTTCAACTGATAAGTAGTGAATAGGAAATATTGAGAGATTTGGGTTTGACCTTATTGATTCCCTTGCTAGTAGCATACTGTAACTTTAAGGGGCATATTTATCAAAATCTGATTAATTCTGATTGAGCATTTAAATGAAAAAGTCTGACCAAACTAGAATCCACAATTGGACCTTGTTTATTATTAAAAAGCATGATTTAATCGGGGACAAACACGATAATATCGATTGAAAATCCAAATCGTGCATTTTCTTCAGTTTTTTTCTGAACCGCTCAGATTTTTCTGGCTTTTTCAAAATCTGATTATTTTCTGAGTATTTAAATGAAAAAAAGTCTGACCAAACTAGAATCCACGATTGGACCTTATTTATTATTAAAAAAAAAAGCATGATTAAATCGGATTGGAAAAAAACTCGATAAAATTGATTGAAAATCCGAATTCTGCAGTTTTTTCCTGAACAGCTCGATTTCTTTTTGGGAAAAAGCCCACATTTTTTGGATCTTTGACCGAAAAGTCCGAAATAGTTGGATTTTCAGGCTAGTTCCAGCACAGACCGCAGACATTACCAAATAGGATACAGACCTCTCCCATTAACTTATATACAACCTTCAGATTGGGGCGTTTTCTGTCATTGTCGTATAATAAATCTCGAAAAATTTAACTTTTTCCACTAAAAATTCTGATTTTATAGTAAAAAAAAAAAAAATTTAGGAAGATCTATGCACCCCATTGCACTTCGCCTGGTCTGAACTGGCGAAGGCAAATCTGGAGCAAGAGGTAACGTTCAATAAAATCTGTATCTTAGTGAATTTGCATGTTTACGTGCGTTAACCAGATTCGCCTGTGTTAGAGTGCGAAGCAACGCTAGCGTCTATCTCCTTCGCTAGCGAAGTTACGTCTGTAGTTACTAAATGACGTCAGGCTGGCAAATTTTCGCTAGCATAAGTCACTTCGCCCTTTAGGGAATCTGCCCCAAGTGCCGTGCTTCCAATTGTTCCATGTAGGACCTTATAGTCCCAGGGTCAAAACCACTGTAAGTGAAGGGAGGAACCTTTAGAATTCTATTTACTCCCCATATGGAGTTCATCAGTGTCTGAAAGGAAAGTAAGACTATGACAGAGGTATTAATATACAGTAGCTCTTTATCTTTATATTTAGTCAAGAAAGCCTAGCTTGATACTTTGTGGCAGAGTCACAGCATTTTCTAAGACAATCTGGTTTGGATTTGCCATTAGATCACATGTAATTAATTTACCTGCTTTACCCTGGAAGCCAGCGTTGTGCTGTTTCCTTTGGAATGTGAGGTTGTTCAGGCCATTGGTTCGAGCCTGAGTTTTTGTTATATTATGCTTGTTAAAAGATACATCTAAAGTCTTGTAATACAGGTATGGGACCTGTTATCCACAATGCTCGGGACCCGGGGGTTTTTCGAATACCAGATCTTTGCATAATTTGGATTTTAATACCTTGTCTACTAGAAAATCATGTAAACATTAAATAAACCCAATAGGCTGGTTTTGCCTCATATAAGGATTAATTATTCACGTACAGGTATGGAACCTGTTATCCAAAATGCTCGGGACCGGGGGTTTTACGGATAATGGATTGGATTGTAATTTGGATCTTCATACGTTAAGTCTACTAGAAAATCATGTAAACATTAAATAAACCCAATAGGGTGATGTTGCATCCAATAAGGATTAATTATATTTTACATTAGAGCAAGTACAGGTATGGGAGCTGCTATGCAGAATGCTCGGGCCTGGGGTTTTCCAGATAATGGATCTTTTTTTAATTTGGATCTTCATACCTTAAGACTACTAGAAAATCATATAAACATTAAATAAACCCAAGAGTCGGGTTTTGCTTCCAATAAGGATTAATTATATCTTAGTTGGGATCAAGTACAGGTATGGGACCTTTTATCCAGAATGCTCGGGACCTGGGCTTTTCTGATAACGGATTTTTCCATAATTTGGATCTCCATACCTTAAGTCTGTTAGAAAATCATATAAACGTAAAACAAGCCCAATAGGGTGGTGTTGCCTCCAATAAAGATTAATTATATCTTAGTTTAGATCAAGTACAGGTATGGGACCTTTTATCCAAAATGCTTGGGACCTGGGGTTTTCCAGATAACAGGTTATTCCGTAATTTGGATCGCAATACCTAAAGTCTATTAGAAAATCATGAAAACATTACATAAACCCAATAGGCTGGTTTTGCTTCCAATAAGGATTAATTATATCTTAGTTGGATCAAGTACAAGTTACTATTTTATTTGAGTATGATGTAGTCTATGGAAGAAGGCCCGGTAATTCAGAGCATTCTGGATAAAGGGTTTCCGGATAAGAGATCTCATACCTATACATCAAATATCCCTAGTTTTGGTCATTAGCCCTCCTATGTCTTTGCAGTTAGTAAGTTATTAATCTCTTCTTTTCTAGGTGGGATGTTCTTTCAAACAGTATAAAACTGCATAGGGTTTTGCTAATGTGTTGGCTATGACCTTAGGGTTTATTTTCCTCTCCTTGTCGGCTGTCAATATAACATGTTATCTGTATATCTTCAGTGCAGTGTTGGCCTTGTTACCATTGTGTAATACTGACTTGAAAGAATTTGTGATCTGCATCATCAGCTAAAAGGAATCTCTTCTTTTTCTATCATTATCATTTTTCATCTTTTACAACAGGGTTTTATGAGAGGATTTGTTATGGACTTGTTGTTTTCTCCACCTGATATTGACTTTGCACTAAAAAGATAAGTAAACCTTTAAAATAAGTGAATGTGAAATTGATGAGGGGGCTATTCTAAGCACTTTTGCAACGTACATTCATTATTTATTTTTCTTTAATTCCAAGATATTAAGGGATACATGTACTGTTAATATGAATGAATTGTGTTACAACAGCGCCACCTGCTGGTCAGTTTCCCACCAGTCTGACCACCAAGTAGTCAAGGAAGTTGCCAGGAGAAAGAAAGAGGCTGCTCTCATGCAGGCCCGGATTTTTGGAAAGGCCACTAAGGCACGGGCCTAGGGTGGCAGGATTTTAGAGGGCGGCATGCTGTCCACATTGGTTCAGAAACACTAGGGATGCGCAGGAGATACAATCATTTTTTAAATTTTCAGTGCGCCAATCCCCATTTACCCGAATAAAAGGGAGGGGATGGGGGGGGGCGATGAACGTCAGCGGGCCTAGGGGTGCCCGCCATGTAAATCCAGCCCTGCTCTCATGTTCTTCTGCTTAGGAATACAATTAGAAACAATTAGAAACGTTTCTCAAATCTTTCCTAAGCAGAAGAACATCAGAGCAGCCTCTTTCTTTCTCCTGACAACTTCCTTGACTTCCTTGGAGGGAGTGCAAGGAAGGAAAGGCAGGTTTTAGTTATAGGGGATATTTAGAAAGGTGGATAGGGTAATTTGCCGTAAGGACCCTTCATGCCGAACAGTCTGCTGCTTGCCTGGTGCTAGGGTTCGGCATGTGGTGGAACGAGTGGACAGATTATTGGGAGGGGCTGGGGAAGACCCAGGAGTTAGGGTACATATAGGTACCAATAACAAAGTTAGATGAGGTGGTGAAGTCCTCAAGAACACTAGGTGCAAAGTTGAGGGCAAGGACTTCCAAGGTAATTTTCTCAGAGATGACTACGAAGATTTTCATTCATCCAGGTCATGGTATATCTAGTATAGGCAAATCTAAAAACAACTGGACTTGCTGAGTAATCAATGAAGACGATGGGGCCTGTCAATGAAGACAAGGAGGGGGCTTACTTACTTTCCAGGGAACTACACCGAGTCACTGGTTCAGGTATATGGATGACACTTGGGTTAAAAGATGTCCACGAGAACAAACTTGCCTTTTTGGACTGTTTGATATGATCCAAGAGGGGGGTAACTTGAAGACGGAAGTATACAGGAAACCCACTCATACGGATCAATATCTGTTGTTTGATTCCCACCATCCGCTGGAACACAAACTGGGAGTCATTCGAACGCTGCACCACAGGGTGGAATGTGTGGCAACTGATACCGAGTCCAAAGACAAAGAGCAAAAACATCTCAGAGGAGCTTTGAAAGCGTGTGGCTCCCCAGACTGGGCCTTTGTCAAAACAGCAGCAACCAAGCCCAACAGGAACACCAATAGAAATAACCGCCCGGAGACACATAGTAGGCGAAACATAGTCATCCCATATGAGCTGGAGTGTCAGAGAAACTCAGGAGGATTTTCAACAAACACCACATCCCTGTTTTTTTCAAACCTAGCAACACACTGAGACAAAAACTGGTACACCCAAAGGATCCAACCCCTAAAGAAAAACAAAGTAATGTGGTATACGGAGTCCAGTGTAGCGAGGAATGCACAGATCTATACATTGGGGAGACAAAACAACTGCTCACCAAGCAAATGGCTCAGCACAGGAGGGAGAACTCTACAGGGCAAAACTCAGCTGTCTTTCTACACCTAAAAGACAAGGGACACTCCTTTGAAGATAGCAAGGTCCAAATCTTGGATAAAGAAGACGCTGGTTTGAACGAGGCGTGAAAGAGGCGATTCATGTCAAGGTGGAGAAACCATCCCTGAACAGAGGTGGGGGCCTTCGACACCACCTGTCTGCTACATACAATGCTGTTCTAATATCTGTACCCCGGCGGATTCAGAACACTTCACACGTCCATTCATGCAACTCTCACAAGTAACACCTCTTTCTAGGAGTTGCATGACACATTGGATAATCCTATCACAGTAACTACACAGAATCTACACCTCTGTGAGTTTCAGATGTCACCTCTTTGAAGAGTTAGAATGTGCCATTGTGATTGGATTAGTGGAAGAGTTTATATGCCGAGAACTTCCCACACCAGTCAGTTGTACTGAAGAAGCTGCTCGGATGAGTAGTGAAACGTCTTCATTGATTACTCAGCAAGTCCAGTTGTTTTTAGATTTACCTATACAGGTATGGGACCTGTTATCCAGAATGCTCGGGACCCGGGGTTTTCCGGATAACGGATCTTTCTGTAATTTGGATCTTCATGCCTTAAGTCTGCTATAAATCATTTAAACATTAGATAAACCCAATAGGCTGGTTTTGGTTCCAATAAGGATTAATTATATCTTAGTTTGGCTCAAGTACAAGCTACCGTTTTATTATAACAGAGAAATAGGAAATCATTTTTAAATATTTGGATTATTTGGATAAAATGGAGTCTATGGGAGACAGCCATTCTGTTATTTGGACCTTTCTGGATATCGGGTTTCCGGATAAGGGATCCTATACCTGTACTAGATATTTCTCAGAGATGTTACCTGTGCCACGAGTAACGTTAAGGAGACAGCGGGAGCGTAGGGAGATTAATTTGTGGCTGTGAGATTGGTGTAGGGAGGATGGGTTTGGGTTTTTGGAGAACTGGGCTGATTTTTCAGTCGGCTACAGGCTCTTTGCTAGGGATGGGGGCACCTCAATGATGATGGGGCAGCTGTTTTGGGAGAGAAAATGGCTAGAGGGTTGGAGGAGATTTTAAACTAGGTGTGGGGGGGGGAGGGTTCAGTAAAAGATTCAGTGGAAGACAGGTTAGATGAGATAGTGGGCAAAGAAAGGAAAAATGGGGGAGGAGATTTGGCTAGGGATACTGTTAAGGATAGGGAGGACCACATGTCATATGTTCAATATGGGACCAGTATTAAATGTATGTTTCCAAATGCAACGAGTCTGACTGGTAAAATGGGAGAGCTGGAGCTGCTGGTGGGAAAATATGATGTGATTGGCCGAAACATGGCTGAATGAGTCGCATGACTGGGCAGTAAATATCAGTGGCTATACTTTTGTTTCGGAGGGACAGAGGCAATAGAAAAGGAGGAGGGGTATGTCTGTATGTTAGGCAGGATTTAAAAGCTCATATAAAGGAGGAGGTTATGTTAGAAAATGAGGGGCCAGAAGTCGTATGGGTGAAGTTCTTCACCAATTGTAAAGAGTCCAGCAAATTAATTGTAGGAGTCGCTATAGACCCCCTAATGTAAGTGAGGAGGAAGAGACAAAGCTCCTAATGCAAATAGAAAAGGCTGCTAGTTTAGGTAAAGTAATGATAATGGGGGATTTTAATTACCCAGATATTGACTGGAGCAACGGTACTGCTAGATCAGTTAATGGGAACAAGTTTATAAACTTATTGCACGACAGTTTTTTAGCACAGGTTGTTGAGGAGCCAACCAGAAAAAATGCTATTCTTGATTTAGTGATCTCAAATGACCCAGAACTTATAGCAAATGTGCAAGTCATTGAACCCCTGGGTAATAGTGACCATAATGTTATATCTTTTAATGTCTGGTGCAAAAAACAAATATATACTGGGGCAACAAAAACCATGAATTTTGGAAAAGCTAATTTTAGTGCCTTGAGGGCTGCCCTACAGAGCATTGATTGGGGCATTAAGTTTTCAGCTAAAAACACAGAACAGAAATGGTTGTCCTTTAAAATGATATTAAATCATTACTGTTCTCAATTTATTCCCTTAAGGACTAAACGTAGAAGCTCTAAGAATCATCCTGTGTGGCTTAATACAGAGGTAAAGATGTTAATAGGGAAGAAGAGAAAGGCATTTAAAAACTACAAATCTGTAGGGACAGAAGCTGCATTTAATGAATATAAACACTGTAATAAATGTTGTAAATCAGCAATCCGGAAGGCTAAGAAAGGAAATGAAGAGTAGTTGTTAATGGGACATTCTCTACTTGGAGTCAGGTTCTTAGTGGGGTCCCTCAGGGCTCGGTATTGGGTTTAACTTGTTCATTAATGACTTAGGGGGAGGGTGTTGTAAGTAATGTATCAGTGTTTGCAGATGACACAAAACTATCAGCCCAATTAATTCCATCCAGGATGTGGCACCATATAATAATCTCTCTAATACTTTATTTACCAGTAGGTCTTTCCAGCTCACACAAGGTCACCCATTCCGATTAGAAGAAAAGAGGTTCCGCCTAAATATTCGGAAGGGGTTTGTTACAGCGAGAGCTGTGAAGATGTGGAATTGTCTCCCTGAATCAGTGGTACAGGCTGATACATTAGATAGGTACAAGGAAGGGTCGGATGCTTTATTCACCAGTAGCTCCTCCCAGCAGACAGGAGGGAGCCAATGAGATTAGAGGAGGGAAAGGTGTGTTACAGGGAGAAGTGAATCAGGGGTACAGGCTGATACATTAGATAGGTATAAGAAGGGGTTGGATGGTGTTTAGCAAGTGAGGGAATACAGGGATATGGGAGATAGCTCATAGTACAAGTTGATCCAGGGACTGGTCCCATTGCATCTTGGAGTCAGGAAGGATTTTTCCTCTGAGGCAAATTGGAGAGGCTTCAGATGGGGTTTTTTGTGCCTTTCTCTGGATCAACAGGCAGTTAGGCAAGTTTAAAAAAAAAAAAAAAAAAAAAGTCAAAAGGTTGAACTTGATGGACATGTGTCTTTTTTTCAACCTTACTTACTATGTTACTTGGTGGTCAGACTGGTGGGAAACTGACCAGCAGGTGGCGCTGTTGTAACAAAATTCATTCATATTAACAGTACATGTATCCCTTAATATCTTGGAATTAAAGAAAAATAAATAATGAATGTACATTGCAAAAGTTCTTAGAATAGCCCCCTCATCAATTTTACATTCACTTATTTTAAAAGTTTACTGATCCTTCAATGATGGGCAGCAATGCCATATGCATACGGTGAGCAGTAATCATCTTTATAGGTAAAATATGATAGATAATAACCAACTTAGGACAAACTATATATAGAGAGAGAGAGAGAGAGAGAGAGAGAGAGAGAGAGAGAGAGAGAGATGAACCAACATTCCATGTACAGGTATGGGATCTGTTATTTGTAAACCCGTTATCCAGAATTATGGAAATGCTGTCTCCCATAGACTCCATTATAATCAAATAATCCAATTTTTTTTAAATGATTTCCTAATAATAATAATAATAATAATAATAATAATAATAATAATAAAATGGTAGCGTGTACTTGATCCCAACTAAGATATAATTAATCCTTATTGGAAGCAAAACCAGCCTATTGGGTGTCTTTAATGTTTTAAATGATTTTCTAATTGACTTAAGGTATGAAGATCCAAATTATGGATCGGCCAAAGCTGAAACCCAATCGTGACCAGGCACAGTACAAGTTAAAGGCCGGAGTCTCTCAGTTTAGTTTCTATTGAAGCCTTTCAACTGGTATCTATAGAGCATTGTCAGCAGCTTGTTATCTGTGATTGTAAGTCATATATTATTTATAATGTTTGGTCAACAAGGACATGATTGTCTGCGCTCGGTCATTTCACTCTTTCCTTGCTCTGTGTAATTACCTTATAGGATCACATTGAGGGTGGAATTTAGTAAATTCCAATTTTCCAATTTATTTTTTTGGTGTCAAAATTTGCGCATTCGAATTTGAATCCCCCAATTCCAATGTTAATTAGAATGTGAGATTTTTCAGTTGTGAGTATTTATTAGGGTAAAAAAAAAATCACATAAATTGAAAATGCGATCTTTGATAAATCTTTGCCCCCTGTGTGAATAATTTTATATATTATTATATATTAATATATTTATTTTTATAAAAAATGTTTTTTTGGAGCAGCTGTTGAGAAGCTAAGCTTAGGGCAATAGAATATGGAGAAGCCGCACACCACACACTCCCAAAGGTTCTTATCCTGGTGCCCAGTGATAGAGGAATCGGCAGCCTCACAACAAGGGTAAGAAGAATTTCACCGGCACACAGGAATTGTAGTAGCAGGGCAAGCCCTTGCAATTTAGTAATAATAAAATTGCAAGGGCTTGCCCTGCTACTACAATTCCTGTGTGCCGGTGAAATTCTTCTTAAGCTAAGCTTAGGGCTCGTCACTAATTATCCAGCAGAAAATGAGCTTCCCTGGCTGTAATATAAGCTGATGCTACAGGTTTGCTGATTATTAAATTCTGGTGCTAATTGCACTGGTTTCTGTGCTGCCATGTAGTAATTATGTGTATTAATTACTAATCAGCCTTATATTGTGACATTTCTATTCTATGTGTACTGTATATTGTGAGTGGGTCCCTAAGCTCAGTAAGTGACAGCAGCACAGAGCATGTGCAGTGAATCAGCAGAAAAGAAGATGGGGAGCTACTGGGGCATCTTTGGAGACACAGATCTTTTACTGCTAAAGGGCTGTGGTTGCCTTGGGCTGGTACAGAAGCACAAAACATCATGTACAACATTTCTAGCTACTTCTTTAGTTAAGCTTTAGTTCTCCTTTAAGGGCAAAATGTGTTTTTTTGTGAATTGACAATTCGCAGAGAATTTGCCAATTCACTAAAAGGTAAAGAAGTCAATTCGCTATCGCACAGCTAGAAAAATTTTGCCAGCTGAATTTTCGCTCAGACGAACGGTAGTTAACCGCAAATTGATAATATGAACTGATAAGATGAAGCTACATCCTCAACATTATCATGTCAGTGACATCATATCCAGTAAATGATGTCATATCAGCATACAGGTCATTACAAAAAGACAAACCACTGGTGTTTTTTCATATTTTAAAGTGGGATTATGTTTAGAAGTTGTAACTATTTAAACCATTTGAGGGGCATGCCACATTTGTTTTAGGGTGGGCTCATGTCTAGGACATTAGAGGATCTTTTGTCTTTATTTTGCTTCCTTGGACACGTGTAATAATAAGTGGTCACTTCAAGCATTTGCACCAACATCTCTAATAAAGACATATAAATGACTTGTATGTAGCCGCCATATTTAATTGACTTAAGCGTAAGTGTACTAAGGGAGTTTCACTAAGAAGTAAGTAATGTTATAGAAAAAGTGCCTTCATGTTCCGGATATTCTGTAACCTGACTGGGAGATCGGTATTTCAGCGCATGCATAGTTGGAGCAGTTTGCCAATCTGTGCCGAATTGGACGGAGATTGCTGATCTCCCAGTCAGTTTACCGAGGACCCGGAAGATGGATGCGTGAAACTCCGCTGCCAGAATCTGCACCGAGGGGTAAGTATAAAGTATGGGGCATATCCCCTGGGGGGGCAGTTAGCCTGGGGGGAGGAGGGAGGTCTACCTGGGGTGGGGGGGTACTCGGTTTTTTACCAATGGGTTGAATTCTCTTTTAAGATGAGGCTTGGTGGATGCCACTCCTTAATTTGTCTTAACTTATTATAATAATATATAAATTGATATCTAGATGATACCACGCTCCTCTTAGACTGAGACAAATGTTGCCCAAAGACCAAAACCCCTGCTGGAGACGCTTCAAAACAGGAGGCATGTACAGGCACATCTGGTACCAATGCTGCTCACTAACGCTTTTTTGGCATAACATAGGAGTTGGAGGCATAGCCTGTTGCTGGAGGATTGGATTGGACCTTCAGTGTGTCCCAACAGACAGGGTTACCCGAGAAATGTCACTGTAGGCAAGTCCCAGAAAAATGTCCTTGTAGGCAAGTCCCAGACAAGTGTCCTTGTAGGCAAGTCCCAGAGAAGTGTCCCTGTAGGCAAGTCCCAGAGAAGTGTCCTTGTAGGCAAGTCCCAGACAAGTGTCCTTGTAGGCAAGTCCCAGACAAGTGTCCTTGTAGGCATGTCACAGAGAAGTGTCCATGTAGGCAAGTCACAGAGAAGTGTCCATGTAGGCAAGTCCCAGACAAGTGTCCTTGTAGGCAAGTCACAGAGAAGTGTCCATGTAGGCAAGTCCCAGACAAGTGTCCTTGTAGGCAAGTCCCAGACAAGTGTCCTTGTAGGCAAGTCCCAGACAAGTGTCCTTGTAGGCAAGTCCCAGACAAGTGTCCTTGTAGGCAAGTCCCAGATAAGTGTCCTTGTAGGCAAGTCCCAGACAAGTGTCCTTGTAGGCATGTCACAGAGAAGTGTCCTTGTAGGCAAGTCGCAGACAAGTGTCCTTGTAGGCAAGTCCCAGACAAGTGTCCTTGTAGGCAAGTCCCAGAGAAGTGTCCCTGTAGGCAAGTCCCAGAGAAGTGTCCTTGTAGGCAAGTCCCAGACAAGTGTCCTTGTAGGCAAGTCCCAGACAAGTGTCCTTGTAGGCATGTCACAGAGAAGTGTCCATGTAGGCAAGTCACAGAGAAGTGTCCATGTAGGCAAGTCCCAGACAAGTGTCCTTGTAGGCAAGTCACAGAGAAGTGTCCATGTAGGCAAGTCCCAGACAAGTGTCCTTGTAGGCAAGTCCCAGACAAGTGTCCTTGTAGGCAAGTCCCAGACAAGTGTCCTTGTAGGCAAGTCCCAGACAAGTGTCCTTGTAGGCAAGTCCCAGATAAGTGTCCTTGTAGGCAAGTCACAGAGAAGTGTCCATGTAGGCAAGTCCCAGACAAGTGTCCTTGTAGGCAAGTCCCAGACAAGTGTCCTTGTAGGCAAGTCCCAGACAAGTGTCCTTGTAGGCAAGTCCCAGACAAGTGTCCTTGTAGGCAAGTCCCAGAGAAGTGTCCATGTAGGCAAGTCCCAGACAAGTGTCCTTGTAGGCAAGTCACAGAGAAGTGTCCTTGTAGGTAAGTCACAGAGAAGTGTCCATGTAGGCAAGTCACAGAGAAGTGTCAGTGTAGGCAAGTCCAAGAGAAGTGTTAGTGTAGGCAAGTCATAGAGTAGTGTACATGTAGGCAAGTCCCAGAGAAGTGTCAATGTAGGCAAGTTCCAGAGAAGTGTCAGTGTAGGCAAGTCCCAGAGAAGTTTCTTTGTAGGCAAGTCCCAGAGAAGTGTCAGTGTAGGCAAGTCATAGAGTAGTGTACATGTAGGCAAGTCCCAGAAAATTGTCCTTGTAGGCAAGTCACAGAGAAGTATCCGTGTAGGCAAGTCCCAGAGAACTGTCAGTGAAGGCAAGTTCCAGTGAAGTGTCCTTGTAGGCAAGTCCCAGAGAAGTGTCCTTGTAGGCAAGTCCTAGAGAAGTGTCAGTGTAGGCAAGTCATAGAGTAGTGTACATGTAGGCAAGTAACATGGCCCAAAAGTGCTGGATTTTGGATCATTCCCAGAAAATATGGAAATAGTTATACCAGTCTAAATTTAATTTAATACAAGCATCTGAATAACATTGATATATCTGTACCAGCTTGTGTGGGGTCAAATGTGACATGGACATACCCATCCCTTGTGCATATGTTAGTTCTAGTCTTGTCTTTCTTGATTTCCTCATCCAGCTGAGGGAAATCCTGAGCCCATTTATGTTTTATAGTCAAAGTTCCTTTCCAATCAAATAGCATGAAACCAGCTGCAGGGTCTGGAAAGCTCTGGCCTACAAAGATAGTGATAGTGAATTTATTGATAGTGGGGGTTCCCTCAGGGAACTGAGCCTGTGTCTTAGTTGGAGGAATCAAAACAGCATATGGTTCCGGGGATCAAACTCATCTTTAAGTTGGGCAAACTGTTTAAGGGCACATGGTTTGACAGTGTCACCCAGGTGTTGTACCCCTAATGTAGACCAATGGCTGGTGTCCAGCAGAGACCTACATTATGTGAGGGTGTTATTAGAACTTGGACTCGGCTCCTTTCTTAAGCGGAGTTTTGAGCATTGGCATTTGAATTTGTTCCCCTGCCCAGATAAATTATCTTGCACAAGAGTCTAGTTCATTGAACCATTTCTTAGTTGCAATGGCTGGTGCATTATGAAACACAATTTGTGGTATGTAAATTTAGGATATTAATGCAGCCTGGCAAGGATAGTGGAAGGCTCGGCCAGTGCTAAAGATCTGAGACTAGGGGGTCAAGTACAGTTCTGCAAATTTTGTAGGGTCTTTGTGTATTATTATAGTGAGGTATTTGAACGAGTTGACCCATTGCAGTTGGGGGTCCAAGTAACGGGTCTTTGATGCTCCCCTTGTCTACTGTACCCTAAATTCCACCTTGCCTGTGCCTGCTGAGACTATTAAACCAGGCAATTTGGAGTGGCAACGTTTGTTATGGTGGGTATATGGCACACAATTGTAGTAGGCATTTCCTAAGTGGACATTGGAATATACTTTCATGCCCATCATTTGTGTTCAATTTCTGAGATGGGGGAGGACTGGAGGTACTGCAGTCAGATGACCAGTAGCAAAGGGGGGCCATGAGAGAGAAGGGTGGGATTTGTGGGTAACAGGAGGGAATGGAATGGGGCTTGTGCAAGAGTTGGGTCGGTTTGGGTGGATCATGGGTGCAACTGTTGAGGAACTAGGGTGGATCAAGGTCATGGCTGTGCTGGAAGAGTCCTCCACTCATGGTGCCAGCTGATCAGTGATTTATAATTGGGGCTCCTTGTTGGGAGGGTCGTGCTAACTTAGCAGTATGGGGCCTTATCATTTTCTGATGTAAACGCTGTCAGAGAGCTGAAAATTAGCAGACATGAACAAAGGGAGGGCTGGTCTATGGAGTAAAGCATAGGTAACAGGTGCAATGGGCACAGTGGTACCAGGTAAAAAGTAAGTGCCACCGTTAAGCACATGCTGTTTTTGCGCTAAATGAGATCCATTGTTTTATTTATGGCATTTATTTTTTTCAGATGCTGAAAGATGAAATGTCCTATTGTTAGCCCGTTTCCATGACAACATGCAGCCTAAGGCTGTGGACGTGATCACATGAACTCTCTCCGCATGATATTCTTTCCTAACATTGACCGGGTAATGATGCCCTGCCTTGAGGAGGCGTCAACTGAGGTCAAAAACGTGGAACGTACCACAGAATAGATTGTGCCTGTCCTTGTACAAATATATACAGCTCTAGAGTGCAAGACTGGCTGGGTGTTTCTAAGGGTCCACCCATTTGGGGGGCTTCTCACTTAATGGAGAAATGCCGGCACCTTAGAGGGTACAGCGGATCACATATTGTCCATTGGTCCGGTCAATTGATTTCATGAACAGAATAAATAGATATAAATGAAATAGGAGAAGAAAGAGGGAACGTCTCTCACCCACATATACCAATGCCCCGTCTACCTGCCCAGAACGGGCACCTGCTTGTAAGATATGTCATGGAAAAACGTGTTTTTTTTCAAAACACATCAGTTAATAGTGCTGCTCTAGCCGAATTCTGCACTGAAATCTGTTTCTCAAAAGAGCAAACAGATTTTTTATATTCAATTTTGAAATCTGACATGGGGCTAGACATATTGTCAGTTTTACAGCTGCCCCAAGTCATGTGACTTGTGTTCTGATAAACTTCAGTCACTCTTTACTACTGCTGCCCTGCAAATTTGAGTGATATCACCCCCTCCCTTTCCCCCCAGCAGCCTAACAACAGAACAACGGGAAGGTAACCAGATAGCAGCTCCCTAACACAAGATAACAGCTGCCTGGTAGATCTAAGAACAACACTAAATAGTAAAATCCAGGTCCCACCGAGACACATTCAGTTACATTGAGTAGGAGAAACAACATCCTGCCAGAAAGCAGTTCCATCCTAAAGTGCTGGCTCTTTCTGAAATCACATGACCAGGCAAAATCACCTAAAATGCAGCTACACACCAATATTACAACTAAATACACTTGCTGGTTCAGGAATGACATTTTCTATTGTAGAGTGAATTATTTGCAGTGTAAACTGTGTCATTTAGAAATAAAAACGACATCATAAAAATCATGACAGAAGTACTACATGTTCTCACTCCCACCAGGTTCATGCCCAGAAGGTTGGAATTGTAATAACTACAGCAAATTATAGCCCAGATTTAGTATTTGACTGCACAATTATTAACTTCAAAACATTTGCTCTGTAAAGGTGTCTGGTCTTAAAGGGGCTGTTCACCGTTAACTTTTAATATGATGTAGAGAGTGATATTCTGAGACAATTTGCAATTGGTTTTCATTGGTTTGTGGTTTTTGAGTTATTTTATTCAGTAGTTTGCAAGTTCAGCAATATGGTTGCTAGGGTCCAAATTCCCCTAGCAACCATGCAGTGATCTGAAGAAGAGACTGGAATATGAATAGAAGAGGCCTGAATAGAAAGATGAGCAATCAAAAGAAGCACTCACAATAAATGTGTAGCCTTACAGAGCACTTTTTTTAGATGGGGTCAGTGACCCTCATTTGAAAGCTGGAAAGAGTTAGAAGGCAAATAATTCAAAAACTATAAAAAATCAATAATGAAGACCGATAGAAGAGTTGCTTAGAATAAGCCATTCCATAACATGCTAGAAGTTAAATTAAAGGTGAGCTACCCCTTTAGGGGAGAGACCCAAGCAGGTGCCGGGTGTATAACGGATGCAGTGAGGATGCGCAACAGCCTGGGAACTGTCAGCAGGTGTAACAAGGTGCAGGGATAACTGTCAGTTACTACATGTCAGTTACTACTGCCCTCCCAGTGACTAGCAAAGATCTGATTGTACATTGGGCACAATGCAGGAGGGAGCAGAGAGAAGATGTTCAGCAGCAGCAGCTCAGTTCTCCTGTTGGCCAGAAGGGGTCAGTAGTTTGCCTGTACAGATAGGAGAGATTTCTTCATTCTCTGATATTCTGAACTCAAAACCAGAGAACTCGTCTCCTGTCCCTACACTGTCTGCAGCAGGGAAGGCTTTAAGGTAGGACAGAGAGAAAGAAATATACATATTTATTGTGTAACAATTGTAATTATAAGAATCAGTGATGTCTCTAGGCTTTTGGCTGTCAAGGAATTTGAGAGTTGCAGTTCTACAACAGCTGGAGGGTCTCAGCTTGGCTTTCAATTGGCCTCAACAGTAATGTGTCCTGTAGGAAGTGTATTAGTAAAAACAAATGTAATTCTGCATCAGGTGCTGAAAGTCCAACAGAATCTGCTGAAAAAGGGCAAGAGATGTGATTGACTCTGTGCCCCCGGCCTACTGCTGGGCTTGTGCCTGAGATATTATGGGGGTCCATGTAAGAAGAAAACCTGATAGTGGGTAATGCCAGCCTGGTACTGACCCAGGGACAAAGACTGGAGGGAAAGGGGTAGAGGAGGAATAGATGATGCCAGGCTGGTACTGACCCAGGGATTCTATAGAGACAGAGACTGGAGGGACAGGGGTAGAGGAGGAAAGTGTTGGCCAATGGGGAAGTGATTAATTGTGGGCAGGGGTTTGGCATGGACAGAAAGTAGAAATGGGGGCATGTCCATGGCAGGATACTGGGGGGTTTGTCTGGGCTAATGTTGGGGCTGGAGGGACACGTGGAGGTCAGAAGTCAGGACTGGGGAGAAAGGCTGAGCTGGGGGGGACTGAGCTGCAGAAAGAGGAGGTGATGGGGTCGGGGAGCTGTAGGTCAGTAGAAGGGGTGGGGGAGCTGCAGGTCAGTAGAAGGGGTCGGGAGCTGCAGGACAGTAGAAGGGGTCGGGGAGCTGCAGGTCAGTAGAAGGGGTCGGGGAGCTGCAGTTCAGTAGAAGGGGTCGGGGAGCTGCAGGTCAATAGAAGGGGTCGGGGAGCTGCAGTTCAGTGGAAGGGGCCGGGGAGCTGCAGGTCAGTGGAAGGGGTCGGGAAGCTGCAGGTCAGTAGAAGGGGTCGGGGAGCTGCAGGTCAGTAGATCGGGGAGAGAAGGTGCAGGAGCAGCTGGTGCTGAGCTCGGGGGAGGGGTCGGGGACACTTGCGCTGGGGAGTTGAGGGATAGGGATTCGGAGGGCAGTGACTGGTCCCGGGAGGCTGGTGGGGTCGGGGAGCTGCACATTTACAGGAGAAGCCTCCGGACTGGGGAGTTGCGGGGAGAGAATACGGGTCTGGGGGGAGTGTAGAGAAGTCTGGGGGTCTGTGTGTCTGGAGGGAGGAGGGAACAGCGCGGGGGTCTCGGGGGTTCCTCTCTGTCTGTCTCGGGGCGGGGTTTGTTTCTCTCCAATCCACGTGGCCGGTGTCAGTATATAAGTGAGTGCGGGGGAAGGAGCGGGTCGGGGAGGGAAGAGGAGCTGAGACTGGAGGGAGCTGCGATGGAAGTGGCGGCTGTTTAGGCGCAGGATTGTCGCGTGTATTCCCGGTAAGTTCTTCCCTTGTCTCTGTCACGGGTTTGCGGGGGTCGCTGCTCCCGGGGTCGCTGTTGGATCAGACACAGGGCGGGGGATAAATGTGAGTGTTGTACAGTCTGACTTGTCACATGACCCGGGGATAATGGCACGTGCGAGCACTTGTGTGGCCTCTGACTGACACTTGGGCTCCTTCTGTCACATTCACTGCTGTGGGTGTATAGACTGGTAAAGACTGGTATAGACTGATACTGACTGGTATAGACTGGTATAGACTGGTATAGACTTATATAAGCTGGTATAGACTGGTATGGACTGGTGTAGCCTGGTGTAGACTGGTATAGGATGGTATAGACTGGAATAGGTTGGTATAGGCTGATATAGACTGGTATAGACTGGTATGGACTGGTGTAGACTGGTGTAGACTGGTATAGACTGGTATAGGCTGATATAGACTGGTATATACTGGTATAGACTGATATAGGCCGGTATGGACCGGTGTATACCGATGTATACTGGTATAGTCTGGTACAGACTGATATAGGCTGGTATAGACTGGTAAAGGCTACTGGTATAGACTGATATAGCCTGGTATAGGCTGATATAGACTGGTATAGGCTGATATAGACTGGTATAGGCTGATATAGACTGGTATAGACTGATATAGACTGGTATAGGCTGATATAGACTGGTATAGACTGATATAGACTGGTATAGGCTGATATAGACTGATATAGACTGATACTGACTGGTATAGGCTGGCATAGACTGATGTAGACTAATATAGACTGGTATAGACTGGTATAGGCTGATATAGACTGGTATAGGCTGATATAGATACTGACTGATGAATGGACACACTGGTATAGGAGTTGGCTGTGACATGAGCAGACTGGTGGGTACAAGTTGGAATATAAATATTAATGTAGTGCTGATATGAGTTTGTGGGGGGCTGAGCAATACTGGGGGGGGCACATACTCATGTTGGGACTGTACATTATTATATATTATAGTGTGAGTGACACTGTGTCTGTAGTGGGGGGGGGGGAAACTCTCATGTCAGCCCCCCCCCCCTTATCTGCAGCTCTGGCCCCTTTCTTGGATTTTTGGAATCTCCAGGGGGGCAGGATTGTTTATTGCAGGGGGTGGGGGTTGGAAGCAATTGCTGAGGCTTCAGTTACACAATGGAATTAGTGTTGGGGGCTGCAGTGTAAAGTTACCATGAAACTGACTGTGGGGTCTGGAAACGTCAGGTTACAGGGGGGAGTCTGTTTTACTGCTGGAAAGTTACAGCCCCCCCCCACTCACTCCCACTCACACACTCCCACTGACACTCACTCACACTTACTCACACACACTCCCACTGACACTCACTCACACACACTCACACTGACACTCACACTCACACACACTCACACTGACACACACACACTCACACACACTCACACTGACACACACACTCACTCACACTGACTCACACACTCACTCACACACTCACACTGACACTCACACTGACTCACACACTCACTCACACACACTCACACTGACACTCACTCACTCAGACACACTCATTCACACACACACTCACTCACACTGACACTCACACACACACTGACACACACACACTGACACACACACACTCACTTACACTCACTCACTCAGACACTCACTGACACCTACTCACACTCACAACTTGGGAATCGATACAATGGCCTGGATTTGTCTCATTTACACTTTATTCTTCCTACTGATAAGATTCACTGGAATACAAGTGTCTGTTATTATACGAAGGGTGCAGGGAGTTCTGAACATTGCTGGGAAGCCACTTGTTGATTTTCCCTTTTTGTATAAACTTCAGATTACTCAGGAGTTTAGGCAACGTTGGTCCCTGCCCCATAGAGCTTACAATCTAAACAACAGCCTCAGGGCAGTGTGTTATACTGGGTTACTATTTTTATTGACATTGAGGTTGAAACAGTCAAAATATCCTTGGTCTGTATTGCTGTATATGATGTACATTTAGCTGTTGTGGAACTACAATTCCCAGCATTCCCCAACAACCACAGCCCTCCATAATAGACATCATTCCATATGTTCATATTGGATTCGATCTTCTGTGGTTTCTTTTCTTAATCCGTGCTAAAATTGACTTTTTTACTGCTAGAATTGTTTGACATATCAACCGTCAGATTTTGTTATTTTGTTTAAAGGGGAAACTCACCCAAATCCTTTTTTTTTTTTTTTTAAATATACATTCAATCTACATCTGCCCTGGTTGTAAAGTGAATGTAAATGTTATTGCTACTGGAAGCAGTATCTGCCTGACTGTTTATATTCTCTGCACTGGTGGTTCCGACTCCAGATACAGTGTAAGAGAAACCATCTATTTAACCTGGAGAACGGACTGCTGCTCCTTTTTTTTTTTTTCCAAGAGTCAGAACCAGACAACAGAAAGGGATGGACAGATACTGCTTTCGGTAGCAATTTCCAAGTACACGTTTCTTTAAATAAATGTGGAATGAATGTGTATTGGGAAGTTGATGAGATTGACTTTTTCTTTCATAGTGAAGAGTTCCCCTTTACTGGTCTGTGGGTGCTGAGTGTTATAATTCAACAACAACTAAAGGTTTTCTTGTATTCTGTCTCCTATATATCTTCCTGGTTTTAAAATGAACCCTTCAATGTCCTTACTGTACGGCGAATGCAGCACCCTTTCTAGTCTCTCTCTATCTAAACCTTGAGTTTTGGGGGACCCACCCCTGTCCCCTCCGGAGTTGTAACTTTTGTTTGACATACAAAGTGTCTCATTCTATGAGCAGCGTTGATCTTGTGCAAACAGAACCTTAATAAAAACCTACATTGCTGGTGAAAGGCAAAAATCTGCTGCACATCAATAGGACTTTAAAGGGCAACTCCACCCCAAACCAGTTTTTTTTTATTTGTACAATGAAATGCCATTCTGAGCTATAATCATTTGTACCAGTATGGGCACCTGTTATCCAGAATTCTGGGGATCTAGGGTTTTCTGGATAATGGAGCTTTCCATTATTTTGATACCTTAAGTTTATTAAAAAATCATGTAAACATTAAATAAACCCAATAGTCTGGTTTTGCTTCCAGTATGGATTAATTATATCTTATATGAGTGATGGGTGAATTTCACCCGTTTCGGTTCGCAAATTTGCGAATGTTGCGGGAAAATCACAAATTTGTGAAGCAAAATGGGTGAAACGGCAAAAAATTTGTGAGATGGCTAAAAATGTGCAAAAAAATTGTGAAAATCGAAATTACCACCCGCGTCCAATTTTGGACACATGTCCGAAAAGTCGATTGCGTCAATTTTGACGCTGCCGTTAATCAATGGGTGTCCGATTAGTGTTGATGCCCGGCGATTTTGACACAGGCAACTTTTCAGACGAGCGTCCAACATTTTTTGGCGCAGTCGAATTTTTCGCTGGAGATTCGCAAATTTATTCGCCGGTGGCGAAGTGCGGAAATTTGCCGTGAATTTGTGACAGGTGAATTTATTCGCTCATCACTAGTTGGCATCAAGTACAAGCTGCTGTTTTATTATTACACAGAAAAAGGAAATCAATTTTAAAAATCAGGATTATTTGATTATATTAGAGTCTATTGGAGATGTCCTTTCTGTAATTCAGAGCTTTCTGGATAATGAGTTTCCAGATAACGGATCCCATTCTTCTACTGTTTGTTAAACATAATTTGGAAATGGAATTGCAATTAAAAGCAGCGTTTGTTCGCTCTGGTTCTGACTCTTGAAACCATGAAACTGAAATCAGTTCTGATTATCGGCTGCCTTCTGCTATATTGTTGCAGGAGTCGGAAGCAGCAGTGCAGAGAATATAAAGAGCCAGACAAACAATGCTTTCAAGAGAAATAAAGAATCTGTGATTCATTGGGACGGCGGTTACCTGTCAGACACTCCTTTATTCCTTTGCCACTTCACTTGTGACGTCACTCTCCTTGGAGTCTCATCAGCAAGACTGCACGGAGATTCATTCTCACGAGGTTCCCGACAGATACATTAGTCACATAGACTGCATAGAATTTCTGTGTTTAAGACATAAATAGTCACTTTGGTCATATGAGCTGATACATATGTTGTGCGTAATTGGCACGGCTGCGGCTTTCTCCTGAAATATTAAAAGGGAAACAGGGAACAATGTATATTTGCTACAAGCCAGTTTTAACTAAAAGGGTTATTCATTGGAGAGAATATTCCTTTGTCCTTTAATTGTGTACGGCAGGAGCTGCCATAGAGCTTGCCATAGACAAGCGCAAAGACACCATCCTTTTCAACCAGAAAAACAATCATCAATATAATCATCATCAATATCTCATTCTCCATGCAGTCATACGGTTCCAGTTGTCTTTAGAGCAGAAAACGAGGCAGACTTATCCAAATTACTATTTATTGCATTATAATAACAGCCTTTATCTTAATGATACATTGAACGATATAATGTAGCGCTAAGGGTTGTCTTATGCTGGTCTTCAAGTAGAGCTTCACCGTATGTGAGGTAAAGGTTCTCCAAGCTGAACTGTAAACCCCACAGAGTCTTCAGAATGGTGTTTGGGTGACAATGGTTCTTCAACAGGAACCACCAGAACTGATGCAACAAATCACAGGCTATGACATCACAACAGTCTCTCCTGGGTATTACTCACAACACAGGACCACAAAACCATCTCCTGGCATGTGAAGGTCTCAAAGGTTCCTTTCTGGAATTACTCACTACACTGGGTCCTACCCATAAGTGGGGTCACCTGGGGAGCTATCCCACCCCAATATCATGGTACAGTACTATTCAAAACCGCTGTACCTATGTCACGCTCTTAGATTGTGCTACGACAATATCAATCTTTTTACAAATTAGAGTACCTTTTCCCACATTTCCAAAATACTAGAGCTGTCTCCCTTGGAGGGGCCTACAAGAGTTGCACATGGAAGGTTACATTTAAGGAAAAGTGATCTCTTGTATCTCTATGAGCCTCAACCAAATGCTGCATCTCTAAAGAAAAGTCCAATGACCACTGCACTATGTTGTCCTCCATACCTTAAGGTCCTGAATCCTCTTGCTACAGGCTCCCCAGTTGCATCCATCCTCCTCCAGAGATGAGTTCAAAGAGACAAAACTGTAGAATTTCATTCCTTTTATAGGCATCATTCTTCTATATCTCTATGAACCTTGACTAAATGCTTAATCTCCAAAAGAAAGTCCAATGACCAATGCACTGTGTTGCCTCCATAGTTTAGGGTCCTGAATCCTCCTCCCAAAGGCTCTACAGATGCATCCATCATCCCCTGTAGAGTTGAGTCCAAAGAGACAGAACTGTAAGATCCCTTTCCTTGTTATAGGTATCCCACTTTTGTATCTCAATGCACCACAACCAAAGGCTGAATCTCCAAAAAACAAGTCCAACATTGCACTATGTGGTCCACCATACCTTAGGGTCCTGAATCCTCTGGCCATGGGCTCCCTGGTTGTATCCATCCACCTCTACAGAGCTGAGTTCAAAGAGACAGAATTGTAGGATCCCATCCCTTTTATAGACATTTTTCTTCTATATCTCTATGAATCTTGACCAAATGCTGAATCTTGAAAAGAAAGTCCAACAACCACTGCACTGTGTTGCCTCCATAATTTAGGGTCCTGAATCCCCCTGCCAAAGGCTCTATAGATGTATCCATCATCCCCTGTAGAGTCCAAAGAGATAAAACTGTAGAATCCCATCCCTGTTATAGGTATCCCACTTTCATATCTCTATGCACTACAACCAGAGGCTGAATCTCCAAAAAAAACCCTCAAATCACTGCATTATATGGTCCTCCATACCTTAGGGTCCTGGATCCTCCAGCCACAGGCTCCCTTCATCCATCCTCCCACAAAGAGTTCAGTCCAAAGAGACAGGACTGCAGGATCCCATCCCTCTTATAGGCTATGGAGTTTCTATAACATCCCAGGGTCAATAAGAGCACAACCCTCCCACAGGGCATAGGGTACATTATGAGGAATTTCCCAGGTGTAACTTGTTACATCATAACACACGATACAGATTTTTTTCAGGGTTTTCCTAAGCTTTTATACAGGCATTTCATTTTCGACATTTGCTGATATTCCTTTAAAAATGTTTGCTGTGGCCTTCAATTCTAGTAGTGATTATTTTGTAGATTTTATGGAGATTTTGTATAAATGCGCTCTTTATTGCACACTTTGACTTTTTATACACAATATCAATTGAAATTTTACCAGCAATTGGCCTGTTTTTGTGTCTAGGATTAATGGACACAATTCAAGCAAAAAGTTCCTTAAATTACTTAAAGGGTCTATAACCCCCAAAATTACATTTTGCCCAATGAAAGAAGACGTAATTCTAAGCAGCTTTCTAATAGACATGCATTAAGGATTTTCATTGGTTTTAAAGTTACCTGCAAATGTAATTGCTATTGAAAGCAGTGTCTGTCTCCCCATTGCCTGGAGATGTCGTCTCTTGAAACATTGTCACCTGACTTTGATACATTGTTTCAAGTAAGAGAAATGGAGGAACAGACACTGCTTTCAATAGCAATTACATTGGTGCATAACCTTAAAACCGTTGGAAATTCGTAATGAATGTATATTGGAAAGTTGTTTAGAATTACATTTTCTTTCCTCGGGCACATTTTGTTTTTTGGGGGGTTGTCTATTTTTAAATTTGTAAGACTATTAATTTCCCCCCTTGCCCGAAACGGGTGCATTTAGGTGGAGCCGTACAAAAACACAGCAATGTGATCAACTTTCAGAGGCATTGTGTAAATATTTGCACTGGGGTTTCTTTATTTAAATAAAAACTTTTGAATTTCAGTTGCTGAATCTCCAGATTGACAGCGAGAGCTGAACTCAAAAGGTTTTTACGTCAGTTGCTTTGAGTATCGGATAAAACAAGTCAACAAGGGTGAATTCTTCCCCACTGTGTCATCTGAGTTCGGGGCTGTTAACCCCCCTCCTGTGTGTGTGTATTTAAAGGCATACCTACACTGTGAAATGAAAAGGGTCATGTGATAATGTACTAGGTATAACATTTAGAGCTAAAATAACCCCTGCAGGCTGTACAGTGCTCAGTTTGACGTGGGAGTTAAATTCAGCCCATACCTATTTGTTTCTGACTTTACTGGAGCAGTATGGCAACTCTAGCGAGATGCTGGTACAACATAATTCTGAATATACATATATATACATATATTAGCACCTAGGGCAGTCTCTTGTGTACTTGTGGCCCTGCAGTAATCTTCAGTCTCTGCAGGATTTATTGGAGGAGAAGCCTTTAAAGCCTCTCTCAACTGATTAAAAATAAAGGTATGTTACAAATGTGATGAAAAATTTTCTTTGTGCCCATTGTCTCTATTCAAAGGCTTTATATGCCCTTTAAATATTTAAACACGCACAAAAAAAATATCAACTTTCAAAGATTTTCACACGGGAGACCCCTTTTCTGTGTTCCATATGTGCAAGTATAGGAAGTGAGAGACTGGGTTGTTACTGCAGATGAGGGGGGAGGCACAATCAACAATAAAAAAATATTATTAAAGGAGAACTAAACCCAAAACATGAATATGACTAAAATGCCATATTTTATATAGTGAACTTATTGCACAAGGCTAAAGATTCAGCTTGTCAATAGCAGCAATGATCCAGGACTTCAAACTTGTCACAGGGGGTCACCATCTTGGAAAGTGTCTGTGACACTCACATGCTCAGTGGGCTCTGATTGGCTGTTGAGAAGCTAAGCTTAGGGCTCGTCACTAATTATCCAGCAGAAAATGAGCTTCCCTGGCTGTAATATAAGCTGATGCTACAGGTTTGCTGATTATTAAATTCTGATGCTAATTGCACTGGTTTCTGTGCTGCCATGTAGTAATTATGTGTATTAATTACTAATCAGCCTTATATTGTGACATTTCTATTCTATGTGTACTGTATATTGTGAGTGGGTCCCTAAGCTCAGTAAGTGACAGCAGCACAGAGCATGTGCAGTGAATCAGCAGAAAAGAAGATGGGGAGCTACTGGGGCATCTTTGGAGACACAGATCTTTACTGCTAAAGGGCTGTGGTTGCCTTGGGCTGGTACAGAAGCACAAACCATATTGTTCAACATTTCTACCTACTTCTTTAGTTGGGCTTTAGTTCTCCTTTAAAGGGATCAGGAGGGACATAGTAGTCAGCACTTATTCCAGGGCTCAGCCTGTTTAAAACTGGATGGCATTGGGTGGGAAAGTGGGAATTAGTGGTGTTTATCCTCAGAATGTTCAACCTTGGGCACAGTGGTGACTGAAGAGAGGGACATGGGCAAATATGAAGTCAATAAACTGTCGGTTACTGGAAATATTACAACATCTGAGCAGCAATGAATCACTGTCTGGACACACAGCCGGTCACAGGCAAAACAACATAACTGATTGGTTCATTCTTCTGCCTGCCCAGGGGTAAGGATACATTTCTCTGTGTTAGAGAACTGTATGAAGAGGATTCAAGCAGGAGTGGCCCTTATACAGAAGCAGTAAGCATGCTGTAACTTTCACTACTATAAAAGAATAAGTGCTTGACAGCTCACATACCAGTGAAATACTACAAAGGAATAGGGAAACGGTTGCTATGAAGCAGGTCTGTGGTATAGCAGGGTATAATGCCCCTGTAACATGCTATGGGTTTGACAGATGAAGGGTGGAGCTAGTTATATTGGCAACACCTACTAATGAATGTATATCTGATAACAGGGTTACTGACTATTTATTTGATGTCTCTTAGTCTGTGACATCACAACGGTGAAGATACAATATGTAATATGATAATGGTAAAGTTACCGTAGGTGATATCACAGTGGGGAAGCTAGAACATGTGATATCACAATGGTGAAGCTACAGCTGGTATTTTCACTCTAGTGAAGTTACAGTAGGTATTTTATCAGACTTAAAAAATGTTGAGGCTACAATAGGTAATAACACAATGGGTGAAGCTACAATATGTGATATCACAGTGGTGAGGCTAGAACATGTGACATCACAATGGTGAATCTACAGTTGGTATTTTCACACTAGTGAAGTTACAGTAGGTATTTTATCACAGTAGGGGAAACTGCAGCCGGTGATATTACAGTGGTGAAGATACAATATGTGAAATGATAATGGTGAAGCCATAGACTTGAAAATGTTGAAGCTACAATATGTGATATCACTGTGGGTGAAGCTACAATAATTAAAGGGGTGGTTCACCTTTAAGTTAGTTTTTAGTATGTTAAAGATGGCCAATTAAAGCAACTTTTAAATTGGTCATTATTTATTTTTTTACAGTTTTTTAATTAAGTGCCTTTTTCTTCTGAATCTTTCCAGATTTCAAATGGGGGTCACTGACCCCATCTAAAAACACATGCTCTGTAAGGCTACACATTTGTTGTTATTGCTACTTTATTTACTTTATTACTCATCATTCTATTCAGGCCTCTCCTATTCATATTCCAGTCTCTTATTCAAATCAATGGTGGCTAGGGTCATTTGGACCCTACCAACCAGATTGCTGAAACTGCAAACAGGAGAGCCTCTGAATAAAAACGCTAAATAACTTAAATACCACAAATAATAAAAAATGAAAACCAATTGCAAATTGTCTCAGAACATCACTTTCTACATCATACTAAAAGTGACCTCAAAATCACCACTTTAATATCATAACAGCGAGGCTACAATAAGTGATATCTTTGTTGGGTGAAGTTAAATATGTGATATGATAATGGTGAAGTTACAGTAGGTGATATGACAATGGGTGAAATTAAAATATGTGATATGATGAAGGTGAACATACAGTTGGTGATTTCACAATGGGAGGAGCTACAATAAGTGATAACACAATGGGTGAATTTACTGAATAGTAAAGTAGGTCTTTCCAGCTGACACAAGGTCACCCATTCCGATTAGAAAAGAGGTTCCAGCTAAATATTGGGAAGGGGTTTGTTACAGTGAGAGCTGTGAAGATGTGGAATTGTCTCCCTGAATCAGTGGTACAGGCTGATACATTAGATAGGTACAAGGAAGGGTCGGATGCTTTATTCACCAGTAGCTCCTCCCAGCAGACAGGAGGGAGCCAATGAGATTAGAGGAGGGAAAGGGGTGTTACAGAGAGAGCTGGGAAGTGAATCAGTGGTACAGGCTGATACATTAGATAGGTATAAGAAGGGGTTGGATGGTGTTTAGCAAGTGAGGGAATACAGGGTTATGGAATACTTGTTTTGCGTCACCGAAAAACTCATGAATTTCCTGAATTGCTGAAAAATTTTAAAATTTCCCTGAATTGCTGAAAATTTTTCGAAATGCATTGGTCAATGGGCGTTAAAATTATTTTGCTGAGCAACAATTTCAACGCCTGCGACAATTTTTATACGTGCCACAATTTTTCCGATGACAAATTTTTGTCACAGTTTTCGCGAATATATTCGCCAGCGGCGAAACGTGGACTTTCGCTGCGAATTCACACCTGCCCATCACTAGTCCCATTGCATCTTGGAATTAAGAAAAAATGTTTTCCCCCTCTGAGGCAAATTGGAGAGGCTTCAAATTGGGTTTTTCGCCTCAACTGGCAGTTAGGCAGGTTATATACAGACTTAAAAGGTTGAACTTGATGATCTAGTGTCTTTTTTCTACCTAACTTACTATGTTACTATGTTACTGTGTTACTATATCATAAAGGTTGATACAGCCATAAAACCAGAGAAAGAGCCGTATATCCGTTGGACAGTGTATGAGATGATCTGGCTTTGCAGTGGGTGGATATTAAAGGGACACATTGCCTTTTATGAAACCTTTTTGCAGAACACATCTGTTGTTGATGTGTCTGAGACCCTTCTCGTGATTGTTTATGCAGGGAAGGGAAGCCTGTCGGCTATTGATGAAATTCAACATGATCATAAGGACTTCCCAGAAATAGAATGAGTAGTGACGTTAGATTGTATATCTGTGTGTATGGAGCAGCCGCTGAGAATACTGAGCAAAGACTCTGCCTGGGGCCGGTGATTAAAGGGATCCTGTCATCGGAAAACATGTTTTGTTTTTTTTCAAAACACATCAGTTAATAGTGCTGCTCCAGCAGAATTCTGCACTGAAATCCATTTCTCAAAACAGCAAACAGATTTTTTTATATTCAATTTTGAAATCTGACATGGGGCTAGACATATCGTCAATTTCCCAGCTGCATAAGTCATGTGACTTGTGCCTGCACTAGGAGAGAAATGCTTTCTGGCAGGCTGCTGTTTTTCCTTCTCAATGTAACTGAATGTGTCTCAGTGGGACATGGATTATACTATTGAGTGTTGTTCTTAGAGCTACCAGGCAGCTGTTATCTTGTGTTAGGGAGCTGCTATCTGGTTACCTTCCCATTGTTCTGTTGTTTGGCTGCTGGGGGGGGGGGACATCACTCCAACTTGCAGTGCAGCAGTAAAGAGTGACTGAAGTTTATTAGATCACAAGTCACATGACTGGGGGCACCTGAAAACCGGCAATATTTCTTGCCCCATGTCAGATTTCAAGTTTGAAGATTTTTTTTTTTTTTTTCAATTATTACAGTTTTGAAGGTGAATTGCCCTTTAAGAGTCTAACTTTTCCCAAGGGACAATTACTTATTTGCTTATCTTGAAATTGTTACAAAAGTATCTTATCTGCTGCTGACTTCTAATATCCTTATCATTTACAGTAGGGGGTTCATTATCCCTTATAATACATGAGTGATACTCAGAGTTCCCTGTATAACTCCGCCTGCAGCCTTGTGTCTTTATATGGTCACAGAACAACCCCTCAGTGACTTCTAATATCCTTATCATTTACAGTAGGGGGTACATTATCCCTTATAATACATGAGTGATACTCAGAGTTCCCTGTATAACTCAGCCTGCAGCCTTGTGCCTTTATATGGTCAAAGAACAACCCCTCAGTGACTTCTAATATCCTTATCATTTACAGTAGGGGGTACAGTGGCAACAATAAGCAGTTCCTGTTCCTGTTGTATTTAAGGTAAGAGAACAATACAATGTGACCAGACATGTGTATGGGCAGTAATAGTGTATTCAGCATATGAAAGTGTTTCCCGTGTGTTTCCTGCAGGAAATGACTTGGCAGACAAAAAAGCACATGTTGACCCCAAAAAACCCAGTCCTATTATCCTCTGGACTCCACTTGTTTTTTGCCTTGCTCCACAAATCTTCACTCGGGAATGTTTTCTTTTCTGTGGTCGGACTCTACACGTTATTGTTTTCCTCGTCCAACACAATTGAAACCAAAAACAGATTTAAACTAAAATAAAAATTTGGCGGCGTATTTATCTCAGATCAAAGAAGAGTTTGTTGAATTGTTGAACAATTTCCCGGTGGATTTCCAGACTCCAGTTACACAGGGCTGTTTTTTTTTTGTTTTTTTTTTAGAAATCTTCCACCACTCCCACCCCCCCAGGCTGCAGCCTTCCTGATGGTCTTCATTTACAAGAGCTTCTTTCTTTCATTTAACCTCACTCACTGACCTCCACTCAGCAAAACTCGGCTCTATTTTTAATATTTTCTCTTAAATATCTCACTCAAACATCTGTTCGTAGAGTTGCCACCGGGAATCCGGGATCATTACCTGCTGTTAATCAGAAGCACCCGGGTACCTGTGATTTACAGGTGCAAAATCCTAAATCTTCCAGACACAAGAAGTCCCTGTAATCTGTGCAACACCTTGCACTACAGAGCTCACAATCTAAATCTATAGAATATAAGAGAAATATAGAAGATATATATAAGGCAAAATGTCCATAGAGCTTGCAATCTAATGTATATATCAGTGTACATAGAATTCCGCTGACAAAAATCTAAATGCCACAGAGCTCACACTTTATATCTCAGTGTATTTAAAATTTCAAAGACAAAACATCTGAATGCCACAGAGCTTGCAATCTATACACACGTTCCATTGCCACTTTATGCTCAGCATGTTCTGCTATAAATAGTCCCTGTACCATGGAGCTTACAGTCTATACCACACAATACGTAACATTTTCCATTGACACTTTATACTCGGCATATTCTGGTAAAAAATTGTCCCTGTACCAATAAAGCTTACAATCTTTACCACACTATACACATATTCCATTGCCACTTTATATTCCGCATATTCAGCTATAAATAGTACTTGTACCGTGGAGCTTACACTCTACACAGAATTTTCATACATAGCAGATGGGTGGGTCATTTGCTGCCCAAATCCAAAAATACTCCATCTTCAACCTCTTGAGGTCCTGTAGAAGAAATTTTGGTTGTCAAATCCGAAAAATTCAGATATTTCGTGCGACAATCCGAAAAAGTTGAGTTTTTTGTGCGAAAATCCGTTTTTTGTTGATCTTATTTTTTCCGTGGTTTTATAATGATAATTAATGGTAAATCGTGGATTCTAGTTCGGTCTGATTTTTTTCATTAATAAATTAATCAGAAAAATTCAGATTTTAGGAAATAACCCCCTATATCGTACTAAAGTTGACCAACCCCTTTTTGGTGGCGAAACAATCCTCTTGGTTTTTTTTTTAATGTTTAAATGATTTTTAGGAAAACCCCAGATGACATTCTGGACAATAGGTCCTATACCTGTATATATATCTGTGTTGGGGGTACCGTTGTAGTACAAAAGTATAAATAGGTAGTGATGGGCGAATTTATCCCGTTTCGCTGCACCGAAAAATTAGAAACCGGAAAATTTCGAAACTGCGAAAAAGTCCAAATTCAAAAATACTCCATCTTCAACCTATCGAGGTCCTGTAGAAGTCAACAGCAGAGGTCCTATTTGCAATTTGAAGAATTTGAACGTGAATTTCTACGCTGGTGTAATTTCGCGGCATCAAAATCTACGGAGACGACAATTCTGACGCCGGCGACAATTTGATGCGCATTAAAGTCAATGGGCGTGCGGAATTGTCGCTGGCATCGGAATTGTCACGCCAAGTTCGCAAATTTATTTGCACCCGCTGAATAAATTTGCCCCTCCATGTAAATAGGACAGTTAAAAGCGGTGCAAATCAGCCGCTGGGGATTTAGGATTAAGTTCATTTCTGGGGGGATTAGGAAAGCAGAAATCTTTCTATAATTGGCCGCTCTATCTCTTAAGCTTTGCAAGATCCAGGGACGTCTGTTAGACACGAGAAAACAAATCTGCCTCCCATAATCCCCGGCAGCGTCACTCGTCACCTCGTTATTTATAAAAAAAAAAAGTGGCAACGATTCCATTTTCAGTGAAGGTTTAATGGTGGGGCGTCTGTCTGTTCTGTCTGTTGTTCTGGTGTTGAACTACACGGAACACTTCGGTCGGATAAACGCGCCAATAACCGCTAAACCTTTAACATGTCACGACTAGTGATGGGCGAATACATTCGCCAGGCGCAAATACGCGGCAAATTTCCACGTTTTGCTGCCGGCGAATAAATTCGCAAAACTGGCGACGTCAAAAATTTTTGGACACGCATCAGAAAAGTCGCTCGCGTCAAAACCATCACACGTCAACATTTTTCAGACGCCAATTGACTTTAACTTAAGAATTGATTTGGGCGTCATAATTGACGCGGGCGTTAAAATTCAGGTTTTTAGCCGTTTCACGCATTTCACGGGACAAATTTGTGCATCGCTAGTCGCCGTGACCAATTCAGCAGCTGGGAGGACCTGTCCTTTGGTTCTTCTACGTGACTCTCCGTATTTGCCTCTCCAGAGTCCCAGATAACAATAACATTGCCCTCTATCAACTCATTTGATGCTTTAGAGACTTCTTCATACCTCCCAACAGTCCGGATTTTGACAGCTCAGCCCGCAGTCCCAGATTGTTCCTGAAATGTCCTGACTTTTCTCTTTGATCTCCTGCACTGAACAACCAGAAAAAGATACAAAGTTTCTAACTTTAGCTTTTGACATTGTCTAGAATACGTGGCAGGTGCACTTAGATACATTTGTTGCAATTTAAGATAAGAAAAGAGACTATTGTAACAATTGAAGATAAGCAGGTCTCTTGGGGATACTGTGACTTGCAGCTTAAAGGGCAATTTACCTTCATTAGCAAAACTGTAATAACACATAAAAACCACAGAAATGTGTTCAAACTTTCATAACCTGCTAAATTTGGTAAAATTAACTTGGTAATTAGGGGGTGTGGCCACAAAAATGGGCATGGCCAAATAACATCTTTTTGTCCCGCTTTCTATTTCTGAAATATTGGGGGAGGTATGTTCCTTTCTATACAAATTGGTGCCTGGAGAATGCAGAGATTAGTGCTGTTCCCTAATGTGACCAATGGGAATTCAGGACTGGGTTCTTGAGAAAGGAAGGCTCTGGGGTGCAGAGCTTACAGTCTGTATATATAGGGGCAGATTTACTAAAGGGCAAAGTGGCTATTGCTAGTTACTTTTTGCCAGCGTTACCGCCCGCAGGGACATCGCCAATTTACTAACGGGCGCAGGCGCCAATTCGCTAGCGAAAGAGACAGGTGCTAGCAGTGATTCGCTCTCTATCGTCAATCAACAATTTACTCTGGCGAATGGACGTTATTCTGCAAAATCACTAAGATGCGGATTTTACTGAACGTTACCTCTTTCGCCAGACTTGCCTTCGCCAGCTCAGCTCAGCGCAGGCAAAGTGCAATGGAGTGAATAGATCTTCTGTTACTTACAGTGCGTGGAAAAAGCTTCTAAGTCCAAAAAACGCTTTTTTAGAGAGTGATAGTCTGAAGCGATGGGCAAATTAATTTGCCTGGCACGAATTTGCGGTGAATTTCCGCGTTTCGCCACCGGCGAATAAATTCGTGAATCTCCTGTGAAAATTCACAGCCGAAATTTCGGTGGCGTAAATTTTTTTTTCTGGACGCCCATTGACTTGGACCTGGGCGTCAATTTCCAATTTTTCGTGAAAATGTCTGATTTTCACGATTTTTCGGCGAATTTGCGATAGGCAGAAATGAACGCTAGCGCTTCTTCGCTTTGAATTGCTCGCATTGCCGAAGTAACGCTAGCGAATAGTCGCCAACATCCAGCGCCCACGAAACACTGCATTTTAGTGAATTTGCGTTTTCTGAGCGAATTTTCACCTGGCGAAGTGTAGCAATGGGTGTGAAGCGGTCGCTGGCGACTTTTCGCCAGTTATGGAATCTGCCCCTTAGAGTCAGACAAATGGTTTCTCCTGTTCATTCGCCGGACAACCTGTAGGAACGTTGTAGCAGAACGGATGCCAGTGCCGTATTCTCAGTGTATTTGGAGAAAAGCCGTGCGTCTGAATTCACTTTCAAGTTAAAGGAATGCAGACGAGGGAACCAGCGCGGAGACATTTGTCTTCCATGTTTTTTCCGTTAATATAAATCATCATCATCATCATCATTTTCTTCTGCTCCCCAGAAGCTGCAGGCAGTGGCGTAACTAGTTGTTACTGGGCCCCATAGCAAATTCAATTTAGGGCCCCAAAATATTTATAAATTGGCCTATTTTACCAAGATATATTAAAATTGCTAATTAATTAGGGTCTCACTGGGCCCCCTACACTCCTGGGCCCCCCTGCAACCGCAGGGTCTGCTTCCTCTATAGTTACGCCCCTGGCTGCAGGTGCTGATGGGGGTTCATATGTCTGATATGTTGAGTAGATTGGACAAAGCACTGAGATGTGTAAAGAGTCACGATAATGCAGTGACCTTTAATACCTTAGTACAGCGTAATTACTATCATTACAGCGATGCAGAAGAGGAAGTGAAGAAGCCTGCTGATTGGCCAAGGCTTTATCTGTGGGTCTGTTGACCTATAGCAGATGGATTGGTGGGTCTGTTGCTTTGCACGTTAGGCTTTATTAACACCGATAAGTAAAGGTTACGTTCTGAAAGTATACGAAAGCACAGAGTAGAGATATTCTTAAAAACTAGGGATGCACCGAATCCACTATTTTGGATTCGGCCGAACCCTTGAAGCCTTTGCGAAAGATTCGGCCGAACCCTAATTTGCATATGCAAATGCAAATTAGGGGTGGAAAATACAAAAAATTTACTTTCCGAACCAAATCCTAATTTGCATATGCTAATTAGGGACGGGTAGGGAAATTGCGTAACTTTTTTTGTCACAAAACAAGGAAGTAAATTTTTTTGTATTTTCCACCCCTAATTTGCATATGCAAATTAGGGTTCAGATTCGGTTCGATATTCGGCCAAATCTTTCGCAAAGGATTCGGGGGTGCAGCTGAATCCCAAATAGTGGATTCGGTGCATCCCTAATGGTTCAGTCCTATAGTCTCTTTTATACATGGGGGCAAATCATTTGGAATTGCCGGACCCACACCCACCCCTTCTCAACCCCAGACCCAACCCAGGCTACCCCAGAGTAACTGAATGTGTCTCAGTGGGACCTGGATTTTACTATTGAATGCTGTTCTTAGATCTACCAGGCAGCTCTTATCTATTTACCTTCCCATTGTTCTGCTGATTGGGTGATATCACTCCCAACTTGCAGTAAAGCAGTAAAGAGTGACTGAAGTTTATCAGATAACAAGTCACATGATTGGGGGCACCTGGGAAACTAACAATATGTCTAGTCCCATGTCAGATTTCAAAATTGATTATTAAAAAATCTGTTTGCGATTTGGAAAAAAAAACGTTTTTCCAGGACAGTATGTTTTTAATAAGGTGTGGCCTCTCTGAAGACTGTAAACGACGTGAGCGCACCAGCAAGTAATCGGCAGTTAGTCAGAATCACAAGCTGTGGTGCCACAAATTTAAGACATTAGTACAATGTACTGCGTACCTGCCAACATTTTGGAAATAGAAAGAGGGACAAAAAAAATTGCTGTGTGGGACACGGTCAATTTTTTTGACCAGGCCCATTTTTGTGGCCATACCCCCTAATTACCATGTTCATTATACAAAATTTTGCAGGTTATTACAGTTTTGCCAATAAAGGGGAATTGCCCTTTAAGCTGCAAGTCTCAGTTTCCCCAAGAGATCTGCTTATCTTAAATTGTTACAATTGTTTCTTTGCTTATCTTAAATTGTTACAAATGTATCTTAAGTGCACCTGCCACGTATTCTGGGCTCTCTGCCAAAAGCCAATTAAGTTAGAAACTTTGTATCTTTTTCTGGCTGTTCAGTGCAGGAGATCAAAGAGAAAGTCGGGACATTTTTTAGTAACAAACCCGGAACTGCGGGTTGAGCTGTCAAAATCGGGACTGTCCTGCGAAAAACAGGACAGTTGGGAAATATGGCACTGACCTGTTCCAGTCAGCCATCGCCCAATATGAACTTAAGAACTAGTGATGCACCGAATCCAGGATTCAGTTTGGGATTCAGCAGGATTCGGCCTTTTTCAGCAGGATTCGGCCGAATCCTTCTGCCTGGCCGAACCAAATCCGAATCCTAATTTACATATGCAAATTAGGGGTGGAGAGGGAAAGCGTGTAACTTTTTGTCACAAAACAAGGAAGTTACATGTTTTCCCCTTCCCACTCCGGATTCGGTTCGGTATTCGGCCGAATCTTTCGCGAAGGATACGGGTGTTTGGCCGAATCCAAAATAGTGGATTCAGTGCATCCCTATTAGCAACAGGGTTCAGCCAAATCCAACCTGACCCAGGGGTCCCGCAGGTTTCCAGCCAGCGCAGGAATCACTACTGCCCCAAAAATACGTAACGGACCAGTAACATAAAAAAAAAATTCTACTTAATGAAAAAAAAAAACACCAAGGCAGTTTTAACCTTAAATTCGCAAATTACTTACCGATTCTCTGCTTGCGCTCCTCTTCAGAAACGGCGACAGGGCGCAGATCCATCGTGCGGCGCTTGATTTCTCCTCCCTGACTATCTCCTTATAAGGAAGGCAGGGAGGAGAAATCGAGTGCCGTGCAATGGATCGTCTCCCTTCGCCGTTTCTGAAGAGGAGCACAAGCAGAGAATCGGTAAGTAATTTATTATTAAAGATTAATTAATGTAAAGTTAAAACTGACTTTGTGGTTTTTTTTTCATTAAGTAAAAATGATTTAAAAAGAAAGAAATAAAAAATGATATTACTGGCCTTTTAACTGCCTAATAACATAAAGTCCCTTCCCAGGATATTAAGTGCAGGTGTCTGTATCCATTTAATATAATCAGTAAATAGTGATGGGCGAATTTATTCACCAGGCGTGAATTAATAAATTGTGAATTTGCCACGGAAATTCACTTCTGAAAATTCGCCGGCTTTGGAAAAATTTTGACGCTGGTGTCTAAACCGTTGCCGGCGTCAAAGTTTGTCTATGCCGGCGACGGTTCAGACGCAGGTTTAGACACTGACGTCAATGGTTTTCGACGGTTCCGACGCCGGCTCCCATTTAGACGCCAACGACAATAAACGGACACTCATTGATGGGCGCTGGCGTTAACTTGGTTAATCGATGTTTTGCTAATTTTTCGCCAACGAATTTCGTAAAATTGGTGACGAGGTGAAACGGGACAAATTCGCTCATCACTATCTGTAAAGAGAACCATTAAATAGCAGTTTCTGTTAAAAATAGAAAAAAAATCACTTAGATAAAAGACATCAGTGAGGCCAAAATGAATTCGTTTTTGGTGCCGATTTTTGGTGCCGATATACAGGGCGGCCTGTGCAACGGGGGGAAAGAAAAACGTTACGAGGAAGAAGTGACTTCAGCTGAAAACTAATTAGCGTTAGTCTGTTACATAGTTTGGGGTCAGGAGACGAATCTAACGCCCCTTTGTGATTATTCGCCCGCCCGTGCCAAATATGCTTGGGTTTAGGATATGACAGGTGAGGCAACTTTGGGCGACTATTGAAAACGCATCGCCGCGTGTGCATTGATTAGCGCAGGCAACTTTTCATTCTAGCCTATGGGGAAAAACGCTGAGGCAGTTCGGGGAAATAGTCGCTCAAAAGACGAGGTGATTAGTCGCCAGGCGACAAAATCTCCCCGAATCTCCTCGTGTGGACTAGCCCTTAAAGGGAAACTGTGCTTCATATTTGCAGATCAGTAAATTTAAAACCCCTAGGGGAAAATGTGAAACCTTTAGAGAAATACAGCAGGTCAGCAGCAACACAAGCTGTAATTAAAAGCTAATTAGAGGGTCATTTACTGAAGCAACTGATTCAGAGGTCTGGCTGTCGTTATTTTCAGCTTTCGGCGTAATGGGGTTGTTCACCTTTAAATTAACTGTTAATATGATGTAGAGAGGGACATTCTGAGACAATTTGCAGTTGGTTTTCATTTTTTATTATTTGTGTTTTTTGAGTTATTTAGCTTTTTATTAACCAGCTTTCCAGTTTGCTATTTTTTGTTGCTAGGTTCCAGATTCCCCTAGCAACCCTTCACTGATTTGATTAAGAGACTGGAACATGAATAGGAGAGGCCTGAATAGAAAGATGAGGAATAAAAAGTAACAATAACAATATGCTTGTAGCCTTACAGAGTATTTGTTTTTATAGATGGGGTCAGTGACCCCCATTAGAAATCTGGAAAGAATCAGAAGAAGAAGGAAATTAACTCAAAACTATATATATATATATATATAAAAAAAAATAATGAAGACCAATTGAAAAGTTGCTTAGAATTGGCCATTCTATAACATACGAAAAGGTAACGTGAAGGTGAACCACCCCTTTAATGAATGGGATATTAACTGACTGCAGGGAACTGTACGAAATAGGAACTGGGGTGCAGTAAGAACCCCTATAATGCATGAATAGCAATAGAGAGCTATAATCTCGGCCATCAAGCAGGTCATCTATTAGTGATGTGCGAATAGCTTTTTGTCCTACTGCATTAAACTCAATATGGACTTTTTTTGTCCTAATGCATTATGGGCGTTTTTCATATGGCGACTTTTTTGTTTTAATGCACTTAAGTCAATGGGCGTTTTTTTCTTATGGCGACTTTTTTTGTTCTAATGCATTATGGGCGTTTTTCTTATGGCGACTTTTTTGTTTTAATGCACTTAAGTCAATGGGCGTTTTTTTCTTATGGCGACTTTTTTTGTCCTAATGCATTATGGGCGTTTTTCTTATGGCGACTTTTTTGTTTTAATGCACTTAAGTCAATGGGCGTTTTTTTCTTATGGCGACTTTTTTTGTTCTAATGCATTATGGGCGTTTTTCTTATGGCGACTTTTTTTTCCTAATGCATTAAAGTCAATAGGCGTTTTTTCTTATGGCGACTTTTTTTGTCCTAATGCATTATGGGCGTTTTTCTTATGGTGACTTTTTTGTCCTAATGCATTAAAGTCAATGGGTGTTTTTTTCTTATGGAGACTTTTTTTGTCCTAATGCATTATGGGCGTTTTTCTTATGGAGACTTTTTTTGTCCTAATGCATTATGGGCGTTTTTCTTATGGTGACTTTTTTGTCCTAATGCATTAAAGTCAATGGGTGTTTTTTCTTATGGAGACTTTTTTTGTTCTAATGCATTAAAGTCAATGGGCGTTTTTTCTTATGGAGACTTTTTTTGTCCTAATGCATTAAAGTCAATGGGAGTTTTTTTCTTATGGCGACTTTTTTGGTCCTAATGCTTTAAAGTCAATGTTTTTTTTTTCTCCTATCTCCTATGGCGACTTTTTTTGTCCTAAGGCATTAAAATCAATGGGCGTTTTTTTTCTTATGGCGACTTTTTGATCCAATGCATTAAAGTCAATGGAAGTTTTTTATTATCGTAATTTTTCTCTGCAAATTTTCCTGCGATGAGCTTTCGCCGCAGTTTTGCAAAAAAATATTGAACTATGCTGCAAATCCATGGCTGTTGAAAAATTCGCTCATCACTACCGACTATAATAAGGTGTGTACCTGGGGCAGGTATATTTCTGAATAAATTGTAAAGCAAATATCGCAATTGCCCTTTCTTATGGGAATACAAAGGACGTGTCATTTCCTCTCGGTTACGTTGTATTTGGTCCAACCGCAATGTCAACGAGTCTGTGTTTTCCAGGGTATTTGTTTGTGTTTTATCTGATTGTGACATTATCACAAAGTATGTGAAGTGACAGAGCAAACAAACTCACACTGACATTACAGACAAACCCACAGCTTGGATTTATTTGTCATCGAATTCTGAAAAAAAAATTCTGCAAAAGAGCTTTGAATGCGTGAGAGAGATATTGTCATTGTGCAAAGGTTACATTGCATTTCAGAATCTTCCCCAGATGACAATTTGCTTAGAATACTCTTTAAATGGCAAAAGGATAAAAAAAAAAACAAGGTTTTCGCGTGAATCCCTAAGCCAAATATTGACAAAAGGTGACAAAGAATGAAGGATCCCACCGAAACATTGCTGTTATCATCCTGTTGCTATTAAGAGAATAAAAGCATTTCAAGTACAGGTATGGGACCTGTTATCCAGAATGCTTGGGGCCTGGGACTTTCTGGGCAACGGATCTTTCTGTAATTTGGATCTTCATACCTCAAGTCTACTAGAAAATCATGTAAACATTAAATAAACCCAATAGGCTGGTTTTGCTTCCAATAAGGAACAACCCCTCAGTGACTTCTTATATCCTTATCATTTACAGTAGGGGGTACATTATCCCTTATAATAAATGAGTGATACTCAGAGTTCCCTGTATAACTCAGCCTGCAGCCTTGTGTCTTTATATGGTCACAGAACAACCCCTCAGTGACTTCTAATATCCTTATCATTTACAGTAGGGGGTACATTATCCCTTATAATACATGAGTGATACTCAGAGTTCCCTGTATAACTCAGCCTGCAGCCTTGTGCCTTTATATGGTCACAGAACAACCCCTCAGTGACTTCTAATATCCTTATCATTTACAGTAGGGGGTACATTATTCCTTATAATACATGAGTGATACTCAGAGTTCCCTGTATAACTCAGTTTGCAGTCTTGTGCCTTTATATGGTCACAGAACAACCCCTCAGTGACTTCTAATATCCTTATCATTTACAGTAGGGGGTACATTATCCCTTATAATAAATGAGTGATACTCAGAGTTCCCTGTATAACTCAGCCTTGTGCCTTGTGCCTTTATATGGTCACAGAACAACCCCTCAGTGACTTCTAATATCCTTATCATTTACAGTAGGGGGTACATTATCCCTTATAATACATGAGTGATACTCAGAGTTCCCTGTATAACTCAGCCTGCAGCCTTGTGTCTTTATATGGTCACAGAACAACCCCTCAGTGACTACTAATATCCTTATCATTTACAGTAGGGGGAACATTATCCCTTATAATACATGAGTGATACTCAGAGTTCCCTGTATAACTCAGCCTGCAGCCTTGTGCCTTTATATGGTCACAGAACAACCCCTCAGTGACTTCTAATATCCTTATCATTTACAGTAGGGGGTACATTATCCCTTATAATACATGAGTGATACTCAGAGTTCCCTGTATAACTCAGCCTGCAGCCTTGTGTCTTTATATGGTCACAGAACAACCCCTCAGTGACTACTAATATCCTTATCATTTACAGTAGGGGGAACATTATCCCTTATAATACATGAGTGATACTCAGAGTTCCCTGTATAACTCAGCCTGCAGCCTTGTGCCTTTATATGGTCACAGAACAACCCCTCAGTGACTTCTAATATCCTTATCATTTACAGTAGGGGGTACATTATCCTTATAATACATGAGTGATACTCAGAGTTCCCTGTATAACTCAGCCTGCAGCCTTGTGCCTTTATATGGTCACAGAACAACCCCTCAATCACTTCTAATATCCTTATCATTTACAGTAGGGGGTACATTATTCCTTATAATACATGAGTGATACTCAGAGTTCCCTGTATAACTCAGTTTGCAGTCTTGTGCCTTTATATGGTCACAGAACAACCCCTCAGTGACTTCTAATATCCTTATCATTTACAGTAGGGGGTACATTATCCCTTATAATAAATGAGTGATTCTCAGAGTTCCCTGTTTAACTCAGCCTTGTGCCTTGTGCCTTTATATGGTCACAGAACAACCCCCTCAGTGACTTCTAATATCCTTATCATTTACAGTAGGGGTACATTATCCCTTATAATACATGAGTGATTCTCAGAGTTCCCTGTATAACTCAGCCTGCAGCCTTGTGTCTTTATATGGTCACAGAACAACCCCTCAGTGACTTCTAATATCCTTATCATTTACAGTAGGGGGTACATTATCCCTTATAATACATGAGTGATACTCAGAGTTCCCTGTATAACTCAGCCTGCAGCCTTGTGCCTTTATATGGTCACAGAACAACCCCTCAGTGACTTCTAATATCCTTATCATTTACAGTAGGGGGTACATTATCCCTTATAATACATGAGTGATACTCAGAGTTCCCTGTATAACTCAGCCTGCAGCCTTGTGCCTTTATATGGTCACAGAACAACCCCTCAATCACTTCTAATATCCTTATCATTTACAGTAGGGGGTACATTATCCCTTATAATACATGAGTGATTCTCAGAGTTCCCTGTATAACTCAGCCTGCAGCCTTGTGTCTTTATATGGTCACAGAACAACCCCTCAGTGACTTCTAATATCCTTATCATTTACAGTAGGGGGTACATTATCCCTTATAATACATGAGTGATACTCAGAGTTCCCTGTATAACTCAGCCTGCAGCCTTGTGCCTTTATATGGTCACAGAACAACCCCTCAGTGACTTCTAATATCCTTATCATTTACAGTAGGGGGTACATTATCCCTTATAATACATGAGTGATACTCAGAGTTCCCTGTATAACTCAGCCTGCAGCCTTGTGCCTTTATATGGTCACAGAACCCCTCAGTGACTTCTAATATCCTTATCATTTACAGTAGGGGGTACATTATCCCTTATAATACATGAGTGATACTCAGAGTTCCCTGTATAACTCAGCCTGCAGCCTTGTGCCATTATATGGTCACAGAACAACCCCTCAGTGACTTCTAATATCCTTATCATTTACAGTAGGGGGTACGTTATCCCTTATAATACATGAGTGATACTCAGAGTTCCCTGTATAACTCAGCCTGCAGCTTTGTGCCTTTATATGGTCACAGAACAACCCCTCAGTGACTTCTAATATCCTTATCATTTACAGTAGGGGGTACATTATCCCTTATAATACATGAGTGATACTCAGAGTTCCCTGTATATCTCAACCTGCAGCCTTGTGCCTTTATATGGTCACAGAACAACCCCATCAGTGACTTCTAATATCCTTAACATTTACAGTAGGGGGTACATTATCCCTTATAATACATGAGTAGTACATGGTGTGTATATGTGTAAGTGCCAGTGAGAGGTGAGGGATGTGCCAGTGTAATGGAATGTGTATTGGCTCTAGGGAATTAGTAGTCAATGTGTTTATGAGCCGGAGAGGTATGTGTGTATGTGTGTAGTTATCAGTAGGTGTGTGTGTGTGTCATACATTAGTAATAGTGTGCGTTTGTCTCTCTGCTATAATCTCTGCCCCCAAGTATGTTCTTTAAGACGGAAGTTGTGCTTTGTCTATAATAATCCTTCCCAGGGGCTTATAATTCAATCAAACTCAATTCTTTATAAAGGACATGGAACTGAGTGTTAATTTAGTCTATGGCGGGCAGCATTTCATTGCTCGTGAACTGCAACTCCCAGAATTCTCAGTGAGCCGTCAGTTTTGCCTTCCAGCTGTCGTACCAAGGGGTTATTAACTTTTGAATTAACTGTTAGTAGGATGTAGAGAGGGATATTCTGAGACAATTTGCAGTTGGTCTTCATTTTTTATCATTTGTGGTTTTGTCGTTATTTATCTTTTTATTCAGAAGCTCTCCAGTTTGCAATTTTAACAATCTGATTGCTAGGGCCCAAATTACCCTAGCAACCATGTATTGATTTCAATAAGAGACTGGGAGAGGCCTGAATAGAAGGAAATGTAATGCAAAGCAACAATAACACTTGTTTTTTTTGTCTGTCCCCATTTGAAAGCTGGAAAGCGTCAGAATAAGAAAGCAAATAATTCAAAAACTATACCGAATAAATAAAGAAGACCAGCTGAAAAGTAGCTAAGAATTGGCCATTCTATATGTACAAATTAACTTAAAGGTGAACCACTCTTTTAAGGACTTAAAGGGGTTGTTCCCCTATAATGAACTGTTAGTATGATAAAGAGAGGGATATTCTAAGACAATTTGCAGTTGGTCTTCAGTTTTTATTCTTGAGATATTTTGCTTTTTATTCGGCAGCTCTCCAGTTTGCAATTTCATAGGAAATCATTCTGCTGATCACACGTTTCTAAGATCCCGGCTTCTCTCTTGTTTATTCTGATGTTGAACTGGAGTCAAAATAAACTTCTCTTATCTCCCAGCTCTGACTAAATGTGACTTTTTGGCCTAATTCTCTATGTCTCAGTGTAACACTATGTTCCCTTTATTCCCCAGTTGTGTCACTGCTTCTGCCCAGTTTAAAGGCAACTCCTTATGTGAATGACTGGTCCTTTCTTTGCATGGGAAATGCTATGAAACCTGCTTCCTATGAATTCTCATCATTACTGACCCTATTGCTCATTTTATCTCCCTTTTTCTGGATATTCACATCCCCTAGTGCCCTCATTTAGTACAGCCGCATGCTCATATGTACTCATGAAAAACTGTCCTTCTATGAAAGTGTGCAGTGTATGTGCGGCTTGTGTGCTGTCACCCCAATCTAATGTACTACTGTATTTTAGTACAAAGCCACTCATTTCTGTCCAACTTTATTTAGGGACATTAACCTCACACACAGCAATGTGGAGGCTTAGACATTTAAACTTACTGGATGAAAGTTTATGTAACCCTAGCAACAAGGCAGCCGTCTGAATGACAGAATGGAGAATAAATAAGAGAATCGGAAACTGATTTCTGGCCATGAATTCAGTGACCCTAGCAACAAGGCAGCAGTCTGAACGACAGACAGGAAGATGAATAAGAGGATCGAAAAACATTATCTGATTGTAAAGATCAGAAACCCTAGCAACAAGGCAGTAGTCTGAATACCAGAATGGAAGACGAATAAGAGAATCCGTAATAGTTTACTGGCTATAAGGGTCAGTGACCCTAGCAACAAGGCAGCAGTCTTAATACCAGAATGGAAGATGAATAGGAGGTACTGAAACTGCTTACTGATTGTAAGGGTCAGAAACCCTAGCTACAAGGCACCCGTCTGAGTACCAGAATGGAAGAAAATCAGTAATTTATAACAGGCTGTAAGGGTTAGTGACCCTAGCAACAAGGCAGCAGTCTGAATGACAGACTGAAAGGTGTATAAGAGAATCAGTAATTGCTTAGTGGATGTAAAGGTCAGTGACCCTAGCAACAAGGCAGCAGTCTTAATACCAGAATGGAAGATGAATAAGAGAAACAGTAATTGTTTACTGGATATAAGGGTCAGTGACCCTAGCAACACGGCAGCAGTCTGAATGACAGAATGGAAAATGAATAAGAGAATCAGTAACTGTGTACTGACTGTAAGGGTCAGTGACCTTAGCAACAAGGCAGCAAACTGAATGACAGACTGAAAGGTGTATAAGAGAATCAGTAATTGCTTAGTGGATCTAAGTGTCAGAAACCCTAGCAACAAGGCAGCAGTCTTAATACCAGAATGGAAGATGAATAGGAGGAACTGAAACTGCTTATTGATTGTAAGGGTTAGAAACCATAGCTACAAGGCACCCGTCTGAGTACCAGAATGCAAGATGAATAAGAGAATCAGTAATTTATAACAGGCTGTAAGGGTCAGTGACCCTAGCAAGAAGGTAGCAGTCTGAATGACAGGTTGGAAGATGAATAAGAGGATGAGAAACTGATAACTGACAAACTGACTGATGCATAGGAGAGGGTGTGAAGCAGCTAACTGTCTGACAGGTTCAGTAACCCTGGCAACAATCTAGCAGTCTGAATGACAGACTGGAACTGGAGGGGGTCTTAAACTGCAAACACAGCTGCGATAGTCGGTAACCTCAATAACAAGACAGTAGTCTGAATGACAAACTGGAAAATGAATAGGAGAGATTAACATGTTTATAAAACTGAGGGGCCCACGTCACTTCCATAGCCAGGGCCCCCCCGATCTTTATCTCCTGCAAGTCTGACACTACAAGGGAATTTACTCTTCTATTTTGTTAGGCTTCAACTTGCGCGGCGATCGGTTGTGCCATGATGAAAACCAACCTGTCCCTCGGCCATTCATTTCCCTCCTGTCAAAAATCCAACTTTTTCCTTTGTGTCTTTGTCTGTTTTCATTCATTCCCATGCCTTGTAGCGGACAGCTCACATCTCTGCCTTTCATTGAGGGCAGACGCTGGGGATAAATGATCACATTCCTTACCCTTCCAGCTCTCACATCCCCGGCAGAACAATGATGGGAAGTTTGATTTACTGTTTCTTCCACAATATTTGATCCTGACAAGAAACCACCATCATCATCATCATCGCCGTCATCATCATCAGCCAAGCCTTGATCAGCCTCTAACTGTGTTGTCATTCTACAGAAGAAACAAATCTGTCCCAGGGGTAAAAAAAATCGTCATGTTACTGAAGTCAGAGAGTGAGTAGAGCGTTTCTGAATTTGCTGTTAAACTGCAGCTCCCAGACGTTGTAGTGTAGATGGAAGTATTTATAGCATTGTACCCTTGTAGATCAGGTTAGGGCCCCGGTTGTACTGCAATATGAAGAGCCCTCTGTTCTCTAACTGATACATTTATTCCTGCTGTAAGTATCAATGTCGATTGATTCAAAGTCTTGCTGTGCTGAAGAGGGAATGCTGGGAGTTGCAGTCTCATTACACTTCCATGTTAATTAAAGGATAAGTAAATATGTTTTATTTGAATCTGAAGCCTGCTTTTTGTTGCAGTGCACTTGCCTGTGGCTCTTCTCTCTTTGTTGCCCAAACAAAGCCCCACCCATTCCCTAAACTTTTATGGAATGTTATATACAGAGTTGGACTGGGCCGGCGGGATACCCATTAGTCCCCAAGGTCTATTTCTTCCTTAAAGGATAAGCAAGCCTTTAAAATAAGTGAATGTTACATTGACGAGGGTGTTATTCTAAAGACTTTTGTAATGTACCTTCATTATTTATTTGTCTTTAACTCCAAGATATTAAGGGATACATGTGCTGTTAATATGAATGAATTGTGTTACAACAGCGCCACCTGCTGGTCAGTTTCCCACCAGTCTGACCACCAAGTAGTCAAGGAAGTTGTCAGGAGAAAGAAAGAGGCTTATGTTCTTCTGCTTAGGAAAGATGTGAGAAAGGTTTCTAATTTTATTCCTAAGCAAAAGAACATCAGAGCAGTCTCTTTCTTTCTCCTGACAACTTACTTGACTACTTGGTGGTCAGACTGGTGGGAAACTGACCAGCAGGTGGCGCTGTTGTAACAAAATTCATTCATATTAACAGCACATGTATCCCTTAATATCTTGGAATTAAAGAAAAATAAATAATGAATGTACATTTCAAAAGTCCTTAGAATAGCCCCCTCATCAATTTTACATGTTTGCAATGTCCCGTCTCTCTCTTTGATCTCCTGCACTGAACAGCCAGAAAAAGAAACAACGTTTCTAACTTAATTGGCTTTTGGCAGAGAGCCCAGAATACTTGGCAGGTGCACTTAGATACTTTTGTAACAATTTAAGATAAGCAGAGATACAATCGTAACTAATAAGATAAGCAGGTCTCTTGGGGGAATCGGTGACTTGCAGCTTAAAGGGCAATTCACCTTCATTAGCAAAACTGTAATAACACATAAAACCTGACCCTAAAACCCCCAGAAATGTGATCAAACTTTCGATAACCTACCAAATTTTGTAAAATGAACATGGGTAATTAGGGGGTGTGGCCATAAAATGGTCGTGGTCAATATGTGTTGTCATGGTCAACTTTTTGTGTTGGTCGGTGTTTCTGTGTTTGTTTTTAGGGTATTATTGGCTTTCTTGGTATCACTGGGCTTTTATCACAATATGTCGGATTGTTTGAGATTGCCGCAAGTAGATTTGCCTGCTTTGAACCGTTACTTTGGCGTTGAAGGGGTTAAAGGGTGTACTTATTTAATTTCAAGTGGCTTGTTTGCTGCCTTGTGTCGGAGATGTGCAGAATGGGAATACAAGCGCCTTCCAGAGCTGTTTGAATGCCGCACTAACAACCGCAGACATGTTTTTCTAGAGATAAGAATTCCGCGTTTGACATTGGCTGCGACGCTCGGCAATCATTCCCGGCACTTGTAGGCAAAGGACAAAACCTGCAACACGTTCGCTGGCGCAGCCGGGCCCCCCCCCCTCCATACGGCCGGCATTTTCAGTGGCGCACGGGCTGCCGGGGGGCCCTGGCCCGCTCGCACCCCCTGCTCCCCCGGTAGTTCCGCCACTGCCCACCCCTGACTTTCACTCTCAGACTCCAGCATATCCCTTCCCTGGTTTTAACTGCCCAATCCAGCATATCCCTTCCCTGGTTTTAACTGCCCAATCCAGCATATCCCTTCCCTGGTTTTAACTGCCCAATCCAGCATATCCCTTCCCTGGTTTTAACTGCCCAGTCCAGCATATCCCTTCCCTGGTTTTAACTGCCCAGTCCAGCCTATCTCTTCCCTGGTTTTAACTGCCCAGTCCAGCCTATCCGTTCTCTGGTTTTAACTACTCAGTCCAGCCTATTCCTTTTCTGGTTTTAACTACTCAGTCCAGCCTATTCCTTTTCTGGTTTTAACTGCTCTGTCCAGCCTATCCCGTCCCTGACTTTAACTCTCAGAGTCCAGCCTATTCCCTCCCTAGTTTTAACTGCTCAGAGTCCAGCCTATACTTTCCATGCTCAATTTTCTTCTTTGTATTTTTTCTTGTTTGTATGTTTATGCTTTCCATGCTCATAACCTTTACTTCCTATGCCCATTACTATGCCCCTAAGGTCTTTGTTTTTCAGCAACATGTTCATGGCATGTACCAGTGATCTCAGACATGCTTGGTGCGTGTAGAATGTATTGCTCTCTCTAGCCTATACTTTCCTTGGAATTCATGGCTTCCATGCCCATTACCCCAAATATGTTCTCAGATGTCCTCATTTTCTCATATCCTCATACACCCCCACCCCTCCTGTCCTTTTCTGTCTTCCTCAAATGGTTCTATCCAAGCTCTTTGTTGTTCCTTTATTGATGGCAGGGGGTTCTTTATGTTATTTAATGCATTTTTACTTTGTGTGGTCACATTTTATTGGAGTTTAAATGGGAAACCCTCATTCTTGCCTTTTCCCACAATATGGCTGCAAAGAGTAGATTCCCAAGGAAATGCTGATCTTGCCCCTCTTGTGTTTTCTCTTAGAGTCACGTGGCACCAGATATAGGAAAAACCCAGCAGCCCTCAGCTCAGTCTGTTGATCCCCTGGAATTTCAGGCAGAAGTTTAATGGAAGCCATCGCATGTTAAGGTAACAATATAATTATTCCCCAGGTACAAGCAGGGTCAGGCTTACTGGGCAGTGGGTGAGGTTTTGGGCAGATAGAGGGTCATGCAGTTACTGAATGATTGTTGGCAAGTAAATGGAAGGAATTTGGGGGTGCTGGGGTGAGTGCTTAGTGTGGTTTTGTGCTGAACATGACTTGGGGCCATAGGATTCTATGCAGGTGCAAACAGCAGAAATCAATGTATTTTGCACATTGTCCCATGCATTGTATACAAGTTACTTGACTTTTTGGCAACGCCATCAAGATTGTCCCATGTACTACTGTAGGACTGTGTATACAATTGACTGATTGGTGGTGGTTGATTACTGAGCTCGTTATTTCTGAATTTCTGATTCACAGAGGCTCAGACATGAGAATTAAATCTTTGTCTTGTCTCTTTAAATCTCTGTAACCAGGGCAGAATGTCTTATTTCTGCTGCTGATCATGAAATAAATGGTTATCATGTAAATAAAACCCCCAATGCATGGCCCATTATTATAGTAAAGCTGTAGGGTTTAATGAGACTCACCTATAATAAGATGGTATGGTCCAGGTAAGTAGCCATGTGACTGACTATCCATGGATGTGATCTGTAACCCGGTCAAAGAACATTGTTTGAACCCCAACGTTCCAAATATGGACCCAAGTGCAACAATGAACTGGACCAGTTTTTCACTTAAAGCATAAAAGTCCCACATCTTACTGGGTTTCTGGGTAAGAATAAGCTCGCTGCTCACCGGTACCAAAGCGGAGACAATCAGTGGCAAATGTCTCCATAACTTGATGGTTGACTTGACATGGGGAAGATGATGGCTCTGTGTCAGTATTCCAGTAAGAATGGAAGAATGTTACCCATGTAACCACATGTTTTTGGGGAATAAAACAGCTTTGCTTTTTTTTTTTTAAACAAATGTTGATTTAGGAGTCGGGTTACAACTCTCGCCCTCAATTGAACAGATTGTTGCTCAGTTGAGCTCATCGACTGCGGGGAAGTTGATCGCATAATGAGCACTGACTTTAAAGGAGAAGGAAAGCTACGGAGGCATTTTATTGCCAATTGATTAGCTGCAATAGTGCAGGCTATAAGACTATATTTATTCTGTATAATGTTTTACCATACCTGAGTAGAAAGCTCTAGAAGCTCTCTGTTTGTTTAGGATAGCAGCTGCCATATTAGCTTGGTGTGACGTCACTTCCTGCCTGAGTCTCTCCCTGCTCACTCATAGCTCTGGGCTCAGATTACAGCAGAGAAGGGAGGGGCGAGGGAGAAGAGCAAACTGAGCATGCTCATGCCTGGGTCAAGGAGGTTTAAAGGATAAGTAAACCTTTAAAATAAGTGAATGTAAAATTGAGGAGGGAGCTATTCTAAGCACTTTTGTAATGTACATTCATTATTTATTTTGTTTTTATTCCACAATATTAAGGGATACATGTACTGTTAATATGAATGAATTGTGTTACAACAGCGCCACCTGCTGGTCAGTTTCCCACTAGTCTGACCACCAAGTAGTCAAGGAAGTTGTCAGGAGAAAGAAAGAGGCTGCTCTGATGTTCTTCTGCTTAAGAAAGATGTGAGAAAGGTTTCTAATATTATTCCTAAGCAGAAGAACATCAGAGCCCCCTCAGGTTTACTTATCCTTTAAGTTAAAAGCAGAAAGTCTAAAACAGATGCCCATGAGTACACAATAGAAGGAAAGAAATGTGGTGTTTCTTTTGACAGGGGACAGAGCAGCATTACTTTGAGGGTTTACTGGTATATTTAGGTGGACCTTTCTGATAAGGCTTACTTAGTTTTAACCTTTCCTTCTCCTTTAATGCAGACGGCAGTTTGAAAATGACAGTTTTTTCTTAAAACATTCGTTTTTTTATAATTCTCTTTATCCTACAACTCTGTAGCTTGGAATTTAAGCAAGTATTTGGCTCCTGGAGTCACAGACTTTGGTAGGGTGCAACAGTGTCGAACTGGGATGCCAGGGACCCACCAGAAAACTGTGAGCCCACTTTCCAAACCGTTATCCCTACTCTCCTCACTCAAACTCTTTATTTTCCTAGTCTTTTATATCTACTTACTTTACTCTATTCTTCCATTATTACGCCTCTTTTTTCCCATAAACAAATAGGCTATGAAATAGGCCAAACGGTTAGAAGCAAGAGGGTCAACAGACACCTAGGCCCGTCTGAGTTTTCCCGGTTTCCCGGTGGGCCAGTTCGACACTGGGTTGCAATTATTACGAATGGCGGCCTGGGATGAGAAGACGATTCAAAGGCCATGGTATAAATGAAGGACAGTTTGCAGAGTGACTTGGATTTCTTGTGGATAGAGGGTACCTAATGTAATAGGAGAGGTTAACTTCCCCTTTAATATCTGCTCCAGTGCAGATGCCCTATTAGTAACCTTAAATGGCCACTACATTATGTTTCATTCTCTTTTTGTCTATTCTAAAGATAGAATGAAGATGTTAACTGGTGTCGTCAGCCTTGTTTAAAACTCAACTGCCATATTACCCCCTATATCTCTCCAGTAATTCTATATAATTAGCGACCCTGTTTTGGTTTTTTTGCCAATTCAAGCTCTGCTCACCCTTATAATATGCGCCGTATTTATCTGAATGAAAATAATTCCTGTTTATTGGTGAGATTTATCCCGCCATCATTACATTTCACATTAATGAGGTATAAAACTGCCAGGGCTCTAAGTGGCTCCTTTGCCGCCTCCATTCTGAGCGTCTGTTTCTTTTATATCCCTGTAACCTGTAGTGGAGCCTTATGGTAACAATCAGCGCAGTTTTCATTTGCTGACTTCTCTGGCACAGGATTTATTTGGGTCGGAATCAGGTGGAGACTTTTCAAAACTTGCTTCGTTCCAAGAAGGAACTGGACGTCCAAATCCAACACATTCCACACGCACACGCAGCCTGTCTGACATCACTGGCACATGCCGTAAACATGTTGCTGTTAGGAATTCAAATGAACATGTTGCTGAAAAACAAAGTGCCAGACCTAAGGGCAAGTCAGATGTTTCATGGTAAACAACGTGGGGTCCATTTAAAGGGGTAAGTCCTCTACAGGACCCCATTTCTTGGAATGAGGCATTCTCTAATTTGAGATAGGGCTCTACTTTAATAACAGTGTTTGCCTACACGTTACATCTCCCAGCATGCTCCAGCATATTATTAAAGGATAAGTAAACCTTTAAAATGAGTGAATGTAAAATGGATGAGGGGGCTATTCTAAGCACTTTTGTAATGTACATTCATTATTTACTTTTCTTTAATTCCAAGATATTAAGGGATACATGTGCTGTTAATATGAATGAATTTTGTTACAACAGCGCCACCTGCTGGTCAGTTTCCCACCAGTCTGACCACCAAGTAGTCAAGGAAGTTGTCAGGAGAAAGAAAGAGGCTGATGTTCTTCTGCTTAGGAAAGATGTGAGAAAGGTTTCTAATTGTATTCCTAAGCAGAAGAACATCATAAGAAGAAGCATTACTTGCTTCCCACCAGTCTGACCACCAAGTAGTCAAGGAAGTTGTCAGGAGAAAGAAAGAGGCTGATGTTCTTCTGCTTAGGAATAAAATTACAAACCTTTCTCACATCTTTCCTAAGCAGAAGAACATCAGATCAGCCTCTTTCTTTCTCCTGACAACTTCCTTGACTACTTGGTGGTCAGACTGGTCAGAAACTAACCAGCAGGTGGCGCTGTTGTAACAAAATTCATCTATATTAACAGTACATGTATCCCTTAATATCTTGGAATTAAAGAAAAATAAATAATGAATGTACATTGCAAAATTCCTTAGAATAGTCCCCTCATCAATTGTACATTCATTTATTTTAAAGGTTGACATATCCTTTAAGGGTTAAAGCATGCTGGGAGTTGTAGCCCAGCAATGTCAGGCAAGGATTGAATGTTCTTTCCAGCAGCTGCCTGGGAGACATGTGGCCCAGTATCGACCTGAGACCAGTTGTATTTAACACTCTCTAGTAATGTTTATGTTGCAGGGCTCAGGGTAGGGTTGTAATGGGAAACATCTGGGGAGCTGGTTAAAGCAAGGGTTGGGTAGTAAATTCTCTAAGCTAGGGGCGCCCTCTTCTGTTAAGTGGCACTCCGTGTTTTGGAGCTTTCTGGATAATAGATCCAGTAGCAGCCCACACACACACACACATACATATTTGCAGTGTGCATCTAAATGCATTGCTGATTTTCCAGGCTAGTTGTAAACGGGGAACTCTGCCCAGTAAATAACTATAATCATTTCTGTTTATTGGTGGGGATTTAACTGCAAACAATTGGGGCCTTCTGTTGCTGTTGGGCAGATCCGTAGCTGCGGAGTGGTTTAGGCTTCCCAGATGAGGTCACGTTTTCCAGAATATTCCAGTCATTTCCGTTGCGAGGATTCGAGGCATCCAAAAAAGTGTAATTCCCAGCGAGTGAAACATATGGGAGTTGGCTTCCATACGCTCCAGTAACAGGGAGGAATCCATGGGCTTAACTCTCCGGCTGCCAGAATAGTTTAAGGAGAAAGAGTTTAAGTTAGTTATTATATAGTTTGCGGTATATTTATAGAGGTATAAAGAAGGGTGTGGAAATATCGAATTTGCTGTGTGAAACATGGGGGATTATTTGCAAAGACTAATGAATGTGAGGTGCAGAGTAAAGTGTCAGTGGACCGTGGCCAAGCCAGATGCAAAAAGTACTGGGCCCATTTGTCCAGGATCCCAACCATAAACTTTATATTGCTGGGCCCCCATCTGGGGTTGCTGCTGATTGAAAGGGATTCTGTCCTGATTTTTATGATGTCGTTTTTATTTCGAAATGACACTGTTTGCACTGCAAATAATTCACTCTAAAATATCGTTGTAATATTGGTGTGTAGGTGCATCTCAGGTCATTTTGCCTGGTCATGTGCTTTCAGAAAGAGCCAGCACTTTAGGATGGAACTGCTTTCTGGCAGGCTGTTGTTTCTCCTACTCAATGTAACTGAATGTGTCTCAGTGGGACCTGGATTTTACTACTGAGTGCTGTTCTTAGATCTACCAGGCAGCTGTTATCTTGTGTTAGGGAGCTGCTATCTGGTTACCTTCCCATTGTTCTGCTGATTGGCTGCTGGGGGGGGGGGGACATCACTCCAACTTGCAGTGCAGCAGTAAAGAGTGACTGAAGTTTATTAGATCACAAGTCACATGACTGGGGGCACCTGAAAACCGGCAATATTTCTTGCCCCATGTCAGATTTCAAAATTAAATATAAAAATATCAATTTGCTCTTCTGAAAAAGCGATTTCAGCACAGAAGTCTGCGGGAACAACAATAATAACGGATGCATTTTGCTCATTAATGACCTGTGTGAGGTCACACATGGTCTCCCCAGTGAGACCATGTGACCTCTCGTAGAGAGGAATGGTTATGGCCAGCAAGATACAATGGTACCTTAAGCAAGACTGAAACTGCAAGTAATGTCCGTATCAGTATCATGGAAGCATAGGGAAAAAACAAGAGGGAGTTTACTGTTTATTGGGCTTAAAGAAAGCAATATTCATCATTTAATTCATCATCATCTTTTATTGATATAGCGCAGACAAGATACACAGTGCTTTACCTTAGTTATAACAAACAGGGAATAAATGGAGGATAAAAAAAAAGGGTTACAGATACAATAGGATTATAGTGCCCTACAAATTAGAGATTACAAGGTTAGGGTACAATTGAGACATTAGGATTTTAGAAACAATTTTGTGATTTATGATACAGCAATGATTGATTAATTAAGGTACATTGAATAAGCTTCTTTAAACAGATGGGTCTTTAAGGAGAGCTTGAAAGTTTGGAAAGAAGGAGAAAGTCTGACAGCTTGTGGCAGAGAGTTCCAGAGAAAAGCAGAAGCCCGAGAGAAGTCTTGTAGGTGAGAATGGGCAGAAGTGACCAGAGGAGAAGTGAGGGAAGATCAGAAGCAGAGCGTAGGTTTCGTGAAGGAGAGTATTTGGAGATTAGAGATGAAATATAGGGAGGGGTTTCATTATTAAGGACCTTGAATGTGAGTGTAAGTAATTTGAATTTGATTCTAGAAGAGATTGGGAGCCAGTGAAGGGACATACATATGGGAGCAGCTGATGTTGAGCGGCGAGATAGATGAATGAGTCTAGCGGCCGCGTTTAGAACAGATTGGAGTTGTGAAAGGTGACTTGTTGGAATACCTTTGAGGAGTAAGTTGCAGTAATCAAAGCGGGAAATGATGAGAGACTGAATCAGTGTTTTAGTTGATTCTGAACTGAGATATGTTGTGCAGGTGAATATGAAAAGATTTTGCAAGTGTTTGACTTTGTGGTGAAAAAGACAGATGAGAGTCTAAGATGACTCCTAGACAGCGTGCCTGTGTGGTGGAATGAAAGGTGGTGTTGTTTACGGTGAGTGATATCTGAGGGACAGGGGAAGATCTTGGAGGAAATATAATGAGTTCTGTTTTACAAAGGTTCAGTTTCAGGTGGCGCTGTGACATCCAGGAGGAGACAGCAGAGAGACAGTCTGTGACTTGGGAAAGGACAGAATTAGAAAGATCAGGAGTAGACAAGTAGAGTTGGGTGTCATCAGCATAAAGGTGATACTGAAGTCCAAACAACTGAATACGTTTTCATAGCGACGTTGTATAGAGCGAGAACAGCAGGGGGCCTAGAACAGAGCCTTGAGGAACTCCAATAGAGAGAGGGAACGTAGTAGAAGTAGAGTTAGAGAAGGAAACTTCAAAGGAACAGTCAGACAGATAAGATGTAAACCATGAAAGAGCAGTGTCACGAATGTAGGAGGAGTGTAGAATGTCAAGGAGGAGTGTGTGGTCAACTGTGTCAAAGGCTGCAGAGAGATCTAAAAGGATTGAATTCATAATTTTTGGATTTGATCAAATAACAAAACTGCCACCATACCTGTAGTTAGGGTTGCTACATTTTGGCAAATATATTACCGGCTGCGGAGGAGGCTGGTCTAGAGGCAATGATGAAAATGGGTGGGGCCATATCAGGATCTCTAACAGAGGGGGAAATGAAGGTTGAGTGGGGGGGAGATTGGAGAGGGGATTTGAGGCAGATCAGAGGTGATTGGATTGGAGTTGTTCCAGGGATAGAGGACTAGTTATTGCAAATTTAATGGCAAATACATTACTGGTAAATTTGTAGTAATGGCCTTGACTAGACGAGACACATTGGTGACAGGAGCATACACTGTAGAAGCCAACATGGTCTTTGCTTCAAGTGCATTGGTCATCTCCACCAACTGACCAGACACTGCGGCTGCCAACCATGCTGCATAGTGCTGCCTTTTCAGTACATGTACCCATGAGCATTGGCATGACATAAACTGCTGATGTAGCACATTATTCCCCTTTTTAGTGGCATTTGTTGTATGGCCATTTTTAGCCAGCTACAGTTAGCTGCCAGTTATATCCTGGGGTGACAGTCAGGCTGCTGTTACTATTCAACACAAATGGAGTTAAGATTGGGCCCAGTTTGCAAATAAATTTATATTTAGCCAGTTACACGTCTCATCTATATCAAGCCGCGGCTTGTGGCTCTACGTCTTGCTGTTTCCTTTTATGAAACAAAACCCTCTTCATTGCCTGATTATTCAACTTGGACCTTTTTTTTGTACTGTAAAATTCTGAGTAAGTATTCTAGCAGCTGACAACTAATTAGAAGCTACTAATTAGCTGCAACGTGGGATGGAAATGATGGATAACATCTGCTCTGTTTACAAGTGTGGGTTTTTTTCTTGCCATTTTCAATGAAAAGGTCACGACAAGAATAAACAATTTGCTTTACTGCGGAGCCGCTGCGAGACATGCCCGAGAAGCCTCTTAAATCCCAGCACATTTCACCTCCTTGTACTCGCATTTAGGCAAAACATTGTTTCCTCATTATTTTTTAATGTAAGGTTACGTTCTATATTTATCCTCCTCTTTTTGCAAATAATTCCCTATTGGGATGCCCTCGCTAAAATGTCAGGTCACTCTAGTGCATAGAAATGATCAGATCCACCTGGAATTGCTTTCAAATTAGAATAGAAAGTACCTGACCTTTCACTTCCTGATGGCAATGACCAGGGCTAATTAATGTTTCAAAATGTTATGTAAAAATGATCTCCATAGAGCGAGAGAGGCGGCTGAACTGGAAGATTATGTAACTATCTCATTATCGGGAACCTTGCTTAGGGATGGGTACACCCCACAAATGCACAGGGGATCCCTGCGGATTCCAGTGTTCACCAACGCCCTTTGAGGCTCCGGGCTTTCTGCTGCGGAAAACACAAGGGAAAGTGCGTAACAAAACAACAAGTCCGTAAACAAGGTACCTGCAAGGAATTAGAAGAGACGTGGTCGAGAATCAGGCAAAAAGTCAAAACCAGGAAAACAATCTTAGAGTAAACGTTTCGCTGGAACAGTAAACTGGAACCTAGCTTGCGTATTTTCAAAATGGAGACCTGTCCCTTTAAAGAATATTTGGCGCCAAGTTTGAATCTGGCGCCTCATCATGACGTCATGACGCTCAGCGTCACGACGCCAGCGTCAACCCGGAAGTGCACGCCTCCGCACTGAGAGCCTACGAGAGCAATCTCCCGGTGTGTCTTACAGATTAATTAGGAAGTTGTTTTCTTGCTATAAAGGCACCCAACCCTTTCTTGAATGAAGAAATGCAGAAGAATGCAGTGGTTGTTGGACTTTTTCAGTTCAAGTTCCCCTTGGAGGTCCAACCTTTGGGCAGGGCTCCCCTTAGCTGATGTCAAGTAAAGTTTATCTGAAATAATTCCAAAAATATCTTAGATAGCAAATGCATGTACACACAAAATCCCATCCTCATTAAATTTCCTGTTGGGCTTCCAGGTGTACAGGTGATCTAGAACAGCTTCTTCCCAACTTTTGCCCTACTGCTCCAAGCATTCCCCACGGGAATTAAACCAATAATTGGGAAACCACTGATGTACTTTCCATCAGAGTTGCCTCAGAAACCAAAAGTAGACCTACAGTTACAACACTAGGGGTGTCAATATGTTGGGCACAAACTGATGACCTTTGTGGCCCAGGCTGGTGCATTTTCAGTAATGTCCAGTGAGCTTTCTTTACGGTGCAGCAACCCATGTTTGATCCATTTTCCAAGTGTCCCATGCACAGCCCAGGGCAGGAATGGTTTGGCAAGTTTGCTATATATTGTGCATGTGCCTCCCTAGGGATTCATGAGAGATAGATCAAACATTGAGGTGTCCTAGAAGAAAAATTTTTGTGTCAGTGCAATTTTTAAGGAATAAAATGCATAATAACCAAAGCTAAAAGTTACGTGATCTTTCTACCATTCTGCCACGCTATTTCTGGTGTTTTAACCAAGATTTCATTTTTCACTTGTTCTGACTGATGACTAAAGAACAAATATCTTAAAAATCAAAATGTTGAATTTCCCATACAAAATGAATGGGAGTTGTAGCCACCATATGTAAAATAATCATGTACTGATAGATTGTTAGCTCTTAAAGTCATCTCATGCACAGTATAACCCACTGAAACTTGAACTGATATGCCCCCTACTTTATCTGAGGGTAATAGAATCTCCTCTGTGATTTCTTATATCCTTGACTTTTACAATTGGGGAGAAGTTATCCCTTGATATAACCTCATCATAAATGAGACATGACCTGACCATGTTCTTGAACCCTGGAAATCACTGCTCTACTATATTAGCAGATGACAGACATTGAATTCATACTGTACTGTAAAAAAAAACACCTGCGCTGTAAAAGCTGTCCAAACTGTCAGGAATCATAACACACACAGCAGAGAAATATACTTCTGAGAAATCTACAGGTCCTACATAAGGTCAAGGCTGTTGTTCTCAAGAAACGTCACCTGCCAGAACAGAGAAAGCCACTACAGGGTTTTCTGTTGAGATGGACTTCAGCCAGGGGCATTTGGGGTCATTCACTTTCTATTCCTTTTCTCCAGGGAGAACTTCAACATCAAAGGTTATTTTTAATAGTATCATACTTTTTATCATAGAGGTTCCTTTTATCTGGAGCTGTCTAGAGATAAAGCTCAGGTCTACCAATGTGGCAAGTTGACATTCTAATTAACAACAGTTAATTGCATTTCCTTATGTCAAAGTTATGGAAACTGGTGCTCAAAAACATCTATCTAGTGTTGGTCTTCTAGGACCGACCAGAGAACTTGACAACCTAAGTCTATCATATGATCACGGCATCTCTCAGCCTTCTGTAAGGTTTACAACGGGGAACCGCTGTAACCGAGGATAGCCACTCCATGGGGAGTGGATATGGTGGGAGCCCAGGGGTGTAGCCATAGGTGATTGGAGGCAAAGACATGATGATGAAAGTAATAGATTTATTGGCAGCCAGAACATAGAAAACAAAAAGGCAGGAACAGGCAAAAGGGCCAATCAAGGTAACCACATGGTGAGGGAAAAAATGGGGAACACAGGAACAAAAGGTACTCACTCAGGAAATAAGGTAACAAGGCATTCAAGGTTTTCAAGGTTCAGGTCGGCAGGTCAGGAACAAACAAAATACATTTTTGTTTATAAAGGGAAGGTGATTAGGAATGGGAGACACATGAGGGTAAACGAGGTGGGTGGAAAACATACTGTGAACAGGCAGATAACAGAAACACTAAACACAGAACCAGTCCCGAGAGCCCCCAGTGGCTCATGAGGTAAATGCTGCAAATGACCAGAACAGCACAACCAGAGTTCAAGTCCCAGGCTGATCCTGACACCCTCATTTCAGAAGGCCAGTTATGGGATAATTACTTTATTCTGTTTCTAGCTCATGTGAATGACTTAATCCATTGACCTGGATGACCTGTAAAGGTGGCCATACACAAGGAGATCCACTCATTTGGCGCCAAACGAGTGGATCTCTCCCCGATTTTCCCACATTGAAGCGGGTGATATCGGGCTGATCTGATCAGAGCAGAGGTTTTTTAAACCGGAAATTCGGCTTTACTCGGGCGAGAGAACATTGCTGCCTCCCCCCAGGAAATGGATTCGGGCCGGGGGAAGGCGGCATTACTGGAGCCGCCTCAGGCGGCAATATACACAGGAACGGCGCTGTGTAGATGAACAGTCCTCTGCCCATGGTCATGAAGTTAAAAAACAGCTTAAATGCCCAGCACCAACCAGTTATCTCCAATGTGTTCTACTCAGTAAGGAGTGGTCATACCCTACTTATCTTGGATCACACGCTCCATAGTGTGTTGAGATAAGGTTTCAACCTATGAACAGTCTGTTACAAAAAGCCCTCTGCTTATTTCAAGAAGTCCAACAACAACCAACTACCTCCGATGAGTTCTTCTAAATGGTTACACATAGTCTACTCGGTGAGGACCAAGGCTGAAGGTCTTAGTTCAGAAATCTTGGATCACATATTGTCAGGGAGCCGGGAGCTCCCTCCAGGGAGGTTGTCTGGATCAAGGAGGAAGCCCTCTTGAGGGAACAAGGTCGCGGTATCCAAAGGGTTAAACGGAGAATAGTCAGGATCAGGCAAGAGTTCACAGGCAGGCAGAATACAATCAAAGTCCAAAGTCCAGGCAAAGGGTCAGGATACAAGGCAGGAACAATATTAGGCAATAAGGCACACAGGGAACCCAGGATATGCTTCAGGAAAGTAATCCTATTCTTGGGCGCCATTCTGGTTGGCGCCATTGGCGTTTTTATTTTCAAATTTGGCGCCATTCTGACGTCATTGACGCTCTTGCGCCGACGTCGGCGCACTGACGTCATCGCCCGGCGCCGCTACCCACGTGGCGGCCATGGGCGCCGCCATTTTGGGAGCGACGCCGGCGAAGATGGACGCGCCGCCCGGAGCTCCTGGGCCTGCTCCGGGCGGCGATCGTTACAGTACCCCCCCCCTCACGGGGGGCCTCTGGACCACCAGGACTTGGCTTCTGGGGAAACTTGGAATGGAACTCCCTCACCAGACGAGGAGCGTGAACATCACGGTGTCCTTCCCAGGAGCATTCTTCAGGGCCAAAGCCCTTCCACTGAATGAGGTACTGAAGGGACCCTCTGGAGATTCTGGAGTCTAGGATTTTCTCCACCTCGTACTCGAGTTGACCCTCCACTGAGATGGCAGGAGGAGGAGACTGACGGCCAGAGAACCGGTTGGTGATGGTGGGTTTCACCAGAGACACGTGGAACACGTTGGGGATTCTCATCTCTGGTGGAAGCTGGAGTCTGACAGCCACAGGGTTGATTATCTCCAAGATGGGAAATGGTCCCACGAATTTTGGACCCAACTTGGGAGATGGTATCTTCAACCGGATATTCCTGGAAGAGAGCCAGACATTATCACCCACCTTGTAGAGAGGAGAGGATCTTCGACGACGATCCGCGAAAGTCTTATGAACAAGAGCACTCTTCTCTAGGTTCAACTTGGTCGCAGCCCAAATAGCAGACATATGGGCTGCGGAGTCGTCAGCAGCCGGGACGTCAGATAGCATAAAGTCTTGGGGAAAAGCTTGAGGATGCTGACCATACACCGACATGAACGGAGACCTTCCTGTAGAGGAATGACGAGCATTATTATGAGCGAATTCCGCCCATGGGAGGAGATCAGACCAGTCATCCTGGCAGAGGGATACGTGGTTCCTCAGGAACTGCTCCAGGGCTTGGTTGACACGTTCAGCTGCCCCATTCGTTTGCGGGTGGTATGCAGATGAAAACTGAAGAACAATTCCCAGGTCTTTGCATAAGGAACGCCAGAACTTGGCAGTAAACTGGGTGCCTCTATCGGAGACGATCTCCACCGGGAAACCATGCAGGCGGAAGATGTACTGGATAAATAGCTGGGACAACTCCACCGCAGAGGGCAACTTCTTCAGAGGGATGAAATGGGCCATTTTGGAGAAGCGGTCAATAACAACCCAGATCACAGTATTCCCACCGGAGGGAGGAAGTTCGACAATAAAGTCCATAGAGAGGTGCGTCCATGGACGAGAGGGTACCGGCAAAGGCTGTAACAACCCACTGGGGCGGGAATGGCTAGGCTTAGAAGTGGCGCAGACATTACAAGCAGCCACAAAGTCCTTTACATCCTTGCGGATATCAGGCCACCAGACTAGGCGCCTCAAGAGTTCAAGGGTCTTAGCCGAACCAGGATGTCCAGCTTGCCTGGAGCAGTGGGTTTGTTGCAGGATGGCCAGGCGAAGTTCTGGAGGGACGAAGGCCATGCCAATCGGAGTATCTTGAGGAGCCGAGGACTGCCCAGCCAGAATCTGGTCGGCAAATTGGGGATACAGAGAGGCAATGATCTTGACTGGTGGAATGATTGGTTCCTGTCTCTCAGGGTCACGGTCCACCGGAGTGAAGCTACGAGACAAGGCGTCGGCCTTCAGATTTTTGGAACCTGGGCGATAAGTCAAAACAAAGTTAAATCGGGAAAAGAAAAGGGCCCACCTGGCTTGTCTGGGATTTAGCCTCTTGAGGGACTGTATGAACTCCAGATTCTTGTGATCAGTGAAAATCTGGACAGGAATTTCAGAACCCTCCAGGAGGTGACGCCATTCTTCAAGGGCAAGCTTGACTGCCAAGAGTTCTCGATTCCCGACGTCATAGTTCTGCTCTGCGGATGAGAACTTCTTGGAGAAAAACGCACAGGGGTGCAATTTTCCATCAGAGGAATGTCTCTGAGACAGGATAGCTCCGGCTCCGACTTCAGAAGCATCAACTTCGATGCAGAAGGGTAGTGCAGGATTGGGATGTCGAAGAACAGGAGCGGACGTGAAGGCCTCTTTCAAGGACTGAAAGGCTTCTATAGCAGATGGAGGCCACAGGCTGGGTTTACCCCCTTTTCGGATGAGGGCCAGGATAGGTGCAATGCGGGAAGAGAACCCCCGGATGAACTGTCGATAATAATTAGCAAATCCGATGAATCTCTGGATTGCTTTGGTACTCAGTGGGAGAGGCCACTCCTGGATGGCCGACACTTTCACGGGGTCCATCTCAAATCCCTCTGGAGAGATAATGTATCCTAGGAAGGGGATCTTGGATACCTCGAAAACACACTTCTCCAACTTGGCGAAGAGAGAGTTCTTCCTCAGACGAGAGAGTACCTCCTTCACCTGGGAGCGATGACTTTCAAGGTCCTTGGAAAAGATCAGGATGTCGTCCAAGTATACGACTACGAACCTTCCTAGGAGATCTCGGAACACATCATTCACAAACTCCTGGAAGACGGCAGGGGCATTGCATAGGCCGAAGGGCATAACGAGATATTCATCGTGCCCATCCCGAGTGTTGAATGCCGTCTTCCATTCGTCACCCTCCCGGATGCGAATGAGGTTGTAGGCCCCCCGGAGATCCAACTTGGAGAAAATCTTTGCCCCTTTCAGCTGGTCAAAGAGCTCGGCAATCAGGGGCAGAGGGTATCTGTTTTTCACGGTGATCTTATTCAGACCCCGATAGTCTATACAAGGCCGAAGGCCTCCGTCCTTCTTCTCCACGAAGAAGAACCCAGCCCCTGCAGGAGAGGTAGAAGGGCGGATAAACCCCCGCTGGAGATTTTCTTGGATGTACTCCTTCATAGCGGTAGTCTCTGCAGGAGAGAGAGGGTAGGTGCGCCCTCTGGGGGGCATAGCTCCAGGCAGGAGTTCAACCGGACAGTCGTAGGAGCGATGTGGGGGAAGGAACTCTGCAGACTTTTTACAAAACACATCGGAAAATCCCTTGTAAGTGGAGGGCAAAGTCTTTAATTCCGCAGAGGAGACATTCACCTTCTCGAGGGGTTTTGGCGGAAGGCAATGTTGCAGGCAAAATAAACTCCAACGAGAGATCTGCCCAGTGGACCAGTCTATGGTGGGGTTATGCAGACGTAACCATGGAAGACCCAATATCACTGGAGTAGAAGGACAGGGGATGATGAAGAAAGAAAGCTTTTCTTGATGCAGCGCCCCAACTTGTACAGATAGTTCCGCCGTGAACTTTGTGACGAATTCAAACTCCAGGGGTTTGTCATCTATGGCAGTAATTCGCAGGGGAGAAGACAATGGAAGCAGAGGAATCTTCATGCGTTCGGCAAAAAAGGCATCCATGAAATTGCCATCCGCTCCGGAGTCGAGGAAGGCCCTTTCGAAGATAGACTTACTTGCCAGGTGAATCTGCAAAGGAAGGAGAAGCCTGCGTGAATTTTCTTGATACTTCTCCAGAGAACCTCGAGTGATGCCCCCTACATGAGAAACCTGAGACATACCTCGGGGTACAAAACTCTTGGCTTTGGCAGGACAGGCGTTGGCAAAATGGGAATGCCCACCACAGTATAAACAGAGACCTGCCATACGTCTTCGGAGTCTTTCCTGCTCGGAGAGGCGAGTCTTTCCTACTTGCATGGGTTCCTCCAAGGGAGACGTCGACACATGGGTCACAGGAACAGCGGGTGTTTGCAGAATCGGCCTTTGAAAGCGAGGGGCCAACATGGGAGAAAATCGTCTACTGGGCTCTCTCTCCACCTGGTGCTCTCTGAGACGAGTGTCCACCTTAATGGATAGAGCGATCAACCCTTCCAGGGTGTCAGGAGTCTCTCTGGAGACGAGATCATCTTTGATGCGGATAGATAGGCCTTGGTAGTATACAGCCTTGTAAGCGTCATCACACCAGGAAGTCTCCGCCATCAGTGTTCGGAAGTCTATAGCATACTCATTGACACTGCGGCTTCCTTGCCGGAGCTGCAAGAGACGGGCAGGGGCGTTCGTAACCCGACCTGGAGCATCAAAGACTATACGAAAAGCTTGGAGAAAGTCTTTAACATCAAAAGTCAGCGGGGAATTCTTCTCCCAAAGAGACGTTGCCCACTCCAGTGGTTTGCCTTCCAATCGAGACATCACATACCCCACCTTGGAACGCTCGCTTGGAAACTGTGTGGGTTGGAACTCAAATTGAATTTGGCATTGCGTGGCAAATCCCCTGCAAGCTTGTGGGTCCCCACTGAAACGAGGGGGAGGTGGAATGCGAGGCTCACCTGTCGGGTAGCTTGTGTTCGTGGGGGCTGCCGCCATGGGGGGATCCCCAGTAGGTGGAGCAGTGGAGGACGCAGAAGGCACTTGAGCCAGCAGGACATCGAGTGCTTGCCCAATGCGAACCTGCTGGTTTTCGTAGTCCTCCATGCGGGATGCCAGTCCGCGGAGCGCTCGTCCGACATGAGGTGTGGCTTCCTCAGAAGGATCCATGGCCCAAGAATAAAATCAGGGAGCCGGGAGCTCCCTCCAGGGAGGTTGTCTGGATCAAGGAGGAAGCCCTCTTGAGGGAACAAGGTCGCGGTATCCAAAGGGTTAAACGGAGAATAGTCAGGATCAGGCAAGAGTTCACAGGCAGGCAGAATACAATCAAAGTCCAAAGTCCAGGCAAAGGGTCAGGATACAAGGCAGGAACAATATTAGGCAATAAGGCACACAGGGAACCCAGGATATGCTTCAGGAAAGTAATCCTATTCTTGGGCGCCATTCTGGCGTCTAGTTGGCGTTTTTATTTTCAAATTTGGCGCCATTCTGACGTCATTGACGCTCTTGCGCCGACGTCGGCGCACTGACGTCATCGCCCGGCGCCGCTACCCACGTGGCGGCCATGGGCGCCGCCATTTTGGGAGCGACGCCGGCGAAGATGGACGCGCCGCCCGGAGCTCCTGGGCCTGCTCCGGGCGGCGATCGTTACACATATTTGTGATCACATGGTGTCACTTTACCATTCAGACACCAATGTAAGTCTCAGCTCCTGAAAAGTAACTAGGGTTGCTTTCAGGAATTGTAGAAACATTTTTGGGGTAAATTTCAGATTGGATTATATAGTACAATTGGTAACAGAAGTATATTTCAAGTATGGGGGACTTCAGATGCCAGAAAGGTTTCCCAAACTTGTTTATGGAGCTTCCTCATGAATCCACTTTGGTATTCTGGTGAAAATATCGCCTTCTCGTTGGTTGTTTGACTTACTAGTATTATATTCTCTCTTTCTATTTTACTTTTGATGTATCTGTTTCTTCCATTGTTCTTCTCAGGTTAAGGCATGGTCTCCTACCTGACAGAAATGGAAGTAGCAAGCTTGACATTACATTAACTTATATAGTAAACACAATTCTATTTGCCAAATTAACCTGTAATTTTGTAGTTTTTGTGCCATGGTCATACAGAAGGTTTCTTGTTTTCTGATCAGAAGGTCATTGTTTACAGTCACAAGGAAGAACCATGTGATAAGTAAGAGTTTAATTTTTTTCCCACATCATTCTGACCATGCTGGAAACTGTATATCACAATAGACGTAGGACCACGAGTCTGGCTTCTCCGCCTTAAAGCAAGTCACTTAGTTCTGTGTCCTTAATGAGTTCTTAGCCGCTTATATTTACTGATGCATAACGTTTAGAAACGTAGCAATAGCAACTGCCATAAACCCAGTCAGGTGTGATATCAAGCAGCCGTGATTTTATCCCCTCTTGAAATAAAAACAGTTTGTCTCTTAACCCCTTCTGAAGCCCAGGGAATACTCAGGAGCCAGTAGCAGTGCTTTCATTTGTGGTAGTGCTTCCCACAGCGAATAGACTTTATATAAAGTAGAACATTCAAACATTATCTCTGCTTCTTCTCTCCCTACTATATCTGCTATCCCACAGTCACACTCCCTTCCCAGAGACTATTATCCACTGTTACTATAGGCACCATCTCTCCCTACTATACCTGCTATCCCACAGTCACACTCCCTTCCCAGAGACTATTATCCACTGTTACTATAGGCACCATCTCTCCCTACTATACCTGCTATCCCACAGTCACACTCCCTTCCCAGAGACTATTATCCCACTGTTACTATAGACACCATCTCTCCCTACTATACCTGCTATCCCACAGTCACACTCCCTTCCCAGAGACTATTATCCACTGTTACTATAGGCACCATCTCTCCCTACTATACCTGCTGTCTCACAGTCACACTCCCTTCCCAGAGACTATTATCCACTGTTACTATAGGCACCATCTCTCCCTACTATACCTGCTATCCCACAGTCACACTCCCTTCCCAGAGACTATTATCCACTGTTACTATAGACACCATCTCTCCCTACTATACCTGCTATCCCACAGTCACACTCCCTTCCCAGAGACTATTATCCACTGTTACTATAGACACCATCTCTCCCTACTATACCTGCTATCCCACAGTCACACTCCCTTCCCAGAGACTATTATCCACTGTTACTATAGGCACCATCTCTCCCTACTATACCTGCTATCCCACAGTCACACTCCCTTCCCAGAGACTATTATCCACTGTTACTATAGACACCATCTCTCCCTACTATACCTGCTATCCCACAGTCACACTCCCTTCCCAGAGACTATTATCCACTGTTACTATAGGCACCATCTATCCCTACTATACCTGCTATCCCACAGTCACACTCCCTTTCCAGAGACTATTATCCACTGTTACTATAGGCACCATCTCTCCCTACTATACCTGCTATCCCACAGCAACACAGACCAATTGAGACCCTTCAGGGAAGGCATAAGTAGCAGATACATATGTTACTAATTGTCTCTTTGTTGAACTCTCCCTTTCATGGTATGAAACTGTTTTGCAGATGTTTCTTTAAAAACATTTAGGACATGCTTGTCCCCATCTGCAGGAATTCCTGTCTTCTTCATTCTTCCAAGTTCCTACCATAATGGGGGAGGGGGGACCTGATAAATCCAGTATGTTGGCTGCTCTACCCTTAGCACTTGGCCAACTCTCCCTATTGTGCCGATTCCTCAGTAAAGGTCTCATTAGCATTTTGATAGGCTGACACGCTGTGTCGAGGGTCTGATATATGACTATTGCTGGTTTGCAGATCAGAAGATAAAATTTGTGCTTTTAATTGTATTTTTGTTCTAGTGCCATTTGCCTATTAGGCGCTCTGTTCATTTGCAGTAACCATGGTTTTATTTAATAGGGTTGAACAAACATGCAATTTTTTATTATTTGATTTATTTGTAATAACAGCACTGCAGGTGTTGCCAAACTACATCTATAAACATTTCCAAAGTTATTCCGGGAGAGTCTTGTGGCTGCTATTTAAGGTCAATGCTCTTAGATATTCCTGGAATCCCAGCCAATTAGGTGAAGAATTCCATGCTTTTCTAGATATTTTGTTTCAGGATTGCTCATATATACATATATCTGTAACACTCTCAGAGACTCTTAAGAATAAAACATATTCTGCCTTAAAGGGCAACCCATTGGCACTTTCTAAAGCAAAACTTGTTCCCGAGGAAATGAAGCTCAAATTATTCAAAGATTAAGTTCCCCTTTAAAAGTGACCATCCTTATTTTTTTTTTATCTCTCCCTAAAATGGTTAAATGGTACTCACAAAAAAACAAACCACAACCCTTAAAATTCCACGTCCTTGGGCATATTTGGTTTCTCTATGTGCCAGCTGTTGTGCCCGTCCTTCTCTGCTGTTGTGTAACGGGTTTTGTCTACTGTGAAACTCAAGTTCCCCTGGCACCGATCGTTCAGCATTTGGAATCACTAGTCAGTGCGGGAACATTATTCTTCCCCCTTGAGGTTTAATTAGTTAAATTGGATGTCACCGTGAAAGGTCGGCTTGTTATTCTTTTTTCCGTACGTTATCAACGCTCCAGGGAATGTTCGTCACCAGCACATCAAAGACTAATATTATGGTCCATAGCAGGGAGAAGTTATAGGTAACCCTTGTGGCTGCGGGTCTCTCGGGCATCCAAAGAAATATCTCAAGTGCCTGTTGCTATTTGCTTGCTGATTCAGTCCCTTATTGCAGCATTAACAAAAAAAGATGAATAAAATGGTAGCGATACTCCCCTGAAAACCTATAACGTTGACAACCATTAAGTAGCAGAAAGCAGCAATCGAGTAGGCAACAAATACACTTGCAAAGACCAATCCTCCCCATAGAACTTACATTTATCGACATGTGTATTGTTAGACATTTCAGACTTTTGCAAAAGTGGGGATGAATGGAGAGTATTTACAGTGGCTGAGCCTCATGTGACAGTTTAAATATTTTTAGCAGTTCCATTCAAGGCTGTCTTTATTAGGGGCCGGGCCTCACGCAAAACAAACAACATAGGACTTCATTATTTACATATGATAAGAATGTCCAGCCTGTTTACCTTCATATTGTGCTTAACTACAACCATCAGCGCCCAGAAAATCCTGGAGGGTTGTAGTTGGGTGTCACTGTCACCATATTGCTCTTTGTTTCCATCTTATCCTGCTGGTTTTATCTTGCAATACTATTGTCCTAATGTCTCTGCCTTGTCCTACTGCCATCCTTTTATCATAGTGTTGTTACCTTGTTCTCCTGTCACCATCTTGCCCAACTGTCACAGTCTTGTCCTACTGTTACCATCTAGCCCTACTGTTGTCATCTCATTTTACTGTCAGCATCTTGTCTACAGTCTCCACAATGGTCTACTGTCACCTTCTTGTCCTACTGTTACCATCTAGCCCTACTGCTGTCATCTCATTTTACTGTCAGCATCTTGTCTACAGTCTCCACAGTGGTCTACTGTCACCATCTTGTCCTACTGTTACCATCTAGCCCTACTGCTGTCATCTCATTTTACTGTCAGCATCTTGTCTACAGTCTCCACAGTGGTCTACTGTCACCTTCTTGTCCTACTGTTACCATCTAGCCCTACTGCTGTCATCTCATTTTACTGTCAAACACTTGCCTACAGTCTCCACAATGGTCTACTGTCACCATCTTCTCCTATTGATGCTATTAGTAATGTGCGGACCACAAAAATTCAACTCACCCTAAGCCATCTTCACCAGCCCACCACCAAACAGCCCAGTAATTTACCGGTAGATCCACAACAGCTTAGCTCCATCTCTGATGTTAAAAAGGGGGAAAGCTTACAGCTATAAATAGAGGGTGCTGGAGGCAGCAGAAGTGGGTCAAAGGAAGGTTTTAGGCAAGCGTAAGGAATAGCTCAGCCCCAACCCTATCACAGCCTGTAAAAATGTTGACCCGAACCTGCCCCAACCCGTGGGACCTAAAGGTTTTGGGCTGACCTTCACATCACTAGTTGACATTTCATCAGAAGATAAGTTATGCTAGGGGGGACCTCTTCATTAAGAATGGTTAAAAAATCACTATGGAGCTTATTCACTAACACTGGAATGTCAAGGCAGGGACCTCCGACATCCTTCCAGTTTGTCTTGGAAGACTGTACTATAAGAGGCATATTTATTATGCTTTGTAAAACGAAATTCGCTGAAAAAACTGGAAAAAGCTTTTATTAAGGTGAGTGTAATTTTGCGCCATGGGAATACCAGATGTGATGCTGTTATTTTACATTGCTTACGGTGGAAGTCACTCTAAGAAAAAGAGAATACAAAAAATCTTTTTTACAGTGAAGCTTGGCGATGTGTGATATATATAATCCTGCTGTTTTTTGCCCAGCATAATAAATATGCCCCTAAATGCATTGGACTGTTTTAAAAGAAACGTCCATGTCCTGTCGTCTGAAACATGTTTCTGTTCCAATAAAAGTAAAAAAAAACTTTTTATTTTTAATCAGCTTTTTCTTTTTGAAATATTTCTCTTCTTTTTATTCTGGATACACGGTAAACACAAAACCCTATTTATAAAGGTTATATTTAGGGCTGATATCTGTTGCTTTTAGGCTAATGACATGATTGCAGCCATGAAAATGAGCATTTCAGTGGTGGCTTCCATTAATACAAACGACAACAGGGCCAGATTCAAGCACTTCTCCGGAAGATAAAAATAACTGGTGACGAATAAATCCTATGGGTCCTGATATGAACTTATGAACTCATTATATATGATCCGCTAATTAGAAATTCATTTAGAATCACACCGCAAGCCTACAGAGAATGGAAGGCAGCTTGGGAACCCTTAGAAACATCTTTATTTGTGCAAGGTCAGGAAGACCATAATAATGGCAAACCTAAAATTTATTGGAAGTTTTATGGCCTTCAAGATGTAACCCCCATGATAAACTTCCTTTGGTTACGCGAGAATACGAATTTTTAACGATTTTCTCTTTTTCTTTCCAGGTGTCAAGAAATTTTACTCAAGAAAACTTTATAAGAGAAAACTTTCCAGCTAAAATATCCAAACCAGGTCAAGAATTCCATCTCGGATTTCCAGCTCTGATCGGGAAAACAAATTTAAACCAAAAAATGTTGTCGATTCTGCAGATATGCGGAAGTCAACTGGCAGAAATCGGACTAAGAAAAGCACAATTTTAGCAAAATAACCATCAACTCAGTTGAGCACGGACAAAAGTCTGGCCTACTGGTTATTGGACTTGGAATTACGTCTCCAGTGGAGGATTTCAATTAAATGATGGCTTTAAGGCGCCTGAAGAATGTTAAGATATTTTTATTTGTAGGTTTTGTTGTGTTCTTCATCATGACTTACATCAGTTATAATGACAATTCCAAGTCACTCAACAAGTTACCGGAGCAGCTATGGAGGTTTATGATGAGCTCCAGAAGACAATGCGGCTGTGATACCTGCGTTGCAGAGCCCGAAGTTTCTACTTGGTTCGACGAGAGGTTCAATCAGTCCATCTTGCCGTTGCTGAATAAACAGAATAATGTGTTATCGGAGAGTGTGTACAAGTGGTGGTTGGTATGTTTGCCTCATGGGCTCAACCTGCAAACTAGGGTTGCATCAAATCCAACATATTTTTAGATTTAGCCAAATCCAAACCATAATTTTCAGATTCAGATTCAAAATCACTTTTTTTTTTTAAAATTGGACCGCATATAAAAAATAATTGTCTTAATGCTTTCTGTTGAGTTTTCGTCTTGTGACATGGGAGGAGGCCCGTTTATCAACATTTTCATTTTAATGGTTTGAGAGTTTTTTTGAAACCTGCGGATAAGCTCATTTTGTCTAAAAATCACAAATGCCAAAGTGATTTCAAATAATTTTTTTTTAATTGCACCAGACATAAAACGAATTGTCTTACTGCTTTCTCTAGAGTTTTTGTCCTGTGACATGGGGGAAGCCGTTAATCAACATTTTTCATTTTAGTGTTTTTTGAGGTTTTTGAAACACACAAACAAATTTTCTCTAAAATCACAAATGCCATGTCATTTATTAAATGATCCAAATTTAAAAAGCACAAATAAAAAAAAGCCTCAACAACCTCTTTAAATTCAAGTTTTGAGGACAATTACTTACGAAAAAAGAAATCAGAAAACCTCTGAGAGTCCCAATGGCTAAAAAAAATTCAGTAGGGTCAGGGCAGTTCCCACTGACTGTTAAAATTTCTAGGGATGCACCGAATCCACTATTTTGGATTCGGCTGAACCCCCCGAATCCTTTGCAAAATATTTGAGCGAATTCCCGAACCAAATCCCAATTTGCATATGCAAATTAGGGGTGGGAAGGGGAAAACATGTTTTACTTCCTTATTTGTGGCATATGCAAATTCGTATTCGGTTCAGCCTGGCTGAAGGATTCGGCCGAATCCTGCTGAAAAAAGCCAAATCCCGAACCGAATCCTGGATTCGGTGCATCCCTAAAAATTTCCTATGGTTTTTACATTTACGAAATCTCACATTTTTAGAGTTTTAGAGAAAATTTGTAAAACAAATATTTAGGGGCCCATTTACTTAGCTCGAGTGAAGGATTAGAAGAAAAAATACTTTGAATTTCAAATGGTCGAATATGGCTACTTCAACCATCAAATAGGCTACTTCGACTATGACTTCAAATCGAACGTTTCGAAGTAAAAATCGTTCGACTATTCGACCATTCGATAGTCGAAGTACTGTCTCTTTAAAAAATACTTCGACCCCCTAGTTCGCCACCTAAAACCTACCGAGGCCAATGTTAGCCTATGGGGAAGGTCCCCATAGGCTTCCTAACAATTTTCTGATCGAAGGAAAATCCTTAGATCGATGGATTAAAATCCTTCGAATCGTTCGTGTCGATATTCGAAGTCGAAGGATTTCAATTCGGCAGTCAAATATCGAGGTTTAATTAACCCTCGATATTCGACCCTATGTAAATCTGCCCCTTAGAAAAAAATGTTGAATTGTGAAAAAAAAAAAAAATTCAAAGTTATTTAATAGGTCCCCAAGGGTTCAGATTCAGTATAGGTGAACACTTATAATTTGGCCAAAGCTAAATTACTTGGAAGCGTCTCCATATCCTAACCCCAATCTTGAAATTCTGTACATCCCTACTGCAAACAGTTTCACTATGAAATTTATTTACAGCTGAGATTTAATATATTCCCTGCAAAAAAAAAAAAGATTTAATGGGATGAGTAGTTCAAATGAAATGCCGGCACCTTGCCATAAAACACATGAATTGCCCGGGCTGCGTATTAGACTGTCTGAAAACAATTATTTATTGTTGAAAAATGGAATTTGTTGGCCTCATATAAATTGATTTCTCCTTTCACCATTGCATGAACATTCCATAGTTTACTGTACTTCAGATTGCCTGTTATGAGCGGCTATAAATGTCCATGGATATAAAATTATTTAAAGGGAAAATGTACCCCCTTTGTAATTATATATACTCAAATTGATACTTAGGGGCATATTTATCAAGGGTTGTATTGAAAAAACTTCAAAATTCAAATTCAAAAAGACCAACCGAAATTAAGTCGAAGTTTTTTTTGGAGGAATAGGTTCGTTTTTGATCGAATAGGTCCGTATTCGGCTGAATTCGAATGGTACGAATCTAAGGAATATCGAATTCGATTCAAAAACTTCTATTTTTCAAAGTCCACCAATTGACTCCAAATAGGAGGTCCCCCATAAGCTAAAATAGCTATTCAGCAGTACATAATAAATTTCGATATTTGAATTTTCTAATTTTTTTCAAACTCAAATCGAATTTGGACTATTCCCTAGTCGAAGTACACAAAAAATACCTCTAGATTCTAATTTTTTTCATTGGAAAAGTCACCTTGACCTTTTTTCGGTTCATAGAATTTATAGAATAGTGCTTTTAGACCTAAATTATAATGATGCCATTCTATGAGATGTTTTATTTCAAAGTTATTTAATTGAAAACGTGAATATAAATATCAGCTATTATTATTTTTATATAGAGCTGTATTATAAGGCTTTGTCAAGTGTATTACATACATATAGACTGTATGGCCAAAAGTATCTCAATATCTGCCCGTCCAGCATCTCCTTCCCAAACCAAGGCGACTATCATAAAGTCGTTCCTCCCTTTGCTGCTAAAACAGCCTCTATTCTTTTGGAAAGGTTCCCACTGGATATTGGAACATTGTTGGTGGGATTTCAGCCACAATTAGTGAGGTTGGGCACTGATGATGGAGATCAGGCCTGTCTCACAGTCAAGGTTCTAATTTATCCCACAAATGTTCAGCTTTGTTGAGGCCAGAATCAATTCAGATCCTTCATGTTCTTCTACTCTGGGGCCATCAAACCTGTTTGTGCTGAGCCTAAGTCAGAAACACAAAATAATCACAGTGGTCATTGTATCCTGTAGCCTTTAGGTTTGCTTTCAGTGGAACACGGGGCCTTAACCCTAACCATAGAAACTGCCCCAGACCGTTATTCCTCCTCCACCAAAATTTCCCATTCGTATTATGCATTCAGGCAGGTAGTGTTCTCCTGGCACCTGACATTTACATAGACATTTTTTTTGGATTGCCATTGATCCAAATTCCAATAGCGGTGTTCTTTAGACCACTCCAGCCAACGCTTGGCATTGCATGGGGTGATGTTACGTTTGTTTGTCTCTGATCACCCATGAAAACCTTGAAATGCCCTACAAATAATTTTTGCAGTGACTTTTATGGGCAGATTTATCAAGGGTCGATTTTCAAGGTCATGGGAGTTGTTTTAAATATCCATCAACTCAAAATTCTAATAAAAAAGAACAATCAAAATTTATTTTAAAAAATTTAAGTTTTTAACTTCAGGTGATTAGGCTGTATTAAAATTCTTTCGAATCGAAGTTTTACCGCATTCGATCGAATTCAAATCGAAGCATTTGCCCCAAAAAACTTTGATTTTTCACAGTCCACCAAATTACTCCAAAAAGGTTCTAGGAGGTCCCCCATAGATGGCAAATTGTCGAAGTTTTAAAGAGACCGTACATGATAAAATTTTGATATTATAATAGTACACTAAAAATAGCTCGAAAATTGAATTTTTAAATTGGAATTTTCACTTCGACTCTTGATAAATTTGCCCTTAGTGATGAGCGAATAAATTCGCCAGACATGGATTTGCGCGAAACTGCAGCAAATATTGCCTGCGAAATCCATCTCTACAAAAAAAATTGTCACGCGTCAGATTAGTCGCGTGCATAAAAATTGACGCGCATCAAAATGATTCCAATGCCCGTTGACTTTAATGCATTTGGACAAAATAGTTGCGTGCATAAAAATTGTCCCTCGTGTCAAAAATTATTTTGATGCCCAAATTTTTCGGGTTTCACAAATTTTTCTATAAATTCGCAAATTATTCGGCAAATCAAAATGCGACAGATTCTCCCCTCACTAGTGACTTTGCTTCTACAGACAATTTGGAACTCAGCAGATAGTGTCCCAAGTGAGGGCATCACATTTTAGATTGAGCGTCCTGATACTTTTGCTCATTAAAGTTTGAAAGAGAATAACGTTTACTCGTGTGTCATTACCTTTAAATAGACCATTAAGAAATAATTATATAGTGAATAAAGAACTACAACATCATTTTGTTTCCCCAACAGACTCTGCAGGGTGAGACAAAACCCAAGGACATTTATGAAGTTATGGAGGAATTATTTGAAGTCATTCCTGGAGATTTTGATTTGATGGATCAGAGCCCATACCGCTGTAGAACCTGCGCCGTGGTGGGAAACTCCGGCAACCTGAAGAGCTCCAATTATGGGCCAGAGATTGATGAACATGACTTTGTCTTAAGGTGAGAAAGGTCAATAAAATCCATTTTAAGGTCTGGTATTTCCTTAAAAGAGAACTGGCATAGCGCTAAGAAATCTAATAACTTTAAAAACAAAGAAATCCATCATTTTTATTTTAAAATGAAAAATCAATCTGGAAAATGTAATAGTGACGTTGTACTTTTTTGAAAATGTTTTTTAAAAAAAGGAAAAATGATCTACAAAATGCATTTAATCAGTTTCACATCTTTTTCATATGTAAGAAGAAAAAAAAATTAGACTATAATGTTTCACTTTTAAAAGAAGACTTTTTGCAATGTAATAATGAAAACATAATAAATCAGTTTCACGTTTTTATTTTTCAAAAAGAAGAACAATCTGGAATATTTTGTAACATTGTTTTTTCACATCTTTTTTTTTTTAAAAGATTTTTTAAAATGTAATAAATCAGTTTAACTTTTTTTTTAAGTAGAGGAAGAACTCAAAGAATAAAAAATGTAGTTATTGGTCTATTAATGTGCTATTTCGGCCAGACAGTTTTTTCTGGTGGAAATAGCTACGTCCTGCTGTTTGGCAGCTAGATTTTAATTAGACATGGTGAATTACTAGCTGACAGTGGTTTGAAATAAAAAATATTCTCAGTCTCAGTTTGCTGGGCAGCTTAGTAGCCTTTAAATTTGACTAAAGGGCACTTTCCAATGGTTGGCAAATTAGTGTCTCAGGCATGTTTTCGTTGCACACCGTCAAGCACCTACAATATTTGCTGTACATATACAGTAAAGCCTATAATATTGTTTTCAGTCTCATTTGAGATGAATTCCAGATTTATCAAAGGTCAAATTTCAAAGTTATGTGAATTTTTTTTAATAAATTCGAATGTATCCACAATTCAATTGGGAGGTTATTTATGAAAAAACTTGGTTTAATATTCGATCGAATATGAACAATGTAAAAATTCAAATCAAATTCGATTAGAGTTTCCTCTGAAAAAAAACTTGAATATCAGGAAGGCAATTAAAGGACCAGTAACGTCAAAAAATTTAAAAAAAAATTAATTTGTATATGACGAAAAAATACACCAAGACATATTTAACTTTAAAATTGCAAAGTCTTTATTAAAAAATAACTTACTGAAACACCGCTTGCGCTCCTCTTCAGAAAAGGCGACAGGGCGACCACCCATTGTGCGATGCTTGATTTCTCCTCCCTGCCTTCCTTATAGGAGATAGCCAGGGAGGAGCAATCGAGTTTCGGTAAGTTATTTTTTAATAAAGACTTTGCAATTTTAAAGTTAAATATGTCTTGGTTTTTAAAACAAAAATTTAACGTTACTAGTCCTTTAACATCTTCAAATGGTTCAACGGACCTCTGCCATAGGTGGTGAATATTCGAATTAGAACTGTTTCCAGGGTTGAGGTGTGATAAATCTCACAATCAAATTCGAATTGGTGATTTAGTATTTAAATTTGTGAGTTTTGAAAAAAAAAAATTGAAAATTCTAATTTACCATTTGAACCTTAATAAATCTGCCCCTTAGAAGGCCCCATACAGTACATAGAGACGTTTCTTTTGTAAAAATTAATAAACTCAGGTTTGATACATGCGTCACCAGATGTCTGAAATGTAAATCCAGTATCCATGAATGCATGGTTGATATTTGATATGTGAAACGCAATAAACACCACCCCTAACTCCTTAGAGTAATTCCTTCACCCCCAGATGTGCAGTAGAGATGCCAACACCTTACCACCAGTGAAATTCCTTCACAGCAGAACTCAAACCATGATGAATTATGCAGGTTCCACTTCTAATAATATTAAATATTATTTAATATTGAAAACCCCAGAATTAGAATTAGGCTAAAATGTTGCCTAATTCTAAGCAGCATTCCCACATTCCTTATTACAAACTGACAAAAGTGCTCAGAAGACTACACTCAGCAATTTTACAAAATGTTGTGTGGGTGATTATATGCACCTCTTTAAAAAAAAAAATATATATATATATATATGTAACACGGGACTAAAGTTTACTGTTTCCATGAAGTTTCATAAGTGTTGGAAATGGTTTACAAAGCTTCAAAAAGTTTCCAGAGTGCTGGGGATGTCTAGTTATGGTTGATATAGAAACAGAAATTTGTTACGGAAATCCCCTTATTTAAACATTATTTCAGGCTTTGAAAAATAATCATGACTATGAATGGTGCTTTCTCTCTTTTTGCCCAAAGGAAGTTATTTGTTTTCCAATAGGAAGTGATGACATTCCAGTTAGTCAGAATCAAAATAAAAGTTTCGTCCAAGCATTATTTCCCCACGTTGGTCTGTATAAATAACTTTAATTACAATCTTGCAACTGAAGAAAATTAAATAACATGTGTATGATCTGTCTGGCTTTCAGGATGAACCACGCCCCAACAGCTCGTTTTGAAAAAGACGTTGGGAGTAAAACCACACATCACTTTGTCTATCCTGAGAGCGTCAGGGACTTGCATGTCAATGTCAGCATGATCCTTATCCCTTTCAAGACTCTAGACCTGCAGTGGATCGTCAGTGCGCTCACTAATGGGACCATCAACCGGTAAGTCTGATTTCTGTTGTGCTCTGAGTTTTAACAGGCTGGATTCTTTTGAGATTTAGTTATAAAATCTGCCTAAGAGTTCTTAGGCAGACAGGGGTCCATGGAGAAACCTGTGAAGGAACCATCGTCTTTCGGACTGACTTGTCAAAACCTCATTTCAAACGTATTTCTTGTGTGCTTTACAGGAAGCTAGAAGAAAGCTTGGACTAGCATTTTATTGAGGTCTCACTGGTGACACAAGTAGCCTTATAGTTCTTATTGTACGCCATGAGCACAATTGTGTAGGTTAATTATACCACTACAAGGTTACTTGGACTATTAAGAAAGAGGTGACCCAAACCCAGAGGATATGTACAGAACCTGGCTACAGAGCGACTGTCCACCTATAATCAACCCCTCTTACCTCAAATCAAAAAAAAGTAGGATACTGCATCTAGAGTATCTAGACAAATTTAATGTACATTAAAAATGTTGAACTTGTTGGACGTCTGTCTTTCAACCTAGATAGCCTGGTGTTATGAACAGACAGATGATAACTAGAAGAATCAGCCACAGTCAGTAACCAGTAAATCAAACTGGGTCCCAGGCATGGAACGAAAGAGAGCAACCAACTCTGAGTCACCAGAAGCAGTAGACCCCAGGGCATAACAGAACTAGAACCATAGACAACAGGGTAGAAACAGATATAGAGACAAGGAACCAGACACCAGAAACAAGTCTAGGCACATCACTTTTGATGGCAGTTCCCTGTTTGATTAGGTGGGATTAAGTTTTGTGTCTTAAAACAGGGCCTGAGAACCATGCTAAGATCTTTAGAAAGTGTATGAAGATCATATGAGGTTAAACCCTTAAGATGATTGGAGCCAACAAGGATGTGTTCATTGCAAACATTTACCTTATGGAATCACATTAGTGTCTTATGAGTAACTATGAGTAAATAATGGCTAATTGTGACTCTAAGTGCTGCTGGTTCAATTTATATACGTCATTCACTCATGTCCTCCAAGAAGTGTCCCCTTCTACTCGGTTGTGACATCCAGTTGAAAAAGCAGATCTGTTAATGTAAGTTTTGTGAGAAATCAGTGTCAGAACTACCAGGGGTGTAGGTGGTGCGACTGCACCAGGGTCTGCCGGTGGTTCGTGCAATTGTGAATCAACCACAATCTTTGCATCCGATTGGGGGTGAAGGGGTTGTCATTTTCTGCGGAAATGGTCTCAGTATGGCAACCGTACCAGTACCCTGCCCTTTGGACAGACAATAAGTGCTCCCTTTTCTTGCTGGTAATCCCAAAATCCTTCTCTTCAAAATTCCACTAGACAGGGGCACAGCCTAAGGACAATAGACTTTATTTAGATCTTATAAACCAATTAGAAACTTATAATTCCAATTCTTGAATCATCTTTCCCCCAGTCACCACTTTCCCTGCTGATATCCAACAGAGGCACTATGGGGTAAATCTACTAAGCGGCGAAAATTCACCAGGGACGGCTTCACAGTCATCGCAACACTTCAACAGGCGAAAATTCGCTCAGACAAAGCTAATTTACTAAAATGTGAAGTTGCGTCCAGGGCGCTGAACACTGGCTAATTTTCGCTATCGTTACTTTAAAGCGAAGATGCGCAAGCGTTCAATTATGCCTAGCACAAGTTCGTTAGAGGTCTTCGATCATGCTAATTTGCTTATGGCGGGAAATTTAAAGTTGAATGGACGTATATGTTGCAGCAAATATATTACAATACACAAGTCCAGGGAACCTTAATAAATAAAAAAGAGCTGTTATAATGCCCTACACATGAGCCCCGTGTATAGTTAATGTTTCATATGATAGAAAATGTAGGGGGGAACCGGGTTACCCAAAAAAAGGACTTTTGCAGCCTATTATTCTGAAAAAAGGAAAAGACGCCAGCGTTTTTTGGAACTTAGAAACTTTTTCCACTAAATAATATGTAAGTAACAGAAGAATGAGGAAGATCTGTGCACTTCGTCTGGTCTGAGCTGGAGAAGGCAAGTCTGGCGAAAGAGGCAACGTTCAGTAAAATCCGCATCTTGAATTTGCGGAGTAACGTCCATTCGCCAGAGCGAAAATTTGTCAATAGAGTGCGAATGATCGCAATCGTCTGTCTCTTTCGCTAGCGAAGTTACGCCTGCACCCATAAAACTACGAAGTGCCTGAAAGCGGTAACAATGGCGAATCATCAAACCCCATTGTGTTTGGCTTATGAAAATAACAAATATTAGTTACATTTTACTCCCTTCCAGATGCAGAGATTTATTTATTTTCTGTATTCTTGTACCCAAACAAGGTACACACACACCTTTTAACTGAAGGAATGCAAAGCAAAGCTCACCGTGTGCATAGAATAATTTTGGAGTTCATTAAAATCTGAGGAGGTGCAAAGCATGCCCTTATACCCACTCAATCTGTGGTGTGGTGTTGTTTGAAAAATCTCAGTAGAATCCCAATCACTCTGGTCGTTTGGCTGAAAGTATCTTAGTAAAAGAGTTGTTGGGGAGAGGTGGGTTGGACTTTGTTACCAGTTAATAATCATAAGCCCATGTGTTCCTAGGGAGAAGGATAAATAAGTCTTCACAGTTCCCTACCAACTATCATTTTCATTTATTGCTTTAGCTAAAACCAGGCATTTCCAGCAATCCACACAACAGAGATAAGATAGAGGTAATTTCAGGTAGAGAATGTTTGGCTGGGCCCTTATTAAACATCAGAGTGATGTCACAATGGGTGATAAACAGATGGCACATATTAGGAGATACCATCTCTGGCTCTCAGGGTACGCCCAAGGCTATTAGTTCATTTGGCAGTGACGTGTGCAGGAATATATCGTCTGAGAAGCAGAACACGCATTATACTTGTTTTACATTCTGTAGGTATTTAAAGGGAAAGTAAGTTTAACCATGACCAATGGATCATTTAAATATTATAAAGGTACATTACTGCTGCTCTACTTTTTGCTAGCAGTCTTGTGTAACCAAATGACCAATACTGTTCAACCCCGTTTATGCACCCCAACCTTTCTGATCCCTCTTCTCGTGCCCTTCAGTATATTTATATACACTCTTTCATTCCTGACAAAGGTCCCTGTGGTGGACCGGAGCGTTAAGCATAATAAATCTTTGGAAGATTGATTCAGCAAGTCCTGTGAGTGCGGTTCTTCTGCATTGCTTATATATATATATATATATATATATATATATATATATATATATATATATATATATATATATATATAGTGAAATAAAGAAGCTTGCACTCACAGGACTTATCAAAATCAAAAAAGGTGTTTATTTGGATCAAAAACGACTAATATATATATATATATATATCCCATACAACTGGTGCACTCTAAACTGTCCTCAAATGCCTTGGTGCCGGTCAACACATTAGTATAGCAGAAAACAAACAAACCGCACTCCAAGGACTTTGTGTCTCAAAAGCCAAGTGAAAGTTTATTCTTGCTCAACGTTTCGGGCTCCAACTGAGGCTTCTTCAGGAAGCTATATATATAGCTTGTTGATATCACAATGGTTTGTGTGGTTGGATATTGTGATATCACTTGCCTTGCACACTACACCAGACATCTTCAGCTTTTCTCTGGGTGTCGCTGCATTACAAAGGCTGTTATTGGAGTGGATTTGGTTAAAATTACACTACACGACACTAGATGAAATTAGAATCCTGTATATTTGGGGTTAGTTTGCCTTTTTAGGGGCACTTTCCTTTTAAACCATTCCCTCAGCATTTTCTAGAACAGAGGGTTTTATTGCATATGATACGACTCCCCAGAGTAGTGGAAATGTTTCATGGCTATTGTAGCACTAGACTGAATATTATTGTTTGTCATAATGAATGGAATTAGTATCAAGTAGTTCTCTGTCGCCCCCTAGGGGACAATAAGGGTCATTGCAACAAGCTGACGAAATCCTATCAGAATGAGGTAGAGACAATGTGAAGAGAAAGCAGTTTGGGGGTGTGGAGGGGCTTACAGTGAAAGGTGAAGATTGTAAAGTACAGTAATCACCTTCTACTGGAAAGAATGAAATCTCGCTTGGATTCTGGGTTCTCTTCCAGCCATGGTGCTATTTGTAAGGATTTTGTACGTTCTTCTCATGACAGGGTTGGACTGGGCTGGCGGGACACCGGGAAAAACCCGGTGGGCCCTCAGCCTTTGTGGGCTCTGCCGGCCCAGATCCACCCCCAGCAGCTGGTAGAGTCGTCGCTTCTTCCTGACCTCCTGAAGACAGAAGGGTATTCAAGGCAGGAGGCCCTGGGGGAATAGGCTGAGGGCCCATGGGGGGTGGAGGAGGGGAGACAGGGGGTGTGTGACCCATGATGTGGCAGCCCAGGTGGGCACAGACTCCTCCAGTCCGACGCTGCTCCATGGATTTCCTCGGGGTACTGTGGTAGGGTTTGCAACTTTTCACTGCTGCCCCCCTTCCTGGACCAGTGATGTCATGGGGCAGGGCTATGTTATGGTGCTGGCCGATTGGCCGATCGCTGCATCAGTCTAGGTCTAGGAGAATCATTCCTAACTTGGATAACAGGGCAGGCAGCACGTACGAAAACTGGACTGTCTGGGTTTAAACTGGACTGGTACAAATCCTATACTGTGGTTTCCTCCTACATTCCAAAAACATAAAGGCCCCATGATAATGTTGACCACAGTGTGTGAATGTCGTAGAGACCTTAGATTGTAAGCTCCTCTAGCAAAGGGACTGACGAAAATGATGTATAATCTCTGTACATGTAGAAGCGCAAATTAGCCACAGCAACATTTCTCCAGGTCTAACTGCTTTACACGGAGCATAAACTCATTGCTGATTAGTTGCCGTGGGTTACTAGACCAGGACCAGTTTGCACTTGTGTTAGAATGATGTAATATGTGGGAGTATCAGCCAATGCAGGTCATTGTGCTCAGCTTCTGTATTTCGTCTCCGCAGAACTTATGTTCCTGTCCCGCGTAAAGTCCGAGTCTCCAAGGACAAGGTAAGGAGATAATGTTCCAGTACCTTCTTCTCTGGGTGTTTCCTTGTTATTATAGTAAATATTTGTGGGGTGAAGAAGAGAAGTTGTAGGAAACCCATGCTGAAGAGAGCAGGCCGCTGTTATTGTTTCCCTGTGCACTGCTGCCTGGAACTTAAAGGATAAGTAAATCTTTAAAATAAGTGAATGTAAAATTGATGAGGATGCTACACTTAGCACTTTTGCAATGTACCTTCATTATTTATTTTTCTTTAATTCCAAGATATTAAGGGATACATGTGCTGTTAATATGAATGAATTTTGTTACAACATCGCCACCTGTTGGTCAGTTTCCCACCAGTCTGACCAGCAAGTAGTCAAGGAAGTTGTCAGGAGAAAGAAAGAGGCTGATGTTCTTCTGCTTAGGAATAAAATTCGAAAACTTTCTCGCATCTTCCCTGTTGCGAGCGCCCGATGGCGCGTCCCCTCTCTTCGACGCCAAATCCAAGATGGCATTGCCCATGATCCCCACATAAGGATGCCAGCGCAATGACGTCACGCGGACTGGCGCCAAATTCAAAATAAAAGGACGCACAGGACGCTGGTTCAATGCCCAATCGTAAGAATCGTTTTGTGAGTAGGGATGGGTGAATTTGACCCGTTTCGTTTCACCAAAAATTTGCGGCAGGCGAAATGTTGCCGACGCCCATTAAAGTCTATGGGCGTCATTTCTGCATCGAAACAAGGTGTAAAAATTTGCCCATCTCTATTTGTGAGTTCCTTGGTGCTTATTATTTCATGCCACATTGTTTATTGGACTTTTGACCCTGCTTGAACCTTGACTTTGCTTCTATTCTGCCTGCATTTGGACTTTTGCCTGGATTTGGATTACGATTCTGCTTGACCCCTATTTGTACCATGAACTTGGACTTTGACCCCTGGGCTTCCTCCTTGGTCCGGACAACTCCCGCTGGGAGTCTATACACCCCCTGACATTCCCTAAGCAGAAGAACATCAGCCTCTTTCTTTCTCCTGACAACTTCCTTGACTACTTGGTGGTCAGACTGGTGGGAAAATGACCAGCAGGTGGCGCTGTTGTAACACAATTCATTCATATTAACAGCACATGTATCCCTTAATATCTTGGAATTAAAGAAAAAAAAATAATGAATGTACATTGCATAAGTGCTTAGAATAGCCCCCTCGTCCATTTTACATTCATTTATTTGGTTGAAGGCTGACTTATCCTTTAAATGCACCGGGAAAAGCAAAAGGATTCTGGTGAGGCCCGTGGCTGTAAATGACTGTTGCTGCGTTACAGCAGAGCCTTGAGCATAATGACCAGGGATCATACACCCATCGCACTTCTCAGTCAGCTGCCAAAATCCTGCCTCATCCAGGGACGTCCAGCTTAGTCTGTCTGTGCAAATATCCCAGTGGATCCGTGTTCCATTATAAAACTAACCAGATGGCTCTGGGCTCCTCCATAAACAGCCGGAACTTTCTCAGCAGAAAATAAAGCCCAACCATTAGACTGGGGCCATAAACCTGCCCATAGATCCCTGAATACACAAACATTTACTGCCCTCCTGCTGTTTAATGTAGGGGGTTGTAAGCTCTTGGGTACAGAGGTCCTTTATTCTTTGCATCATCTCACTGAAGATAAAGGATAATGTCATGGTTAATATGTAGCTTATATACTTTATTTATAGGAGTGGCCATAGTGCTTCCCTTAAACAGTACAAGGGTATAGTTTATTTTATATATTTATAAATAGGTGTGGGAGCTGCCATACAACTTCCCTCGTATCAAGAGCAACAGATGCTGTATTAATTATAAATCAAACTAACAAATGATTAGCGTGGTTCTGCTGTTTCTCTGATAACCAGTATTGCTCTTAGGTATAAAATTGGGAATGGCAGATATAAGGGCTCCTTTGTAAATGCAGGGCTACAAATGGTGCACATTAGTGACGAGCAAAATTTTTTGCCAAGTTTCAGCAAAAATGACAGCCATAGACTCCAATGGGTGAAAAAAAATGTCGCACATCAAAAAATATTGTTACACTGCCACCCATAGAGGTCCAAGCATTTTGGCGATTTTTTTGCCGTTTCGTGGATTTTTTGGAGAGGTGAAACAGGGTCAGATTCACCCATCACTAGCGCACACACATTATCCCCCTGATTAGCCTGTGTATTCTGTGCAAGCTGGACCCATGTATGGCCTTTGGAGCACCCCCTATTCTAAAAACTCTGGGGAGTAGTGATGAACGAAATTTTTCCCCAAGGAAATGAGGCCCATAGACTCCAATAGGTTAAAAAAAATTGTTGTACCTCCTCGCAAGTCAAAAAAAATTGTCATCCAAAGATTTCAATGAAATTCAGCTAATTTTCTCAGTTTTCTCAATATTCGTCCATCACGTTCATCACTTCTTAGGAGTCCTAAAAAAGGCCCAATTTTAGGGATTGCTGCCACCTACTGGGCCAACTAGAAATTACACTTAACTGTATGTCAATGGCAGCTGGTGGTGCTTTGTAGTGAATTTGTCCCTTTGCGTTTCGACTTGAAATTCGTGAAACGGCGTTAAAGTCAATGGGCGTCCGAATAGTGTTGACATGCTAATTTTTTGATGCTTTTCCAACGCACGTCAAAAAAAATTTTGCCGCAGTTTTGTAAATGTATTCGCCGGCGGTGAAACGTGGAGATTTGCCGCAAATTCCCACCTGGAGAATTTATTCGCCCATCACTAGTGCTTTGCAATTAGAAGCCAATTTTGCTAGAATTCTGGCTTCCCAAACACCGTAAAGGGATACTGTCATGGGGAAAAAAAATTCACAACACATCAGTTAATAGTGCTGCTCCAGCAGAATTCTGCACTGAAATCCATTTCTCAAAAGAGCAAACAGATTTTTTTATATTCAATTTTGAAATCTGACATGGGGCTAGACATATTGTCAATTTCCCAGCTGCCCCTGGTCATGTGACTTGTGCTCTGACAAACTTCAATCACTCTTTACTGCTGTACTGCAAGTTGGAGTGATATCAGCCCCTCCCTTCCCCCCCCCCCCAGCAACCAAACAAAAGAACAATGGGAAGGTAACCAGATAGCAGCTCCCTAACACAAGATAACAGTTGCCTGGTAGATCTAAGAACAACACTCAATAGTAAAATCCAGGTCCCACTGAGACACATTCAGTTACATTGAGTAGGAGAAACAACAGCCTGCCAGAAAGCAGTTCCATCCTAAAGTGCTGGCTCTTTCTGAAATCACATGACCAGGCAAAATGACCTGAGATGCACCTACACACCAATATTACAACTAAATACACTTGCTGGTTCAGGAATGACATTTTATATTGTACAGTGAATTATTTGCAGTGCAAACAGTGTCATTTAGAAATAAAAACTACATCACAAAAATCATGACAGAATCCCTTTAAATCCAAAAGTCAAAGCCCGAAGCCAACAGTTTCTATAAAGCTGACACTTGCCAGGTGTGAGCACCCATAAACTTTGCGCCAGCTCATAAATCTCCCCTTTATCTCTGTTCCTCTCAGTTGAAGATTAGATTGTAAGCTCTGCAGCACAGAGAATTTCTGTAACTAGCAAACTCTATGTTCATGCCATTTGTATGTTCTACTGTTCTGTGCGTGACCCAGTTCTCGTATTCAGTTTGCAATGTGCCCCTAACTGGAGGTTTCCATGTTTAGGTTCTGGTTTACAGTCCGGAGCTGATGAAGTACGTGTACGACAAGTGGCTGTTAAATCACGGCCGATACCCCTCCACGGGGCTTCTGGCTGTCATATTCGCCCTCCACGTCTGTGATAAGGTACAAACTAACCTTTTCTTCTTCATCAATAGTATAGGGGAAGTTCACCTTTAAAGCAAAACTGAAACAACAAAGAATTTAAAGTGATACCACTGTATATATTCATGTACATTAGTGTTTTCAGTGAAAGCTGTGCTTTTTGTAAGTAGTTGTTAATAACATGATTAGTGGTGTAAATAGATGTTACTGGGCCCCCTGCAAATAAATTTTAGGGCGAAGAAAGTTAGTCCAGCACCCACTGTTTCATGAATAAAACGGCCTTTATTGGACCAAGGGCATTACAGCAACGTTTCAGACCAACTGGTCTTTTATCAAGCTCAATAAATTTTAGGGCCCCCAACATCTCATTTCTTAGTTTATGTTGAAATTTCTCAATAATTAGGGCCTCATAGGGCCCCCCAGAGTCAGACTTGGTGGCCCAGGGCCCACCGGCGCTGCTGCCTTGGGGCCCACTGCCAACCCCCACCCCAGAGGCAAAGTGCCCTCTGGCCCCCCTCCCCAAGCTACAACCCCCCCCCCCCATGGCACCCTGCGCCTACTTACTTTTTCTTTCAGCCATGCAGGGGCCAGGGAGGTAGGTAGGAAGCCGATTCCAACTTCCGCTCAAGGACCGGGTCTGGGCCAGTGGGGCCCACCTAGGCCCAGACTGACAATCTGTGGATTCTGGCAAATGCCAGAGGGGTTGCTGTAAGGTCCCATAGACAATCACTAATTAGTGGGCTGGTTGAGTACTATTTGGGCCTCTGAGTACTTGGTATGGACTGGTATTTTGACTCCCAGTCCAGACCCGGACCCACCGGGTTTTTTCCCAGTGTCTCGACTGGCCCAGTCCAACAGTGGGGGCCCCTATACCTCCTGGGCTCCCCTGCAGCCACAGGGTCTGCTTCCTCTTTAGTTACACCTCTGTACATGATTTCCCACCACCCCTAAGCTTACCTTCCCAACAGAGCCCACTGAGCATGTGCAGAGCCACAGACAAACACAATACTACCTAACAAGACCCAAGATGGGGAGCTGCTGGGTACAACAATGTCATTACTGTAATAGGGCTGCTCTCGACTGGTACAGTAAGACAGATGTTATAGATGGACTTGTCTAAGCAGCTTTACAATTGGTCTTCTAGACTTTCAGAGGAACCCCATAAGATTTACTGTATTTTAATTTTTATTCCCTATCTAGGTGGACTTATACGGATTTGGGGCAGACAGCAAGGGTAACTGGCACCACTACTGGGAAAACAATGCATCAGGCGGAGCTTTCCGTGTGACCGGAGTCCACGATGGGGATTTTGAAGCGAGCATTTTAGCAAATCTTACCTCCATCAACAAAGTTCTTATGTTCAGAGGCAGATGACCCTACATAAATATTGTTTTATAGAAGCTATCTATGAACAAGGCAGCCATGGACCTCTGTATGGAAAGCTAAAGTTGGAATGTGATTGGCTGCATTCTAAAAGTCAATGAAAAGGAATACCTGCCCAAAAAGTTCTCAATGGAAGATGCTTCTGACCTGAGCAAATCTGCAACTGGTATCGGTTCAGAGTATCTGCTTACAGACATGTGGAAACCAGCAATAATGTTCAACACACCATTACGTACAGTCAATTCAAATGCAGCCTCAACTAGAAACTGGACCTCCTCCTGTTGGGAATTGTTCAACTCTATGCTGAAGACATGCAGAACTGGATTATACATTAACTTTGTACTTATTTCCAAGGTTGCAGTTGAGTGCTGGTCATGTTCTTTCTGTTCCTCTAGTCATGGGTGCAGAATAATGAAGTTTTAGGGAGGCTCAGCCTCCACAAAGAGAGAGATCATCTCCTACATATATTTATAAGGAGTCTTCAATTGGCACCCTCTCCAAATAATTCACCCAACCAACTTTGCTGCTTCTGGTTAATGTGGAGAAAGACAAAAGAGGGTTTGCTGCTCCCTATAATGTCATGTCCAATGGAGGTCTTCTAGTGACTGTGGACCACCCTTGAACCACTACTTTCTTAACTATGTGGCACTAAGTTGAGTTTCTTTTTTTAACATGGATAGAAAAAAGTATTTTTTTTTACAAAAAAATGTTCTAAATGGAAAAACAGTGGTAACATTTCATCATCATCCATTCTTCAGCCATTTCAAGTTTTGCCAGAGCCTTAGACGAGGAGCTTGGTGTTTATATGGTAGACCTTTTTTCATTTTAGGGGGTGTAAAGCCCTTTCAACATAATGGATTTCTTCATTTAGTTGCAATGAACGTTGGAACCTTCTCAACAGAACCAATATACACATTTCCTGGTCATAAACATTTTTATTATTGAATACTTTCCAACGGTTTCCCGGTGGTTTCAATCTCAAAAACTAATTACGAACCGTATTTTTTTATCCAAGTAATTATTTATTTTTAAGAAACCTTTCAGATTCTTACAAGTTGTATCCTTGTGTATTTATTGTAGGGGCCGAAGCCTAAAGGGGCTGAAAATTTTAATTATACTTTTTTTGCCTGAATTTTAAGGCTGCTTAAATATTTCAAGTGTAGGTTTGAGGTCATGGAATATTTCTTTGCAAACATCAAAGCACCGCATGGTTCCACTAATGTTGGTAGTCAATTACTTTCTGCCATCCACTCATTTGGCCATTGGAGGTGCATCTGGTGTATCTTCTATTCAAGACAAGGTAGAACTTGGCTGAAGTTACTGTTAACAGAAATCAGGCTGTGAAAACTAATTTTGGCATGGCTAATATGCTGTTATTTATTTATATATCTATAGTAGCACATTGAGGTCAACACATTTTATCACTAACTCCAAAGGACTGATGAATGAGATCAATTATTTTGGTCCAAGAAACAAGTAATCAGGAATTGCCAGTCAACATGACCATTTAGTTAGTGCACTGAAAATAACATATTTCTGTACACCTGTCATATGACAATATATGGCAGAATTATGAAGGACCTTTTTCTGGTCAAATCACAGTCTCCATTAATTGTGAGAACTGTATGTTTTACGTCTTGGGCTAAAATGGGTTGGTGACAATCCCACCATTACCACTTTAAAATTGCACATAAGTGCAGATGGAATAGGCAATCTATTGTTCTCCAACTACAACTCCTAGGATGTCCCCTCTAACATTGCCGGTAGGAGCATTCTAGGAGTTGGAGCTAGGGTGTGGAATGTTGTTTTCTCTGCTATATCAAGTGTTTGATGCACCAAAGAGCTTGTGTGTTGAAGTTGACAATCATATTCATAGAGTCTACCATGTCCTAGACATAGGGTGGCCACCTGGCCAATAAAAATGCTGCTTTATGGGAAGAAACAGAACAGTAGTATGAGCAATGGTTTATTATTCTAGAAGAGGTGGCAGGTCTTCATCAACCTCCGGAGGTTCATATCTACATATACAATCCCATATGTTCCACTACACTGACTACAATTTTCAAAATTGTTTATCATATTTGGGTTGTGGCATCTAAATCTGAGACTAAAACAATTGCTTGCCTATTTGAGAATGTCACCTGAAAGCATAGTGGGATCACCATCCCTGGAGATCATTTCACAAGTAAATTATCTCCATTGTTATAACCCATACCATCCAACCATATCAACCCATTCGCTGTAACTGGTCAACCTCATTATGACTAATGGTTACTACCCTAGAGTTCAATCTACTGCACTTTGGGGTACCTATATCTGCTTTGTAACTCTTAGAAGTCAAGGTTGTTTGGGAGGTTTTGGATCTACTTTCCACCATAGCAATTTCCAAAAAATACCAATATGTAAGGTGCTCCTTATCTCTGGCTACAAAATGTCTGGCTTGTATCTACTTGCTTCCTTTTGACAGATATCAGGGTTCGATCAGAAGAGGTACTGTATGATGGGGAAAAATTCCTAAAGTTCTAGATAACACTGGTTAACTTTTCTGTTTATCCTCAATTAGTGAGAAGGATCATCCAAAGTATGACCAGCTGGTTTTTGTGGAGCACCGTCCTATATTGTATACATTGGTACGGTTAAAGTGTTACTGACGCAATGTGATTGAATCCCATTCCATTGAGATGTGTGGATACCATTAAGTTATAGGTTCCTGAGTTTGAGTTTATAAGCAATGTACTTTGTATTTAAAGAAGAACTGAAATCGACTGTTTTTGAATCAAGTAATGGAGTTTGGTGGCAGAATGAAACGGTTATGATGGTTTGGTGCTCTTAGTACTGGAGGAACAGGTTGATTTATGCACCTTACTCATCTACTCATCATCTCATAAAGACGATATGACGTCTACCTCTTTTGTATTTAGGAAATCATATGATATTTTTTCCCCCCCAAAACCACATAAACAAAGGGAACCAGTGCTTGTGCCAAACTTGTGCGTGAAACGCATGATGTCGCTCTAACCTATTGTAAAAATGCAACACTGAGTCCTGCTTAGAGAGGATGAAGATGCTAAAGTGCATTTCCGTTGCCTTTATTTAATACTGAACATATTGGCAACGCCAAGTAATTAAAGACAACTATTCTTTAAGGATAAGTAAACCTTTAAAAGTAGTGAATGTAAAATTGATGAGGATGCTACACTTAGCACTTTTGCAATGTACCTTCATTATTTATTTGTCTTTAATTCCAAGATATTAAGGGATACATGTGCTGTTAAAATGAATACATTTTTTTACAACTGCGCCACCTGCTGGTCAGTTTCCCACCAGTCTGACCACCAAGTAGTCAAGGAAGTTGTCAGGAGAAAGAAAGAGGCTGATGTTCTTCTGCTTAGGAAAGATGTGAGAAAGGTTTCTAATCGTATTCCTAAGCAGAAGAACATCAGAGCAGCCTCTTTCTTTCTCCTGACAACTTCCTTGACTACTTGGTGGTCAGACTGGTGGGAAACTGACCAGCAGATGGCACTGTTGTAACAAAATTCATTCATATTAACAGTACATGTATCCCTTAATATCTTGGAATTACTATCTGGAAAAAAATCAGGGTCCTGTTTATTAAGCCTTGAATTTTTATTTTTAAGGGAAAATTCTGAATTTTTAGAGGTTAAAAAAAGATTTATTATGCTCCAAAGCTGCTAAAAAATCTGAATCCAAGTATAAAAACTTGTCAAAGTCATGTAAAAGTCAATGGCAGATGGTCCCTTTTACACTACGATATTTTTTGCCTTCATGATTTTTCAAGGGTTTTGGGCTGTTCGGCGCTAGTTTTTGTTTGAAAATCAGTTTTTTTGGACAATAATTCGGAAAAGTTCACAAGTCGCATTGTTGCCTGATTTTGTTAAGACTTTTTCCCGCAGGTACAACTGTAGATTGTTTTGCAAATTAAGGTAATTTGTGCTTGTAAATTTGGTATTTTTTTTTTTTTAATAAAAATGAAAAATAAAAGAGTTTTAATAAATAACCCCCCTAAAACTTTGAATAGCTAAAAAGTCCAATAGGAACAGCGCAGCTCCCTTTTACTTACTGTAGAACCTCGACTTTTACTTGCAGAAGTTTTGTTTGAAGTTGAAATTTTGTTTTGCGTTTTCTGTTTTCTACACTTCATAGATCTCAAATTTTTAGAGTATCATGAGTAACTTCATCTGTCCAGCTGTTGCCCAAATAAAATTGCAAGGAGGCGATCCTGCTACACAGTCATAATATTAGAAGTGTAAAAGTGCTAATATCACGGAAATGAAAAAAAATGACATGAATATAAATGACAAAAGTGCTTAGATGAGCAATTTTGCATTCATTTCTGTGCGTTGGTATCTGTGGATGACATTTTCCAATCCCCCTAATTTAAAGTGAATTTTAATGTAGAATTTTGTTGCAAATTATTCTGCAAAAACTGTACAGATTATTTTCTGCATCAAAATATTCCTCCAAAAATTGTAAAATCATACTTTTAATGCTCTGGCTTTGTCATAGAGCAGAATTCTACTTTTATTTCATTATTTCCTCCTTTGACGCATGATGTTGACATGTGCCTATGTATTTGTGACAGATATTATACATTTTGTACAAAAAGAAAATGTTGAAATTTGTGTATATAGTACAAAAAGCCAAAGTTTCTCTGGGTGAGATTTCTGGGTGAGATTTCTTACTATTGTTTTGTATTGCAGATTGGTACAAAAACTTATTTTACTTGAAATAAATCCATTCTTATTAAATATCAACCTCTCTGTTTTGTTTATGGGTTTTTTCCCTTGGTGAGAATGTGATATGTCCAGACTCCAGATTCCTGGTAATTAGGAAGCGCTGCCTCTGAGCCACATTTTACATCATTCTATCCTGGAAGAAGAAAGAAGGATTTTACTAAAGGCATACCATCAGATATCACAGTTAAAGGGCAAAGAAGCATCAGAATTGCTTGCAAAATTGTGCTTAATTACCTATGCTGTCATAGTTTTATGGGATCTCTCTGTACAGACTATGAGCAAACTTAGGGACTGTTCCTGCTGAATTGTGCTTAGTACAGGGAATACCTATGCTGCCATAGTTTTATGGGATCTCTCTGTACAGACTATGAGCAAACTTAGGGACTGTTCCTGCTGAATTGTGCTTAGTACAGGGAATACCTATGCTGCCATAGTTTTATGGGATCTCTCTGTACAGACTATGAGCAAACTTAGGGACTGTTCCTGCTGAATTGTGCTTAGTACAGAGGAATACCTATGCTGCCATAGTTTTATGGGATCTCTCTGTACAGACTATGAGCAAACTTAGGGGACTGTTCCTGCTCAATTGTGCTAAGTACAGGGGAATACCTATGCTGCCATAGTTTTATGGGATCTCTCTGTACAGACTATGAGCAAACTTAGGGACTGTTCCTGCTGAATTGTGCTTAGTACAGGGAATACCTATGCTGCCATAGTTTTATGGGATCTCTCTGTATAGACTATGAGCAAACTTAGGGACTGTTCCTGCTGAATTGTGCTTAATACAGGGAATACCTATGCTGCCATAGTTTTATGGGATCTCTCTGTACAGACTATGAACAAACTTAGGGACTGTTCCTGCTGAATTGTGCTTAGTACAGGGGAATACCTATGCTGCCATAGTTTTATGGGATCTCTCTGTACAGACTATGAGCAAACTTAGGGGACTGTTCCTGCTGAATTGTGCTTAGTACAGGGGAATACCTATGCTTCCATAGTTTTATGGGATCTCTTTGTACAGACTATGAGCAAACTTAGGGGACTGTTCCTGCTGAATTGTGCTTAGTACAGGGGAATACCTATGCTTCCATAGTTTTATGGGATCTCTTTGTACAGACTATGAGCAAACTTAGGGACTGTTCCTGCTGAATTGTGCTTAGTACAGGGGAATACCTATGCTGCCATAGTTTTATGAGATCTCTTTGTACAGACTATGAGCAAACTTAGGGACTGTTCCTGCTGAATTGTGCTTAGTACAGGGGAATACCTATGCTGCCATAGTTTTATGGGATCTCTCTGTACAGACTATGAGCAAACTTAGGGACTGTTCCTGCTGAATTGTGCTTAGTACAGGGGAATACCTATGCTGCCATAGTTTTATGAGATCTCTCTGTACAGACTATGAGCAAACTTAGGGGACTGTTCCTGCTGAATTGTGCTTAGTACAGGGAATACCTATGCTGCCATAGTTTTATGGGATCTCTCTGTACAGACTATGAGCAAACTTAGGGACTGTTCCTGCTGAATTGTGCTTAGTACAGGGAATACCTATGCTTCCATAGTTTTATGGGATCTCTTTGTACAGACTATGAGCAAACTTAGGGAACTGTTCCTGCTGAATTGTGCTTAGTACAGGGAATACCTATGCTGCCATAGTTTTATGAGATCTCTCTGTACAGACTATGAGCAAATTTAGGGACTGTTCCTGCTGAATTGTGCTTAGTACAGGGGAATACCTATGCTGCCATAGTTTTATGGGATCTCTTTGTACAGACTATGAGCAAACTTAGGGACTGTTCCTGCTGAATTGTGCTTAGTACAGGGGAATACCTATGCTGCCATAGTTTTATGAGATCTCTCTGAACAGACTATGAGCAAACTGTTCCTGCTGAATTGTGCTTAGTACAGGGGAATACCTATGCTGCCATAGTTTTATGAGATCTCTCTGAACAGACTATGAGCAAACTTAGGGACTGTTCCTGCTGAATTGTGCTTAGTACAGGGGAATACCTATGCTTCCATAGTTTTATGGGATCTCTTTGTACAGACTATGAGCAAACTTAGGGACTGTTCCTGCTGAATTGTGCTTAGTACAGGGAATACCTATGCTGCCATAGTTTTATGGGATCTCTCTGTACAGACTATGAGCAAACTTAGGGGACTGTTCCTGCTGAATTGTGCTTAGTACAGGGAATACCTATGCTGCCATAGTTTTATGGGATCTCTCTGTACAGACTATGAGCAAACTTAGGGGTCTGTTCCTGCTGAATTGTGCTTAGTACAGAGGAATACCTATGCTGTCATAGTTTTATGGGATCTCTCTGTACAGACTATGAGCAAACTTAGGGACTGTTCCTGCTGAATTGTGCTTAGTACAGGGGAATACCTATGCTGCCAGGCCCGGACTGGCAACCTGTGAACTCGGGCAATTGCCCGTGGGGCCGCTCTATTTCCTGTTCAAGTGGGCCGCTCTTGAACAGAGAGATAAGTTGTGTTTTTCCCCCTCCGTTGCCTTGAATGAAGTCAAGAGTAAAAAAAACGGCAGACCAATAGGGCAGGACAGAGTTAAATGCGGCCCAGCTTGAACCGCTCGGTTGCCTGTATAATTAGGAGAGAGAGAGACTCTGCTGCTCTGCGACAGCACGCCCCCCTCCCCCTGGACTGTGTGCTTGGCTGGACTGTGTGCTTGAATAGGAGACGTCACAGCTCATCATGTGACTCGTCGCCTCTCTGCATTGTAATCCGTCGGCAAGTGAGCTCCTGGGAAGAGGTACTGTTCAGTAGGGGAGGTTAAAGCTATAGACATGGGAAGGGAGCCTGGGAGAGGGATCACTGACTTTATTGCTAAAAATATTTTGTGCTGCGCAGGTACTAGCCACAATCTGATACAATCTTGACTGTTGAGGGGGGGGGGTTTGAGGAGCTCTAGTTCAACAAGTGCTTTGTTTTTCAGTTTAACTGTTTATTGCTAATAATGTTTCGTGCAGCGCAGGTACCAGCCACAATCTGGACTGTTGGGGGGGGGAACTTGGTGAGTTCTAGTTCAGCGAGTGCTTTCTTTTTTGGTTTAATAATCATTAAACCAAAAAACAAAGCACTCGTTGAACTAGAACTCCCGAACCCCCCCCCCTCAACAGTCCAGATTGTGGCTGGTACCTGCGCTGCACGAAACATTATTAGCAATAAACAGTTAAACTGAAAAACAAAGCACTTGTTGAACTAGAACTCCCCAAACCCCCCCCCCTCAACAGTCCAGATTGTATCACTTGCATATCACGTATCACTTGCATATTATAAGAAGTAATATACCCCATACTATAATGGTGAACTATTGAATCCTTGTAATTTTTAAATAAAATGTTTAAGGCTTATAATAAATGGCAAATCAACAAAGTGGTTAATATAGACACACTAGATTTATGTGGTGCCGTTAAATAATGTTTTACTGTACTATAATGTAATAATAATAATTAATTATGGTAATATTTGACATTAATTACAGTTAAGCGAGAAAGGCAGCCCTTTATGCACATCACCTATAACCATTTTTGCAGTTTTACCCCAATATACTGTATGTGTGGATGAGTACAAAACATAGTGTTTTTACATGTGGGCTGCTTTGATTATTTTGCCCGGGCTGCTTTTTACTCCCAGTCCGGCCCTGTATGCTGCCATAGTTTTATGAGATCTCTCTGTACAGACTATGAGCAAACTTAGGGGACTGTTCCTGCTGAATTGTGCTTAGTACAGGGAATACCTATGCTGCCATAGTTTTATGGGATCTCTCTGTACAGACTATGAGCAAACTTAGGGACTGTTCCTGCTGAATTGTGCTTAGTACAGGGAATACCTATGCTGCCATAGTTTTATGAGATCTCTCTGTACAGACTATGAGCAAATTTAGGGACTGTTCCTGCTGAATTGTGCTTAGTACAGGGGAATACCTATGCTGCCATAGTTTTATGGGATCTCTTTGTACAGACTATGAGCAAACTTAGGGGCTGTTCCTGCTGAATTGTGCTTAGTACAGGGGAATACCTATGCTGCCATAGTTTTATGGGATCTCTCTGTACAGACTATGAGCAAACTTAGGGACTGTTCCTGCTGAATTGTGCTTAGTACAGGGGAATACCTATGCTGCCATAGTTTTATGAGATCTCTCTGAACAGACTATGAGCAAACTTAGGGACTGTTCCTGCTGAATTGTGCTTAGTACAGAGGAATACCTATGCTGCCATAGTTTTATGAGATCTCTCTGAACAGACTATGAGCAAACTGTTCCTGCTGAATTGTGCTTAGTACAGGGGAATACCTATGCTGCCATAGTTTTATGAGATCTCTCTGAACAGACTATGAGCAAACTTAGGGACTGTTCCTGCTGAATTGTGCTTAGTACAGGGGAATACCTATGCTGCCATAGTTTTATGAGATCTCTCTGAACAGACTATGAGCAAACTGTTCCTGCTGAATTGTGCTTAGTACAGGGGAATACCTATGCTGCCATAGTTTTATGAGATCTCTCTGAACAGACTATGAGCAAACTTAGGGACTGTTCCTGCTGAATTGTGCTTAGTACAGGGGAATACCTATGCTTCCATAGTTTTATGGGATCTCTTTGTACAGACTATGAGCAAACTTAGGGACTGTTCCTGCTGAATTGTGCTTAGTACAGGGAATACCTATGCTGCCATAGTTTTATGGGATCTCTCTGTACAGACTATGAGCAAACTTAGGGGACTGTTCCTGCTGAATTGTGCTTAGTACAGGGAATACCTATGCTGCCATAGTTTTATGGGATCTCTCTGTACAGACTATGAGCAAACTTAGGGACTGTTCCTGCTGCATTGTGCTTAGTACAGGGGAATATCAATGCCACCTGCTATAGAGTTTTTTCATTATGGGACACTGGTGCTGCATTCACCAACAGAGGCAACATTTTCACTTTGATGTCTATTCCTGGATCTTCCTTCACTGGTGCATCAGAACAGAGAGAGAAATCACTTGTCGCAGACTCTGGAAATTCTAGCACAAACGAATGCCCTTTGCTCCTTGCTGATATTTTAATTACTGCGCCATCTAGTGCTCAACAGGGAAACATCTAAGGGAATACAGTCAAACTTTGATATACGGGGAAAATACACACAAAATGTGCGGAAACCAACTTAAAATAACGGAAGTGCTCCACTTGAAATGAACTTCAAGGCACTGTAAAAAAAAAAAAAGTAAAATCCAGGAGAATGTAAAATCAGGGGACTTAAAATTGGGGTTTGAGTGTATTAATAACGGCAGGAGAGGACATACATAGGGGAGTTATATCTAGTATAGGTAAATCTAAAAACAACTGGACTTGCTGAGTAATCAATGAAGACGTTTCACTACTCATCCGAGCAGCTTCTTCAGTACAACTGACTGGTGTGGGAAGTTCTCGGCATATAAACTCTTCCACTAATCCATTTACAATGGCTCATTGTAACTCTTCAGAGAGGTGATTGACCTATACTAGATATACCATGACCTGGATGAATGAAAATCTTCACAGCCATAAGGGACATAAAGGGCATGTAAAGTCTAAAATAGAATAAGGCTAGAAATGCTGTATTTTGTATACTAAATATAAACCTGAACTTACTGCACCACAAGCCTAATCAAACACATAATTTATGCTTTCAAAGTTGGCTACAGGGGGTCACCATCTTGTAACTTTGTTATACATCTTTGCAAGACTAAGACTGTGCACATGCTCAGTGTGGTCTGGGCTGCTTAGGGATCGTCATAAACAAAGATATTTGAGTTCTGCATGGCTGGGAAGTAAGGCGTGGGCTCCCCCTGCTGTTCATAAGTATGATTGTTTCCCTGCTCAGCAGTTAGGGACCGTCTGACAATTCCTATCCACAGCAGTAAATGAAGGGACAATTTCACTGCATACAGTCAGGTTTCTTATAAAAACAGTACACATTTTTTAATTAAAGTATATTGGAGATATAGGACATAGGAATATTACAGGATCTATGGGTTCCTCTGCTGTTTATGAGTCTGGTTCTAGTGTCTGTTTGGATCTGTTGCATCACTTGTAAGAGGGGAACATCCACTGTGTGTCCTGGAACATGGATCATTGCAACTCACAAACATTTGTAGAGCTTTATATAAAGTCATTTTGCCACTAGATGGAGCCACGTTACCATTTCCCTACACAAATAGGGATTGGTAGCACTAGACTGGTACTAACATCATTATTATATTTGGAGTAGATCAAGTCTTCATCTGGTCGCACACAGAGCCCATCAGGGGGAGGAGAGGCAGTATGAGCCGCATTATTCTTGCCAGTTCATTAATAAGTTACAGATGTTATTTTTATCTAAAGACCATCGTGTAATTTTGGGTCTGACCTGCATCAGAAATGGAGATGTTATTCATTCAACCATAACGCCTGCACCATTGTGCGATGAAGTCCGTGGGTCGGGGAGATTAATACTCTGATTTGGATTTTCATAGACACCAGATAAATAAAGGTACAGGGGGGCATTGCTGATGTAGAATATGTGGCCCTGATGGAGGAGTTAAAGGAGAACCAAAGTCGAACTAAAGAAGTAGGTAGAAATGTTGTACATGATGTTTTGTGCTTCTGTACCAGCCCAAGGCAACCACAGCCCTTTAGCAGTAAAGATCTGTGTCTCCAAAGATGCCCCAGTAGCTCCCCATCTTCTTTTCTGCTGATTCACTGCACATGCTCTGTGCTGCTGTCACTTACTGAGCTTAGGGAGCCACTCACAATATACAGTACACATAGAATAGAAATGTCACAGTACATTTAGTAATTAATTCACATTACATGGTGACTCAGAAATCGCTTGGGATTTACAGGCGACAGGAGCCAGTGAGTCTTATGTGTGGGACCCAGGGGCTTGCTGTGGGGGGGGGGGGGTTGGCAGGCTGGGCCAGTGCACTTCAGAGGTTAAATCAGGGATAACAGTTTGTGAAAACATATAACTTTGGTTAAACAGCTCAGATTCTGACCCAAATTGGAACAGATCATGTAGTAGGGGAGAGTTTGTCTTTCTATTCAGGCCTCTCCTATTCATATTCAAATCTCTTATTCAAATCAGTGCATGGTTGCTAGGGGAATTTGGACCCTAGTAACCAAGTTGCTGAAATAGCAAACTGGAGAGCTGCTGAATAAAAAGCTAAATAGGTCAAAAGCCACAAATAATGAAAAATGAAAGACAACTGCAAATTGTCTCACAATCATTTTTTTTTTTTGCAAGTCTGTAACCGAACTGTAACTAAATTGATCCATTATTTGATCAATTTCTTATCTTTGTCCCTGCTGAGCAAAGTTGAATTAAAGTCAACAGTAAGGGCAGAGACACACGCTCGGTTTCGGGGAGATTAGTCAGCCAGCGGCAAATCTCTTCTTCGGGGGGCGACTAATATCCCCGAACTGCCTTCCTGTCGGCTAGAATGAAAATCGCCAGCAAGATGGCACTTGGAGAGCTTCGTTTTCCGAAGTCGCCCGAAGTATAACGAATCACTACGAGTGCCATCCCGCCAGAGATTTACATTCTAGCCAGCAGGAAGGCAGTTCGGGGAGATTAGTCGCCCCAAAGAAGAGGAGATTTGTCGCCGGGCAACTAATCTTCCCGAATTTGAGTGTGTGTCTGCCCTAAAGGTGGCCATACGCCGGCAGATTTAAGCTGACAATTTAAGATGGCCACAGACGCAAAGATCCGATTGTACGAATCAACATACGATCAGAAAGTTATGTCAGGATCTTTGCGTCTATGGCTTTAGGTCCTTCAGACTGATTTGCAGTTTATCTGCCTGTGTATGGGACCTTCCCATGGGCCTCCCTAATCGATATCTGTCCTAAAATCATCCAAATATTGATCAGCCATGTTTGATTTTCCCCACAATCGAGGACCCGTTATCACCCATTCCTATTGTTGCTCAGAACAGTATCACACCTGTACCCACTTCTCCTCGAGGATGCCCTCCTATATTAAAACTAGTGATGGGCGAATTTCTCCCGTTTCGCTGAAGAATTACGAAGCGGCGGAAAATTAGCAAAAAATTGTGAAATCGGAAACTTCACGAAAAAATTGTGAAATTCGAACATTTTCACGAAAAAAATCATGAAATTCAAACGTTTTCATGAAAAAATAGTGCTATTCGAACGTTTCACTAAAAAATTGAGCAATTCAAGCGTTTTCACTAAAAATTTGAGCAATTCGAACGTTTTCACGATAAAATCGAGCAATTCCAATGTTTACACTAAAAAATCGAGTGATTCGAACCTTTTCATGAAAAAGCAAACAATTCGAACATCTTCACTGAAAAATCTTGAGAATGGGAAATTGACGCCGGCGAATCTTCACCAGAGAATTTTCACGGGAGCCGGTGGTGAAGCGCAGAAATTCACCGCAAATTCGTGTGCCATTTTCCCCTCTTGTATCCACTTTTTTTATCCTTCTAGACCAGGAGCAACATTCAGAAGTAAAATGAGTTGGGGAGCAACACTAGCATGTAAACTGTTCTTGAGGTGCCAAATAAGGGCTGTGATTGGCCATTTATTAGCCCCTATGTGGATTGTCAGCCTACATTGATACTCTGTTTGGCAGTGCACTTGGTTTTTATGCAATTAAAACTTGCCTCCAAGTCTGGAATTCAAAAATAAGCACCTGCTTTGAGGCCACTGGGAGCAACATCCAAGAGGTTGGAGAGCAACATGTTTCTCATGAGCTACTGGTTGGGGATCACTGTTCTAGATTGTAAGCTCTTCTGCCCCGTGCACACTGTAACTTTGTGAATTCTCCCTCAAGGTCACGTTCCAGACGCTGTTCATGAAATAAACAATAAAACGGCATCTTATCAGCTCTGGGAAAATGTCTTTATGTTGCACCGGGAGTATTTTATAAGCAGGTTTGTTTGCTCCTGTGGAAGCCGCAGGTTTATCTGCCCCATTGTTGTCGGGTTTAACCATTAACCTCAATGTGTCCATTCATTCTCACATGCCTCCAATAGCCCCGCCGTTATCAGCCCTTAATAAGTAACCAGAGCCCGATAGGGAAAAATACACCTGTCAGACACTAAATGGATGGCAGCTTTTTTTGAGAATATTTTGTTGCAACTTCTCTCCCTCCTGAAATGGCATCTGAAGAAAAGCCCCCCCTCGTGCCAATAAATTGCCTCTTACACAAGGGCAGAGACACCCGGCGACAAATCTCCTCTTCTTCAGGGCGACTAATCTCCCCGAACTGCCTTCCCGCCGGCTAGAATGTAAATCACTGGCGGGAAGGCACTCGGAGCGTTTCTTTTTTCGAAGTCGCCTGAAGTTGCCTCATGCGGAAACTTCGGGCGACTTCAGAAAACGAAACGCTCTGAGTGCCATCCCGTCTGCGATTTACATTCTAGCTGGCATGAAGGCAGGAGAAGGCAGTTTGGGGAGATTAGTCGCCCCGAGGAAGAGGAGATTTATCACCGGGTGACTAATCTCCCCGAATCTGACCTTGGGTCTCTGCCATAAAGGCAGGGGCACCCTGGCAGATTCGGGGAGATTTAGTCGTCTGGCGACTAATCACCTCTTCTGCGGGGCGACAATCTCCTCGAACTGCCGATTTCCAAAGTTTCCTCGTGAGGCAACTTCGGGTGACTTCGGAAATCAAAGCGCCACGAGTGCACTGGCGTTCTCATTATAGCAGGGGGAAGGCAGTTCGGGGAGATTGTCGCCCCGCAGAAGAGGCGATTAGTCGCCAGGCGAGTAAATCACCCCGAATCTGCCCGTGTGTCTCTGCCCTAAAGCTTCACTGCCCAATTCAACACAAAGTGCACAATTTGGAAACAAATCTCCATGTTCTTAGTTTTTGAATAATGTTATTGAAGTTTTTTAAGTAAACAAACAAATGACTGAATGATAAAGTGCCGGATAAAGAAAAGCAACTTGCTCCCTCTGCACCAATACACCAGACACTAATAATTGCCCACGTTGGTAAAGGTAGGCCTAGTTGCATTGCAGTTTAATTCCCTGAATTTGGTGTTGGGGTGCTGCAACATGCACATTGGAAACAGGACATTATTTCCCCCTCCCTGCTTCCAGAAGTTGTGTGTCTGCCATTAGGGAAAACTTTAGGGGGTGGCTCTTGGGTGCAGAAAAAAAATTCCTCCTCAACTTCTGCCGGATACTTGAAGGATACACAATTGGAATATGGAATATAACAGGGTCCTTCAGCATATTTGTTTTTTTAATAGAAGGCCAAACCACCCAAGTGCAAAAAGTGCAGTAAAACAAACCAAATGCATCAAAGGTGCAGGAAACCTCCACATCACCCAGCCAAAAAGCCTGCATTGAAATAGAGTCTTCTGTCTCTCATTTGCCGAAACCAACCCCCCCCCCCCAACAAAAAACTTGCAGAGGCTTGGGAGGTCGTTTTATCCCACACCCTCCAGCCAAAAGGTCTCCAAGGATAAGAGAGACAATAACAGACCTCCTGGGACTTGACAACTTTTGTACCCACAGTGGGGCCGGTTTCAGGGGGGCAAAGGTGCCTAATGGGCACACATCTCCTCCCCCCAGATCCATGCTGGGATGGGCAGAGACACACGTGGAGATTCGGGGAGATTTAGTCTTCCCGGCAGCAAGAATCTAAATTGCCGGTGGGATGGCACTTGGAACACTTTGTTTTCCAAAGTTGCTCGATGTTTGCTCCTCGTGAGAAAAACATTGTCACCAAGGCCCCACATAAAAGTTTTATAAAAAACCTTGGTGGTCAGGGCCTCATAATTTAAAGAAAAACATGGTCAGGGGCCCCATAGAATATTTTAAAAAAACATTGGTGGCCGGGGTTTAATAAAATGAAAAAAAAAAAAACATTGGTGTTCAGTGGAACTTAATTTAGGTTCTTCTTCTTCTTTCGGGACTTTGGGTCTTTTTGCAGCTTCGGGTCTTCATTTTCTGCTCCTTTCGTGACTTCGAGATTTTTTGCAGCGTCACTACTTCAACTTCGGGTCTTTTCGCAGATTCAGCTCCGTTCACAGCTTTGGGTCTTTTGGGACGTCAGCTCTTTCGGGACTTCAGCTTCGGGTTTTTTTTGCAGCTTCACCACTTCAACTTTGGGTCTTTTCGAAGCTTCAGCTCCGTTCGCAGCTTCGGGACTTCAGCTCTTTTGGGAATTCAGCTCTTTTGGGACTTCAGCTCTTTCGGGACTTCAGCTGTTTTGGGACTTCGCTCTTTAGGGACTTCAGCTCTTTTGGGACTTCAGCTCTTTTGGGACTTCAGCTCTTTTGGGACTTCAGCTCCTTCGGGACTTCAGCTCTTTCGGGACTTCAGCTTTGGGTTTTTTTACAGCTTCGCGACTTCAACTTTGGGTCTTTGGGTCTTTTCGATGTTTCAGCTCCATTCGCAGCTTCGGGACTTCAGCTCTTTTGGGAATTCGGCTCTTTCGGGACTTCGCCTCTTTCAGAACTTCAACTCTTTCAGGACTTCAGATCTTTCCGAACTTCAGCTCTTTTTGGGACTTCAGCTCTTTCGGAACTTCGCTCTTTCAAAACTTCGGCTCTTTTGGGACTTCGCCTCTTTCAGAACTTCAACTCTTTCGGGACTTCGGCTCTTTCGAGACTTTGGTTTTTTGGGACTTTGGTGGAGCATCACTTCGACACTAAGGGGGGCATGGCTAATTTGAAAAGTGAAGCACAGTTGGGCCCACCTTTAGGCCTGGCCCTGGTACAACTGTACCCCCTGTGCCCCCTGATGGTGGCCCTGCCCATCAGACTGAGGTTGAAAAAATAAAAAGGCGGGAAAATGATCCACCTGGGCTTCTGTCTTTCAGTGAACAGATATTTTGGGGTATTTATTCAGCATGTGACCTTATTTTTAAGTAATTTGCCCTCTTAATCCAGACCTGGCTCCACCTGCAGTTTGAATAAAACAAAAGCAGATTATTAACTGTGCCGTAAAAAATACAAGTGACAAACCTGACGGTCCCCTGGGGCAAGCAGTAGTTTTCCACTGCAGGAAAAGTACAGTATGTCTTACAGTAACATATTTGTTTGTACAGATCTGAGTGGATTTATTTCATGATTAAAAGATATTGTTATTGCCTGACAGGGTGCACCTCCCATCCCCTAAAACCTTTTAAGGGGAAAATATAGCCCCCTTGTGACATAAACTCATTAAGTTGTGAAAAAGGTGAATAAATTGGATAAACTCCTTCAACATTGTCCCCTCTGTTGCATAAACTGAGTAAAAGAAATCATTAAAGCTATACAAACACTAGTTAAACAGTATAGCAGAATCTATACTGTATAAACCCAACTGCGATTTTTTTCATTTTGAGATTCATCTTTGCACTTGAAGCAATCGATTCCTCTTTTTCTATTTGGCCATTTGTTGTGGTTGTCCTAAATCATATGTCTGTCCCTTCTAAATGCTGTCTTCCCTCATCCTATTAACTTCTGCACATACTCTACCAAATAATTCAGTCCTTAAAGAGGAATTTCACCGTTTTTTTTCCAAAACTAATTAAAAGCATATGTTATGCAATGATGAGACAATGTTATGGGCACTGTTACCCAGGTCTTCTATTCGCAATGCATTTAGCATTGATATAGACCACTAGATCCAATACAGTATCATTTCTGCATGGCACTGGTTACTGGCACTTTATTCTCTATCCTGGTTATTGCGCTTTTATTTCTAAAGTAAATATTAGTCTTTCGGGTATCAATGTGGAGATGGAGAAAGCAGCGCAATACAAACAGTTGACCGTTTCTGTACACAAAGTTGTATCACTTGATAATGTCAATACTGAGATTAAAGGTTAATATCCTCGTACCTGAGAGAGATTTCAGTGCATAAATGTGAGTGCTCAGCAGATAAATGAAGATAATAGAGGGAAACGTGACTGGATATTTTTCATTCGCATGACGAGGGAAATCAGGTAGGCCTTAAAAATTTGAGCTTTAGTTAACAGGCTCAGCAATTACCAAGGTGGGGGTAGTAAGGGGTATTGAGGGTCTCATAGGGCTTGCTGGTGACAGCAGGGCAAGATGGTGACTGCAGGACAGTGGTGCAAGATGTGACAGTTGGAAAAGATAGTGCCAGAAGAGCAAGACTGTGACAATAAGGTGAGATGGTGACAGTTGGACAAGATGGTGAGAGCAGAACAAGATTGTGACAGTTGGACAAAATGGTGACAGCAGGACAGTAGGGTAAGGTGGTAATAGTGGGAGTGGGACAGACAAGATGGTGACAGTAGGACAAGGTTGTGGCAGAAAGATGAAAGATGGTAGCAGTAGGTCAAGATGGTGATAGCGGGACAAGAAGGTGACATCAGGTCAAGATGGTACGGAAGAGTAAGATGGAGACAGTAGGAAAAGATGGTGACAGGAGGCCATGATGGAGGCAGCAGAGCAGTCTCTTGAATGTATGGCAAGATGGTGACAATGTGACAGCAGGGCAAGATGGCAATAGTATTCGTTTATATCATTGTTGCCCAAACAGCAGCCCTTCAGTTGTTGTTAAAGTACAAACACCCACCAGTAGCAGAAGGCAGTCAGTAGGTGGTAAGAGTTGCAAAACACCCGAAGGACCATCAATTTTATAGTTCTACTTTATATCCATAAAGGCTCCCTGTAATAGACTGCCCTGCTCGAGGAAGTCCTGGTCAGTTTGCAATGTTTAATAATGTTCATGAAAGAGATGCCTGGGTATAAGATATTTATAAAAAGGTCTAAAAGATATTTAGGATCCAGTAACTATTGACACCCCTCCCCTTTTGTTAGAAAATAATAGAAAGAGAAGGAAAAGGAGAAGAAGAAGAAGGAGGAGGAGAAGAAGAAGCAGCTAGGGAAGTTGCAAAGACTGAATAAGATGCTCATAATTTATTATACGAGGTTATTTTCCATGAGAAATTACTGGTTATACGACATACTCACGTGCTACATGCACTGACTGAAGCCTCACGTCTCCTGTATAAACTGACGGCTGCCTTAGAATTCATAGTTAAATCTGAAAAATTCAAATAAAAACCTCAGACAAAAGACCCAGTAAATAAAACCTTGTGACGGGACTCACGGCCCACTCAGAGCTGACTCATGTGAGCAGGGGCCCAGTATGTGAATGGGGCTGTGTTGGGAAATAACAAGTGGAAGTTGTCCATCCCGTTGATTAAAACAAATGGAAACATTTTCCTTTCTTGCGAATTAAGGACTTTTTGTAAAGGGGAACATTTCCAGTTGTCTCAGGGCGATATTCACAGGGAGAGACGTGAGCACCAAGTGTTTCATCTGGTTGGAAGTTCCACTGTATTTGTTCCTGGGAACAATGTTTAATGTTGTGCAAGTTGCATTGTCCTGGCAAAGGCTTTAATAATAACATATATATAACATATACTCCTCATTCCTCACGCCGAATGCAAAAATCACGAAAAATTCCTGATTTTTTTGTTATAAAATCAGACTTTTAAAAAATCAAGAATTTTTCGCAATGTTTTTAAACCTGAGGATGGAAAAGTCTGAATCTGAAAATCCGGCATCTCAGACCTGTCGAGGTTGCACATAAGTCAATGGGAGAAGTCCCAATAATTTTTTATGTGCGCTGGGTTTCGTGCAATCCCCTGAAGTTTTCGAGTGAAAAAAATCAGAAAAATTGTGAAAATCGGATTTTTACCCACAAAGCAAATTTTCGGGAAAATGTAATACTAAATAAGCGTAAAAAACCCAGCAGATTTGATTGGAGTTTGTAGCATAAAATTTTGAGATAAATTCGGACTTTGATAAATACCATAGTGAATAAAGTACCCCCTATTGTAAAATATAAGGATATTATGGGGGTTATTTTTCAAAGCCCGAATTTATCTCAATATTTTCTGCTACAAACTCCGATCAAATCCACTTGGGTTTTTTACGCTTATTTATTATTACATTTTCCTGAAAATTTGCTTTGCGGAAAAAAAATCAGATTTTCATAATTTTTTCGAATTTTTTCATCCGATTTTCGCAATTTTTTTCGGAATTTTCACCTGAAAACACCCTCTTCCAGCTTTTTCTGCGCATTAGAGTAAAAATGCTGAACTTTAACTAAAAAGTCAGCTTTTTCATTCTACTGCACATGCGTTTGCCCCGGAAAATTAGAAGAAAGAAGAAGACGGAAGAGGATCTCTCTGTGGTGCTCACTGGTATAACCCCAGGCCGGTGCAATTTTCGGCTGATAGGAGCACCCGCCCAGGGTTTCAGGTAAGTAAATACATTCACTTGGGGTGCCTAACATTTGGCACCCCTAAGTGCTAAACGACTTTCCTTCTCCTTTAAATAGTGACCAGTGTCTGACTGGGATGTCAAGGGCCCACCAGAAAACCTTAGACCGTGGGCCCACTTTCAAAACTATTATTCCTACTCTTTTCACTCAACCTCTTTATTCTCCTAGTCTTTTATCTCTACTTGCTATACTCTATTCTTCCATTATTAAGCCCCTTAAATAAATAGGGCAGGGGTCCCCAACCTTTTTAACCTGTGAGCAACATTCAGATGTAAAAAGAGTTGGGGAGCAACACAACACAAGCATGACAATTGTTCCTGGCTGTTGTAAAATTAGGACTGTGATTGACTAGTGGTAGCCCCTATGTGGTCTGGAAGCCTACAAGAGGCTCTGTTTGGCAATACACATGGATTTTATACAACTAAAACTTTCCTCCAAGCCTGGAATTCAAAAATAAGCATTGTTCTGAGGCCACTGAGAGCAACATCCAAGGGGTTGGGGAGCAACATGTTGCTCACGAGCTACTGGTTGGGGATCACTGAAATAGGGAATGACCGTGAAATAGGCCAAATGGTAAGAAACATGAGGGCCCACTGACACCTGGGCCCACCGGGAGTTTTCCTGGTATCCCAGTGGGCCAGTCCGGCACTGATATTGACTGTCTATGGCATCTTACAGAATCAACATATTGCCAGTCCTGCTATAGACTTAAGAAGGTATGAGTGCTCACTAACGATGGGCAGGCACAGGTTCCTGGGCAGTAGAAGACTTCTCTACAGGGGACACTGGCCTAAAATATTGCCCAAATACTCAGCTATGGCTCCAGTAGACAAGATCCAAGTGCCGGCCACATCCACATATGGAAAGGAACATTATGCTCCTAGAAATGGTCATTAATCCCCCGGCACAGACCTCCTCCTGTATCACAACCCTAAAGGCACATTTAACATCTGTCTCCTCTCCAAAGAAGGCAATAATTATATTTTATAGTGAGGAGGGACAACAGAGTGAGCCGGAGAGATCCAGTAAGTCCTTATTACAAGGTAGGGCCCAAGGTCTCTGATGCAAGTGTCGTGTGTACGATGGAAACGTGCCGATAAATCACAAGATACAGGGGGAGGGTCATTCATTCATGTTGTGCAGGAGAGTGCATGAGAGTGCAGGAGAGTGCATGAGAGTGTAGGAGAGTGCTGGAGATTGCATGAGAGTGTAGGAGAGTGCAGGAGAGTGCAGGAGAGTGCAGGAGAGTGCATGAGAGTGCAGGAGAGTGTAGGAGAGTACAGGAGTGTGCATGAGAGTGTAGGAGAGTGTAGGAGAGTGCAGGAGAGTGTAGGAGAGTGCAGGAGAGTACAGGAGAGTGCATGAGAGTGTAGGAGAGTGCATGAGAGTGAATGAGAGTACAGGGGAGTGCAAGAGAGTGGAACAGGAGAAGCCGTGATTAATAGGTGAGAGTGTGTGAGATGGGGCACGACAGCCAGAATTTATGCAAATTTTCTTCTATTTTGGCTCCCAAACATCATCAACTCATCTAACACAACTCATCACAGTGTATATGTGTCATTTATAACTAGATATTACTGGGACCCACAGCAAATTCATTTTAGGGCCCCCAACATATCCGGAGATTGTCCTGTTTGTCCATATATGTTGAAATTGCTCAATATTAGGGCCTCATGGGGCCCAGAATATTTAGATTTCTTTATTCAGCAGCACTCCAGTTTACAATTTCAGCAATCTGGTTACTAGGGTCCACATTACCCTAGCAACCATGAATTGATTTGAATAAGAGACTGGAACATGAATACGAGAGGCCTGAATAGAAAGATGAGGAATAAAAAGTAGCAATAACAATACAATGTTTTTTTTAGATGGGTCGGTGACCCCATTAGAAAGCTGGAAAGAGTCAAAAGAATAAGGCAAATAATGCAAAAACTATAAAAAGTGATAAAAACAATGAAGGCCAGTTGAAACGTTGCTTAGAATTAGCCATTCCACCCATTTAATTGTTATTTATGGGCATGGAGGAAGAAATCCCTTACAAATTTAGGGAGATAACGGGATTTCCCATGGAAAAAGCTATTAGCAGGGTTGGACTGGGCCGGCGGGAAAAAAACTCGGTGGGCCCCGGCTCTCGTGGGACTTGCTGGTCCAGACCCGCTCTCTGCCCATGCTGCCCTGATTTCCGGGCTCGGTCTCATTAAAAGCAGGTAGGCATAACTCCCAACATTTCGGAAACAAAATGAGGTACAAAAATTTGGCGTGTGTAGCGAGGCGAAAATTCTTTGATCATGTCCCCTAATTAATATGTTCATTTTACTAAATTTGGCAGGTTATGAAAGTTGAACATATTTCTGTGTTTTTTTCAGTTGTTACAGTTCTGCTAATGAAGATGAATTGCCCTGTAAGCTGTGAGTCTAACTTCTCCAAAGGGACCTGTTATCTTATATTGTTACAATTACTTATTTGCTTATCTCAAAATTGTTACAAAAGTATCTTATCTGAACCTTGTGGCGGTTCTGGGCTCTCTGCCGAAAGCCAATTAAGTTAGAAACATTGTTTCTTCTTTTAGCTGTTCAGTGCAGAGAAAAATGGGACTGTAGAGTACAAACACGGGTTGAGCTGTCAAAAGCGGGACTGTCCCGCTTAAAACGGGACAGTTGGGAGGTATGGGTACGTTTGTGCGCTCTGGGGTGGGAGGGCAGGCTGAAGGTGGCTGCGACCAGGGTCTGGAGGGGGATTTATGGCAGGGTCGGAGCTTGGAGGGACCCATTAGACAGGTACTAGGCCCCCCAGTGTGACCCTGGCTATTGGAGCATTAAATTCAGTAGGGACAGTTATGTTGGGTGTATTTGCTTACAGCATTGAACTGGGGGGCCCAGGGCCCACTGGGCCTGCACCCTCAGGGCTCCCAAACCAACCTCCCCTGCGAACAACTTTTTCCGGCGTGACCAGGTTGGGGTAGAGAGGTAAGAAGAGGGAGTGCAGGGAGTGGGTCTAGGCCAGTAAGGGCCCAAATAGGGTTTCCCACCTTTTCTGGAAAAAAATACCGGCCTTCCTATATATTTATCTCCCTATTAATAACATTGGGAGCAACCATCATTTTTACCGGACAGGCCAGTACAATACCGGCCAGGTAGCAACACTAGGCCCAAAAGAGCCGGTTCCCACCAGGTTTTTTCCCGGTGTTCCGCCAGCCCAGTCCGACCCTGTTTGCTCAGCGCAGAGAAGGTACCTGCGAAATAGACAATAAACATTGGGCACTGAATGCAAATGGCTTTGTAGTTGCAAGTTATTGCTGGGAATAGACATGGTGCAACAGGGAGAGTCAACATTGGATCTGTCAGTCAGCATTCCCACATTCCACAGGGATGACTCAGGGCAGCAAAGAGAAGGTGGGATTGTATTGGCTGGAAATATGCAGCAGCAGCAGCCGCACTACCCTGCCCACAACTGTCAGTCAGCAGGACCAGCACGTAACACATGGCTCCTCCCATACAATGTGACACACCTGAATGAATTTTGTTACAACAGCGCCACCTGCTGGTCAGTTTCCCACCAGTCTGACCAGCAAGTAGTCAAGGAAGTTGTCAGGAGAAAGAAAGAGGCTGATGTTCATCTGCTCATCTGCTCAGGAATAAAATTAAAAACCTTTCTCACATCTTTCCAAAGCAGAAGAACATCAGAGCAGCCTCTTTCTTTCTCCTGACAACTTCCTTGACTACTTGGTGGTCAGACTGGTGGGAAACTGACCAGCACATGTATCCCTTAATATCTTGGAATAAAAACAAAATAAATAATGAATGTACATTGCAAATGTTCTTAGAATAGGCCCCTCATTCGATCCGCTTTCTCAAGGACATATGCAGTCCTTGAGAAAGCGGATCGAATTCCGTGAAACGCGTCGGACAAGAGATACTCCAACACTAAGAGCTGCAGAGCGGGGAAACTAACATTATTGAAACAAACAGTGATTCCTAGTAACCTCATCTCCAGGAGCGCCGCAGGTGGTAAATTGGTGTTTTCCCTGTATAACTCAGCCTGCAGCCTTGTACCTTTATATGGTCACAGAACAACCCCTCAGTGACTTCT